>NC_090732.1:63517403-63572403 GCF_036898095.1 Palaemon carinicauda
GGGGGGATAATTAGCTCTATGTAACAGTGTAATTGTGTAATGTCAGTACACTACCAGGCCACATGGGTTGACTTAGCATGGGGTTTAGTGCTAGCTAATGGTAGACATCAGTCATTAGTTTCCTAAATGCTGTTTAGCTAGCCCTAGTTCAAAGTTAAGCAGCCACACCTGAATTGACAGGATGTGCCAGCGCGACAGAGCTGAACCAAAGAAATGGGGCTTTAGTCTTCTAGAAAGTGTACAGATCACACAAGAATTTAATGACATTGGATGAATGATCAGGATAGGGGTAGAATTGCAACATATTTAAGCCCAGTTTTATCCTATAGTTATCTGAAAGTGCATATATATTGAGTAGGTGATAAAATTATAAGACCATACCCTATACTACTGGTGTGGAGAATTATTTTTTTTTTTATTTTTATTTATTTTTTGTTGTTTGCCAAATCCTGAGAGAGAGAGAGAGAGAGAGAGAGAGAGAGAGAGAGAGAGAGAGAGAGAGAGAGAGAGAGAGAGAGAGAGAGGTAGTTAGTGTATCGATTGTTTGTTGTGAGAAAGACTGTTGGTATAAATGAGGTTGTTTGTTTATGTTTGAGTTAGGTTACGGCAGTGGTGAATGTCTTGGGAGAATGCTTATTTTGATTTGACTGCAGCAAGAGTCAGTTCTGTTTGAATGCTGGATTACTATTATCTTCTTTCTTTACCAGCGTGGAAGTGTTTGATTATTTTTGAGTAAGTACAGTTTTGTTTATCTTTGCTTGTCGTGATTGTGAATGATAGGAACAATTTATTATTTATCTTTGATTATAGTGCGATAGTTTAGTTAGCTAGGAGTGTTCGTAAGTGTTTTTCTTTTTTATTTTGGCATGCCGTGATTCCTCCTTTGCAGAGAACTTAGTTTTGAATGTTGTTCAACCGTTGATGACCTGGCCTGTATTACGATTATATTTAGACTGCTCTTTGGAGTTAGATAAATGTTGATGACCCGGACTGGATGAACTTCCAATTGCTGTTATTGATGATGATGATGATTATGACCACTAATTGACTGTTCAGTTCAATTGACTGGAACTGAATATAGTTCCGTTTGCTACAGATTGGTGGCTGTGCCAAGGACTGATCGGTTTGTGCGCGGAGACAGTTTCCACTTTAATAAATAAACAATTATAAACATGTTTGGTTGTGGCGCATCTTAGTTTTAAGTTTCGATATTTTCTCCGGGTTTATATGAATGTGGCATTTTTATTTATTTTGTATGTTAAGCTTTTTTTTGTGTGGTCTATATCAATATATTTAGTTTGGTTGTTATAATTCTAGAATTAAGTGATAATTTAGTTTTAAGGAATGTAGTTAGTAAGGTTATGTTTTGTTTTTTTGCCCTTTTGTCTAAGAGTCCAGTTTATTATAAAGTAAGGGGAAAGATTGTGTTGAGGAGATAATTGTCTGTTTAGTGTGATTCAAGGGTGTGGGGGTTATTGCAACATCCCGCCACACTGGTCTATCAAAAATACTACAAAGGCATGGCGTGATGTTCAAACTATTTGCGGATGACACACAATTCTACATCTCCATAAATGATATAGATGACATTACTGAAACTTTAAACCGAATCCTTGATAGTGTTAGAGAATGGATGACATTTAAACAACAAAAATGAAATGAGAACAAAACTGAATTCATGGTGGTGGGTAAGAGAAACAGCGTGAGAAACTTGGGTGATATTCAAGTGAACATGAATAATGACAGAGAGCCGATATCCAGTGGAGTTTGAGATCTGGGTGTTTTTCTTGACTGTAACCTGTCTCTAAATGCCCAAATAAGTAATGTAATAAAAATTGCTGGTTATCCTCTAAAAAATATTGCGTTTATAAAAAAGTGTCTGGACGAAAATTCTGTAAAGAAACTTATGATAAACTGTGTTATTACCAGGATTGACTACTGCAACTCTATCTATTACAATTTACCAAAAGTACAAATTAAGAAATTACAAAACGCAATAAACAGAGGCGCAAGACTGATGAAAGGTGTCCCACCCAGAGAAAGGATCACTCCTATACTAATTGATTTACGCTGGCTGCCAATTAAAGCGAGAATTGAGTTTAAAATATGTACAATAACCCACCAAGTTATCAGAACCGGTCCTCCAAAATACTTAAGAAAATTGCTACATATTGCGCAGCCAACAAATCGTGTTAACACGAGAATAGTTACAGATGGCTTCAAACTGTTGGAACTTAGATTTATGTCTAATTTAGGCTCCAGAGCCTTTAAATATGGGGCCCCGAGACTATATAATAAGCTTCCACGAAAAATTCGAATGATTAAAGACATTAAGGCTTTCAAGAGGAAACTGAAGACTCTTATTCAAACAGTTTTACAACAGTGACGATTTAACAGTAAATGAACAATACGTGATCTGAAACAATAAATACTCTGAACGAACACGATAAAACGACAGCGGAGGTTCTGTAGAGAGTGGGGTTCTCCTGCTGTATAGGACCGGTGTAACAGGAAATTTCCCCCCCTCCCTGACTGAAACTCCCCCGGGAAAATTAACTTAGGATAAAGTTCCCCCCGGAAAAAGCAGCCCGGGCTGTTATTCCCCCAGGGAGAATTTCAGCCCTAAGATATCCCCCCCCCCCCATAGGCCATTTCTCCACCACCCTCCCTTACGGAGAAACTATTTTGATGAACTAAATAATCAACGGTAAGTTTGACAAATTATTAGGAATATATATATATATATATATATATATATATATATATATATATATATATATATATATATATATATATATATATATATATATATATATATATATATATATATATATATATAGTGAAAAACTTACTCATCTTTCGTACTGTCCAGCAAAAAATAAACAGAAAGTACACTTGATGCTAAGAAGCACTATGCATGAATGAGATCATACCTATTCAGTTGTGTTACCAGAGGTTATGGGGGAACCGAGTGGGAAACCGGGGTTTTTATGGTTTTTATGTGATTTACAGTTATAATAATGGTCAGAAATGCGAAATAATAACAAGATTACCAGTTGGAAAAATATATGGATCATGTAAGTGGCTGAACATAGGCCAAACATGATTTTTTAACACATTTGAGATTTGTAAAAGGGTACAGAACCTACCAAACCCACCTAACCTAACCTGGTAGTTCCCAGGTCACAACCCCTAGCCAGGGGCAAGCCCCCGGACCCCCTTCCCAGGTCACAGCCCCTAGAAGGGGGCAATCCCCCGGACCCCCTTCCCAGGTCACAAACCTTCCCAGGTCACAACCCCTTGGACTATCCCAATATCAGCCTTCATCATAAATTCTTTAAACAAACCGGCATTTTTTTTGTTGCATTAGGAGATTTAAAGTTACGTCTGCACAAATTTCTTGAATTGAGGAGATATATACTAAAGAATTTGATTGTTCCCTGATATCCTTCGAAATCAGCAAGTTTGTTTTCTAAGCAATATTGCAAGGGGTTTGATACGGATTCACTAAGAAACTGAGCAGCACGCTTAAAATTAATTGTTCTTTTTATCCACGCAATATGTTGTGACCTCAATTTATTGCCTAAATGTAATCCTTCATTGACTTGCAATCCCAAGACAATGGGAAACGAAAAAAAAAAAATGAAATAATGGTTACCTCCACCAAGCCAAGGGGGAATCTTGGCCCAGAGGGGGAATATTATCCTGGGACAAAGTTTCCCCGGGGGGATATATATCCTGGGCCATATTTCCCCCGAGGGGAATCTCGGACGGGGGGAAAACCAGACCATTACACCGGGAAAGCAGCCATCAAGGTAAAGTAAGTAAAACAAAAAGCAACGGCAGCACAATCTAGGAAATCGACGACTTTCCTGAAGAGAGGTAGTATGACTAGCTGCCAAGACAAAACACATAAGAGACTGGTAGATACATTTTATACTGGCTATGTTACCCTTGCAACAAACATTCCTTAATTTCCCAAGATAAAGGCAAATGCAAAGCCCACACCATTTAATCGCATAAGCCTTGATGAAGCCAATGGAATTCTGCAGAACTTTGAAAATAAGAAAACTACACACCATGAAGAAGCAAATGGTGCAAAACATATATATATATATATATATATATATATATATATATATATATATATATATATATATATATATATATATATATATATATATATATATATATATATATATATTATATATATATATACACGAGGGTAATCCAAAAACTTCGTGGAAAACGTTGAAGAAATTTTTATTTAGCAAATACTGACTTGTAAATTGTTATAATTTTTCAACATAGCTTCTAGTCCTAGCAATGCATTTCTCCAAACAATGGTTCCAGCATTATAGTCCATCTTTGTAGAAATCAGAACTTTTAGATCGGAACCACTCCAAAGTTGCAGTTTTGGCATCATCAGTCGAAGGAAACCGCATACCTTTCAGGTGTTCTTTTAATTTAGGGAAAAGAAAAAGTCTGGGGGGGGGGGGGGGGGAAGTTTAGGGCTGTATGGTAGATGAACCAGGATTTTCCACCTAAATTTTCTCAAAGCATCTCTTATCAATACTAACGAATGGGCTGGCACATTATCATGGTGAAAAAGAATGTCCCTTTGAAGTTTGCCAGGCCTTTTTTGTACAAGAGCTTTATTCAATTTTCTTAGAAAACTCGTATAATAAACTTCTGTGACTGTTTTGCGTTCTTTAAGGAAGGCACCTAAGATCATGCCATGGAAATCCCAAAACACTGTGGCCATTAATTTCTTTGCAGATCGGTCTGCCTTGAATTTCTTTGGGCCCTCTGAGCCTTTAGAGAGAAACACTTTTGATTGGATTTTGTTCTCTAGATCAAAAAGATAAATCCGTGTTTTATCACCATTAACAATCTTAGTGAGAAATTCATCTTCATTTGTTTCAAATCGATTAAAAATGCTTACAGAAAGAACAGCACCCCGATCCATGTGTTGTTGCCGCAACGTTTTCGGCACCCATCTTGCTGACAGCCTGCTTATACCAAAATTATCTACCAGAATAGAATTTGCTAATCCACTTGAAATGCCCATTGCATTAGCTATGTAATCAATGGTAATTATCCGATCTTCTCGCAAAAGAGACCTAACAGCAGTTACCATTGCTTCAGTTATTGATGTTGACGGTCTCCCACTTCGATGATCATCTTCACACTCGATTAAACTCTTTCGGAATAGCTTAATCCATTTGTAAACCGCACTCTTTTTAGGGCCATTGTTTCCATAAATAGTGTTTAAAGCCTCAAGTATCTGCTTACTTTGCCAATTAAGTTTTATTAGGAATTTAACGTTTGGTTCGCCTCTCCAGTTTGGAACACTCCATAATGCTCTAAGATAGGGGTTACCATCAATGTATTTGAAATATGTTAGCGATAACGAATATAGCTGTACTATTGTTTCTAAGACGAGAAAGGATGAAGGATTCGTGAATACACAGTTTTTCTCAAATTTAACTGATCATTTGAAATTATTCAACGTTTTCCACGAACTTTTTGGATTGCCCTCCTATATATATATATATATATATATATATATATATATATATATATATATATATATATATATATATATATATATATATATATATATATATATATATACACAGGAAGGTTGGGGCATCTGGAACGCCGTAGATTTAGTATAAATAGGATGGAGAAAAGCCAGCGTAGCTTTATACATTTATTTTCCAAATTTTCGAGACTTTGGGTCTCATCATCAGGGCTGTAAAATATACAAAATATACAAATTAAAAAAGACTCAGTATTAATGTTAATATAAATAGAACAACGTAAAAGTTAAATCACTTAAAAATGAACTAATATATATATATATATATATATATATATATATATATATATATATATATATATATATATATATATATATATATATATATATATATATATATATATATATAGTGAAGAATGCTCAAGTTCGTACCTATCTCTATGGAGCTAAAAAACTGAGTGACGTTGTCTGGTTTGGAAAGGAGGACGTCAACTATGTTATATATAGAACTGTGGAAGAAGTCTGACCATTTAATGAAGGCACAAGCTGTTTGATTATCAACGACTCCAAAACAGAGAGAGAATAGTCATTGGGCGCCTGGGTGACAATGCGAAAATCCTTATATGAAAATGGTGTTTTACATTTATTACAATGTTCTCGTATGTTGGAAAATTCTTTGGTTTTCAAAGTACATCCCGTACGGTGACTGATTCCGAGATGAGAATTGATTCTGACTTTGAGCAATCTTTTGGTGGCTCCCACGTATTTCCCGATCTTACATTTCGGGCAAGTAAAGCAATTTACCACCAAAGACCGCATCAAAGTCGGAAGTTTATCTTTGTGGGAGAACAAAGAACCCAGAGTTTTAGGATTTTTTCTATCAACTTAAGGTTCACAGCCGGATAAGTTTTTTGAATGACTTTCTGTATTTGCACCTTAAATGCGTTAGACTGAATTAAAGGTATAGAGGCATATATTAATAATTTAGGCACGTTCGGTACAAGTTGACGTGGTTGAAATTTATTATTTAAAAAGTTATTGACATATTTCAAGAGTAAGGCTGGAGGATACGAATTGTTTTTAAAAAACTGAAGTAAAAACTGGATTTCGCTATGGAAGTTATGCCAGTTGGAAGATAACGTATAAGCACGGTGTAACAGTGTGGAAATACTATTTAATTTAAATATCATGGAACAACTGCTATAGAAGTTGGTACCTTGACCTGTGAACGTCTTTTTTCTAAAGACGCTTGTATTAAAACCATTTTCTGTCCTAGTAATTAAAACATCTAAAAAAGCAAGTTGGTTGTCTTGTTCATGCTCAATTGAGAAATTTATATTAGGATGTAGGCCATTGATATATTGCAAGAAAGCTTCAGCTGCTTCTCGGGACCTAAATAGAGCAATGGTGTCATCCACATATCGCTTATAAAAGAGAGGGCGATATGATAATTTGTATATTTTGTATATTTTACAGCCCTGATGATGAGACCCAAAGTCTCGAAAATTTGGAAAATAAATGTATAATGCTACGCTGGCTTTTCTCCATCCTATTTATATTATATATATATATATATATATATATATATATATATATATATATATATATATATATATATATATATATATAGATATACATATATACATATATATATATATATATATATATATATATATATATATATATATATATATATCTATATATATATATATATATATATATATATATATATATATATATATATATATATATATATATATATATATATATATATATATATATATATATATATATATATATATATATATAGTATATATAGATATATATATATATATATATATATATATATATATATATATATATATATATATATATATATATATATATATATATATATATATATATATATATATATGGGCTCAAGCCATGTCGTCCTGATGGAAGTTCCTATTAGGTAGCTTTCTAGGGTATATTTGACTACAGTGATATTCCCAGAGAATTTTACCTTAAGGTATCCAGAATTCTAATTCCTAGAGCGAATATCCCTGAATAATCTCACAGGGATAGCGCATAATATCAGAGGACGTATTCTTGACACGTCACATAGCTATCTTCACCCCGAACAGTATTAACGCTTCGACGGGGTATAGTGACAAGAATCTGAAACGAGAATGAAAAGAGCCGCTCATAAGGCATCTCTCCTATTCCGTTTCCAGTGTGTAACTGATGAAGACGGTAGCGCCCTCTTTATTCCTTTTCGTGTAGCTCTACTACTCGGTGTTTTCCCTTGTGTTCTCTCGTTATTTTGGGTTTATTTCAACATTTTGATGACTTCTCCGGCCTCTTCTGACTCTAGGAAGTTTAGTATTATCTTTACTATGTATAAATGTAAGCTCTTGTCGTTTTGAATTAAATCAAAAGTGATTTTAACGTTAACAAGAGCTGTTGCCTACCGGAGGCATCCTGAATGCTATCGCTCACTCTTATGGGTCATTTAGTTAGCTGGAGCGACGTTCCCGGTTTGTTACGCTTTAATAATTTAGCTATTTAGCTCCGCTAGGAATGCTTACATTATACCGTCAGTTTTAGCTCGGTGATTTCAACACGGGTCGAGGTACCAATCTTGCCCTTCGTGAGGCTTCGTAGCCTAGACGTCTGGCACTAGTACTTTCATGCATGATATAAGTTTTTCCGAATGTTATTTTATTGAAGCTATAGGCAAATATTT
The DNA here is from genome assembly GCF_036898095.1 of Palaemon carinicauda. NCBI lineage: Eukaryota > Metazoa > Arthropoda > Malacostraca > Decapoda > Palaemonidae > Palaemon > Palaemon carinicauda. The sequence goes on from NC_090732.1 coordinate 63,525,677, forward strand.
TATACATATAAGATATTGTTGAATATTTTTTCCAAGATTGTATACGAGAGAGTTTCGGTGATTTAGGTAATCGATTCTCATCTTACCTAGTCTAGTATTCTAGGTACAGTAGTATACTTTCGCACATCCCCGATTGTTCTTTTCTCCTCCGGAGGCTAAGTTCAATCCCTCTCTCCCTCTGTAAGACTTCGGCTTAATCCTAGTGGTTCTATCTGTATAATAAACGGATTTTGAGCGAAGCAAAAAATCTATTTTTGGGTGAGATGGCCATGACGTCCTAATGGAAGGTTCCTTTAGTAGCTTCCGAAGGGTATATATGACTACAGTGATATTCCAAGAGAATCAAATCAAAGGTTTCACAGAATTCTAACTTCTGGCGCGCATACCTTTAAGATTACTCTCAAGGGTATCGTATATCATCAGGGGACGTATTCTTGACACGCCACCTGGCAATCTGCACCCCGAATAGCCTTTACGCCTCGAGGGGGAATACGTGGCAGAATAGAAGGGTAACCGCAACAAAGATTACCCTGGTTCCCCTACTACAATCGTATCACAACCGTGCCAACTCCCTCTGGCGGTCATTCCTTGTAGCGTTGAGCAAGGTGCTACGGATACAGTAGATCAGGGGGGGGGGGGGGGGGAAACCGTGAAGATCTTTTCATAGAAAAGAAGGGTGGGTCCATTAGGACGTCATGGCCATCTCACCCAAAAATAGATTTTTCGCTTCGCTCAAAATCCGTTTTTTTGGCTCAAGCCATGACGTCCTAATGGGAGCATACCAGAGAATTAAAAGACATATATTTGTGTATCCCAACCCATCTATTTGCTGTAACCTCCCTTACAATATTAAATCAGGAAGCTTCCTGAACAGGGAAACTCAGGGATAAGGGCTCTCCCCTTTAGGGGTTAGAGGCGTCACACCACCGGCCCTTTACGAAATTTAATATTGTAGGGTAAATAGAAACTGATTTCAAATCAGAATATTGATGAAATATTATTCCATGAATATAGAATTGGGTTCAGCAAATATCTAGACAGGGACACCCAATATATATTGGAAATAACTACTAGTATAATCTATGTGTTAGTTATCCATCTGCCGTATTTACTATACCGCAAATATACTGACTACCTGTATATACCTATACCGTAGTTCAGCCGGCAGAAAATAAAAGACATATACTTATGCATCCCAACCAATCTATTTGCTGTGACCTCCCTTACAATATTAAATCAGGGAGTTTCCTGATCAGGGAAACTCAGGGATAAGGGCTCTCCCCTATAGGGGTTAGAGGTGTCACACCACCAGCCCTTTACAAAATTCAATATTACAGGGTAAATGGAAACTGATTTCAAATCAGAATATTGATGAAATATTATTCCATCAATATAGAATTGGGTTCAGCAAATATCTGGGCAGGGATACCCAAGATATATTAGAAATAACTACTAGTATAATATATACGATAGTTATTCATCTGCCGTATATACTATACTGCAATTATACTGATTACCGGTATAGACATATACTGTAGTTCAGCCGGCATATTGCCGGATTAGCTAGCTATTGCCGGAGCATCTAGCAATTTAGAAAAGAGAGAGAGAGAGAAAGCATGGAGTGAAGGCTATCTATTACTGTATATGTATACAGTAATAAAAGATGTAAAAGTCTAATTTTACTGCCTTTCTCCGAAAAGAAGGTTCACTTCCATTTAACCACAGTACTATTGCCGGCTTACTACTGTAGGCCAGCCTCCGGCAGCACGAGTACAGTCGACATGCTACCTACTGAGTCAGTATCTATCTGTGCCGGTCTACTGCTGGCCAGAACAATACGCCGACAAACAGAAACTGTGGCTAGCAGTTCAAGGGAGAACTGGAGAACCTTGGTGACAAAAGGGACCTCCCATCCACAGACGGCAAAGCCGTTGGAAGTCGGCAGTCGCCGACAACCGTCATGTCCGCCGGCAGCCGGCAGTCGCCGTCAGCTGGGCGGCTCCGGCAACCCACCGACAATGGTAAGGTTGCAGGACTCCACCACAGGAAAGACAATGGCTCGGCCATCGTAAAAGAACAGAGAGGGGAAGGGAAAGGGTCCGATTATGAGGTATAGGAGGGACCGGCAATGTTGCCGGATCTACACACCTTGAAGAAACTCTGTTTCAGTACCGGCACGACCACAAGCGGCAGGAGAATCATTTATTCTCCAGCTTAGGAGGTGCTAATACAGTTAAGGGGACGGCAGCTCATGCCGTTCCTGTCAACAAGGGAGAAGCAGAGTTCCAATGCCGGCGCCATCCTAGGCCACAAGAGTATACGACTCTATAGCCTAGGGTCGGCAAGCATAGGACTAGTCTACTAGACCACAGGGAGAAGGTGGCGGCAACATTCGACCACTTCAGGTGTAGTCTAGGGAGGGCTAGCTTCCTATGCCGGCAGTTCCGCCGGCAGGGGAATGCAATCACCCCGCCGACTGACTGCCGACAAAGACTAAATACTCTGAGGTTCTGATCAAATCCCAAAACTTGCCGTCGGCCGTTAAGGGATGAGACAGAAAACTCTAGGCTAGTCATGCCTGAATTCGAAATTCAAGGCAGACGCAGAGAGTTATAGCCTAAGGCTACTCTCAGAGGGAAGAGAGATTACCCATAAATCTCTAGCGAGATTAATAACGGTTAATATAATTCCAGGAGATATCGATCTCCAGGAATAACAAATACACAAGGGTAACCGGGGAAATGACGAAAGTATATGTTGTCTAGGTTATGTTACCCAGACAAGACGAGATTTCGGTTACCTAAATCACCAAAACTCTGACATATACGATCGCCACGGAAAGGGAAAAATATGCTTATAGATATCTTTACAATATATAATGCCTAAATAGCTTTCATAATAATGATTAAGCTATTTACACCGGAATGTCGTTCTGCTAACTAAATAGCACATGTACAAAGAACGACAGCGCCATGGGGACACCGGCGATCGGCGAAGATCCGCACACAATAAATACACAAATTTATTGTGAGGCTGGAACTAAATTACATATTGTAAAGAATAAATACTCAACTTTCTGGATGGAGAAAGAAACCGTAGAAGCATAAAGATTCCCAGAAATCGATCAAAAATGTCAGATCGATAGGGAACACCACCGTAGCGAGTCGCTACAGATAAAGGAAATGACCGCCAGAGGGAATTGGCACGGTTGTGATACGATTGTAGTAGGGGAACCAGGGTAATCTTTGTTGCGGTTATCCTTCTATTCTGCCACGTATTCCCCCTTGAGGCGTAAAGGCTATTCGGGGTGCAGATTGCCATGTGGCGTGTCAAGAATACGTCCCCTGATGATATACGATACCCTTGAGAGTAATCTTAAAGGTACTCGCGCCAGAAGTAAGAATTCTGTGAAACCTTTGGTTTGATTCTCTGGGAATATCACTGTAGTTATATATACCCTTCGGAAGCTACTAAAGGAACCTTCCATTAGGATGTCATGGCTTGAACCCAAAAATTCAAATTCAAAGTCTGTGGTCTGCTTCTTTCTAGCATAGAGAAAGAGTCTCCTTTGCTAGGTTAGGGGCGGACACAGGAAGCTTTGCTTCCCTAGTCCATGTTGGAAGGATGATTCCTTCCTCTAGTGGCCAAGCAGACTGTCCTGTGTTTTTTTTCTCGGGCTGGAGAATGAGTTTTCTCTGTTGCCCAGCGAAATAACTTCACCTAACTTTGTTCTGGTTGGGAGGAGGATAGCAAGTATTGCCAGTCTTCCTCCCTAATAGACAACTCTTGGTTAGGATGAGCTTCCCTAACGGCTGAGTGTGTCTCCTGCTAGAACGATGTCTATAGGACCCTTATCCCTTCCCCACCTCTCTTTCTTTTATTTTCTTTTGGCCGCAGTCCTACTTCCGTACCTAGTATAGGTTAGGATGGAGGACAGGCTCAGCTCTCTGCCGGCTGGCACTATGTGTCGGCTGGCAGAGACCCTTTATTCTTTGCAGAGTGAACCCCAGACCTCCCTTGGTCTCCCTTCCATGTCTGCCGGTAGAGCCTGACAGGCTATGGATTCTTTGGAAGCCTGAATGCTACATTCTCCCCTTCCATAAGTTCACTCTTTCTGGATGGAAGGTTGTATGGCAATGCCGCCTTATAACCTTACGTCCATACTGTTTCTCTGACTATTGTGTTGCATCCCTAACCCGCCTGCCGGCTTAACAGCCGACAGCCGGGCAGGTGGAGGTTCTCTGGTTCTTGGCTACTGTTGGCGGGCATGAGTTTTATTACCTTTGCCTGCCGGCAGTGGAAACACAGCCCGAATCTGCTGGCCACTACGATTAGCGGCCGGCAGCCGGGTATTAGTGTTTTCAGCCGTCGGCTGGCAATGATTGCCGACTGGCACACAGTCGCGAATCAGTGGGCTGCCGCCTATTAGTTAAAGATAGTATATCTTAGAACTATACAGGGGTAGATGCCGGCCGGCACGTACTGGCACGTGCTAGCCGGCACAACAGCATGCGATGTACAGTAGTTTCTGTATTCTTAGTGTAGTACACACTGCATTAGCAGAAACTGCTGTGCAGAGCTTGTGATAACACTAAAGTTCTTCATCATACTTAATGTTATCTTGTACAGCCTTTTGTTGAGACCGTACAATATATAGAAAGTAAGTTCTTTCTGTATTCTTTCTATCCCGTATATTAAAACTTTATCTCAAGGTGTGAACTACACCTTAAATTTCCTTTTAGGAAATTACGTAAGGTATTCTAGAATAGAATTAACCTTAGTTTTAATATCTCGGGAGGTTTCAGCAATTGACTGGACAGGAAATACAAGTATGTGTCTTTCCTTCTTTCTTTTATGGCTTTTCTATATAAGCTAAATGTCTCAATATAAGTGAAAGCCTTCACTTGATACTCATGGACTTTTCTTCTCTTTACAGGAGGACCATCCGAAGTGCGGGAGTGTGTTCTGTAATGTCCGCAGTAAGAACTTCTGTGGACATCAATATTGCAGGAGGCACGCAGCATGCGCAGCCTCCAGAGGTGATCTCCGCTATTGGGACTCTCAGGTTTGTACAGTTTGTTCTAACCTGATTACCGAGGCTTTTGACGACCCTAAGTCAACGGAGTTAAGGGATGCTGCCAGGGAAACGTTACGATCCTGGGTGAAGGGTTTTCAGAAAAACACCTCAGGTCCCTACCTTCCAAATGAGAAGATGAGGGCCTACCTTTTCCCTAAAGCATCGGCTGTTGCAATCATCCTCCAGCCTCAGGTGGAGATACCAATTGCCCAGAATCCGGTATATTCTGAAGTCTCAGCCGCCCTTCAAGACATCCAATTGATTGATTTAAAGTTTTCAGGCATCCTGATATCAAGACATCCAATTGGACGATAGGATGTCAGAGGTGTCGGATTCTACTGAGAAGGACCTTCTAGGAGAAGGTCAGGAGGAGGAGCTGTTCCAGGCTCTTAAAGTAGAAGAGCAAGAAATCGACGAAGTGTCGGTTACGTCGGTTCCGGACCCAGAACCTGTTCCTTCTACATCGTCTGTTATCCCAGATGAACTGGGAAGGACTCTTTTTTCCATTGTTGAGATGATCCAACAAATTCAAAGGAAGAATGATGAGAAGGAAGCTGCAATGAAACTGGAGATACGTAGACTTGCAGCATCACGTGGGCCCCAGAAGTGGCTCAGCGTGAAGGATCCTCCTTTGTGCTCAGATACCAATCCTTGGAGGTATGCCGAACACATGCCAATGACAACCGGGAAGATCGTGATCTCAGAAAAGTTGGGAGCAATTCCCCTGGAAGAAGTGGAATTTTGGCCCAACAAAGATTTTATCCGGACTGCTATGTCCGTCTTAGGAAGGAGGCAGCCTTAAAGGAGGAGAGGGAGCTGAAGGAGGTCATAGTTTTTTACCATAGTAAAGCTCAGATGTTAATAGCAAGCTCGATGAAAGAGAGGGGCTTCACTAACTCAAAGGTGCCCGCCTTGAGTAAGAAGCTTCCCTCCTTTGTGGCCTCTCCTTTTCCTTCTTGGAAAAGGGATATAAGGCTGCCTTAAAAGCGGTGGATGCAGGGAAACCCTGCCCCTCCTTGGAGGAGTGCAAGCCGTTATATCTGACCTTGCCCTTGGACCAAGAAGACTGGAATGACGTACACCTTACCTTCTCAGTCGGGAAGCTGGAAGCTGATATTGCTGAACGCCAGTTCGGTGAGGCACTTCCAAAACTGTCGGAGGTTCTCTTGCGTAGAGAGCAAGAGACAAAGGAAAGACTTGCGGCATCGATGTCGTTGCAAACGACACTAGAAACGATAGCAAGTGATCCCAAGATCCAGGACATGTTCATGGTTGTGGCCAAAACCCATCTGGCCACAGTTACGAAGGATCTCTATAGCTTTATTAAAGCTAGGAGAGCCTGTAGAGAGTTCGTGTTCGCCTCGGCTGCGGTGAGGCACGAACCGAGGAAACTGATCTCCTCTCGTATTTGGGGTAAAGACCTCTTTCCCAATGAAGTGGTTAAAGAGGTAGTAGACAAGGCCGCCACAGAGAATAGGAACCTTCTCAAAAAGTGGGGCTTAGATCTCAAGAGAAAGTCTTCTCTAGATGAGGGTCCCCAACCCAAGTGGAAGACAAAAAGGCCTATGCCATCCTCTCGGCCGGCTAAACCCTACTGACAGCAACAACAACAACTTCCTGTGACCGCGGTGCCTCAGATAGTGGCACAACCTCCAACCACGTACCAGCTGGTACCTCAACAAGTGGCGACGCAGTCGCCAGTTCTTAACCCGGCCTTCGAAAGGCAGACTTCTTTCTTTCTTTCGAGAGCTAGAGGAACAGCCAGAGGTTCTTCTAGAGCCCTTCAAGAGGAAGGGGATAAATGGGGGACGCGGTCAAGGAGGCAAGGCCTCAGATCCAAAACAGCAGAAGTAAGATACTTCCAGTAGGAGGGAGACTACAGCTAGTTAGAGATCGCTGGACCTTCGATCCCCGGGCCCACAGCCTAATTAAAAATGGACTAGGTTGGAGCTGGAGCAGTCCTCCACCTCAATTTCCTCAATTCTTCCAACACTCATCCCCCGTAATGGAAGAATATGTCTTAGAACTCTTAGACAAAAGAGTAATCCGGAAGGTTAAGTCTATAAAATTCCAAGGAATGCTGTTTTGTGTTCCGAAGAAGAACTCAGAAAAACTCAGAGTTATTCTAGACTTGTCGCCACTCAACAAGTTCATAGTGAACTACAAGTTCAGAATGCTCATGCTTCAGCACATAAGGACCCTACTGCCCAGAAGGGCATATATTGTCTCTATAGACTTGGCTGACGCTTATTGGCACGTTCCAATTAATCGTTACCTCTCCTCGTACCTAGGCTTCAAGTTACATGGAAACCTTTCCGCCTTCAGAGCCATGCCTTTTGGGCTAGACATAGCCCAAGGATTTTCACGAAGCTCGCGAACGCAGCCGACCATCAATTACGCCTAAAGGGGTCCAAGTAGTAGCCTACTTGGACGACTGGCTGGTGTGGGCAGCATCCAGGACAGAATGCATGCAAGCTTCTAAGATAGTGATCCAGTTCCTGGAACATCTGGGATTCAAGATCAACATCAAAAAGTCTCGTCTTTCTCCAGCTCAAAAATTTCAGTGGTTGGGAATCCACTGGAATTTGGAGTCACATCGACTTTCCATTCCTAGTATGAAGAGGAAAGAAATAGCAGAATCTGTCGAGAGACTATTGAAATCCAAACGGATATCAAGACGCGAACAGGAGAGAGTGCTGGGCTCTCTACAGTTTGCTTCGATAACAGATCCAGTGCTAAGAGCACAGCTTAAGGATGCAACAGGAGTCTGGAGAAAATACGCATCAATCGCGCGAAGAGATCCAAGTGACGTTCGCCATATTCCATTTGGCGGAAAGGAAGAAATGGCACCTGTCAGCAGTTCACATTCAAGGGTTCCGCAATGTGACAGCGGATGCTCTATCTAGGTTTACACCTATAGAGTCAGAATGGTCCCTTGACGCAGGATCATTCTCCTTCATCTAGAGTCAAGTCCCAGAGCTGCAGATAGACCTCTTTGCGACGAAAGACAACCTCCTTTTGAAGGTCCTCAATAAGCTGAAATCCTTCAAAGGGAAAGCAGCAATAATGGCCCACAAGTGGCCAAATAGCGTGTGGTTCCCTCTGGCATTGGAACCACGACTAAAATTCGTACCGCTACCGGATCCATCCCTGTCTCAGCGAGTACAGAAGTCAACTGTCTTCGCTCCTTCACAGAAAACATGGAACCTACATCTCATGATTTTCTCTCCTTAACGATGAGAAAAAGATTCGGTGTTTAAAAATCAGTTTAGACTTTTGGAGGAAACCAGAAGACATTATGAGGCTTCAGGGAAGAGATAGCTATCCTTTGTCAAGGCGAAGAAACTGAAAGAAATCCCGACAGATTCCTATTTATCATTCTTCATCCACCTTCATGAGCAAGGTTTAGCAGCCAACACAATTCTGTTGTTCAAGCCTGCCTTGACAAGTCAGATACCTTATGCCTTACAGGTCGACCTTTCTTACGACGTTCTTAATGAACCAGCCCTCCAGCACTTCCAAAGACCCTTTGCATGGTCATTAGATATGATTCCTCATTGTGTATAAATAATGAACAATGAGGAATGTGCAGAAGGTTTTGAATTTAAGTCATATTTCTGTTTGTACTCGCTTTTGGGGCCAGTGTTATGAAATAGTGGCTCTCTCTAGAGAGGAAGGCCACATCCAGTTCTTGGAGGGAGAACTGAATCTATTTCCAGACCCAACGTTTCTTTCCAGGAACAAGCTACCCACCAACAGGTGGGGTCCCTAGAGAATCTGCCCTCTCCAGTGGAGTGCCTAAAGGTCTATCTTCATAGAACTTCAGACTTTATGGGAGGACAGCTGTTCAGAAGAGAAACCCTGGGTTCAAAGTTATCTATAACTATGGGCGAAATTCACTCGTGTTATTTGCAGAACGGATCCAGACAGTACACCCGTTAGTCATGATCCGAGGAAAGTTGCCTCTTCCATAAAATTTCCTTAATTATATGGACTTTGAACATCCTTGTTTGCACACCGGCTGATAGTCATCCAAGGCGTTCTTTATGTACTATGCAAAGCAAGTGGAGCAACTTATGAGATCTGTGGTAGCAGCAGGTAGAATTCTTTAACCTTCTGTTTTAAATCTGCGAGGAACAGTGTAATTAATTTGGGACGATTAATTAAGAGGGTGGGCATGTAGTCACGGTATGTTACTACACGCTGAGCGTTAGGCCACGAAAATGTCCTTACGAACTGTTCCATTGACGTCGGTAATCTATAGCATATACGAACACTTGTGCCAAGCGTTTTTTACGCTAGTGTATATAAACAGTATACAGACTATATCATTATTATTAATAATTCAATTGAAGTGTCAAATCTGTTTCCTAGTAGATGAAACAATGTTTTCTGTTTACTGTTTTCCTTTATGCTTTTACGCATATCATCCACATTTTATAAATTTTATAAATGTTGATCTGATATGTACATTTATTAAATTTCAATAAACTTATTCGCCCACACTCATTTTATTAGAAATGTACTGGGCATTAAGATTAAAATATGGATATTTTTATCATGGTATGTCTTTCGAGACTGTTCCCATATTCAAGCAAAAGTCCACTCACCCTAATGGAAGGGTTGACGTGGTACCCTAACGGGTTGGTGGCAAAGAAGCAAAATTTGTTTCTATGCAGATACTACCATTATCCAATAGTTTATAGAGTAGTCACATTGGGGAAGGTGTCAAAAATTCATTCTGACATTGGTGACTCTTATACAAACTTTGCTTCATATTGTATAGGGCGAGACCACTATACAAGCTTGTCATTTTGGCATCCATAAATTTTTATGTACTCCTCGAGACTTTTTCCAGAGTCTAGTACGACTCTTCCCTGTAGGGGGCAGGAAGCACTAACATAGTTCATGCTTAGATGAAATGATGTTTGACGGTAACATCATAGGTCTCTAGGTCTAGACGGACCAGGAAAATACTTTCTTGAGAGTACGGAACTGATTGAGAATCCACAGATACAGTAATTCTCTGGTAAACTTCCATCATGACGACATGGCCTGAGCTCAAAAAACGGAATTTGAGCGAAGCGAAAAATCTATTTTTGGGTGAGGTAGCCATGTCGTCCTGATGGACCCACCCTTTCTTTTATTGTAAAAGGGCCTGTTGACCTCTCCCTATAGTACAGTATCTGTAACACCTCATATATTGCTACAAGGAATAAAGAGGGCGCTACCGCCTTCATCAGATACACACTGGAAACGGAATAGGAGAGATGCCCTATGAGCGGCTCTGTTTTCATTCTCGTTTCAGATTCTTGTCACTATACCCCCTCAAAGCGTTAATACTGTTCGGGGTGAAGATAGCTATGTGACATGTCAAGAATACGTCCTCTGATATTATGCGATATACCTGTGAGATTATTTAGGGATATTCGCTCCAGGAGTTAGAATTCTGGATACCTTAAGGTAAAATTCTCTGGGAATATCACTGTAGTCAAATATACCCTAGAAAGCTACCTAATAGGAACTTCCATCAGGACGACATGGCTACCTCACCCAAAAATAGATTTTTCGCTTCACTCAAAATCCGTTATATATATATATATATATATATATATATATATATATATATATATATATATATATATATATATATATATATATATATATATATATATATATATATATATTGTATGTATAAAGAATTTTAATTGAGCTCCGTAGTGCCTCCGTAAAGAAAATCTGGTTCATTTGTAAGAGACAGAGAAGTGTAAGAAAAACACACATCACTTGATTCACCCAGTGCTAGAGATAATTATTGGACCTATACTGGTATGAGTATTGCATGTGAAAGTTCTAGTGATGATCTACGATCTAGATATGAAGTGATTTGGTACAACACTTGTCTATGAGCAGGATGTCTCGTTGTATAAGAAAGCATGACAGTACCAAGGTCAATCTCTCAATTGCCTTTACTCGGCAACCGAGGCTACATCCGTCAAGAATTCTACCTTATGAATAGAATCGGGAAAGCATTGAATTTTTAGAATCCACAGTACTGGAGCGTAGGCTACCATCATATGTCCTGGACCAATTCTAAAAGAACATTTGAAAATAGGTCAAATCACCACTCATTGCTGATGCAGATGGGCGGGGCTTCAGACTAAACAACACCAATGTCTCTCTCTCTCTCTCTCTCTCTCTCTCTCTCTCTCTCTCTCTCTCTCTCTCTCTCTCTCTCTCTATTCAGCAGTTCTTCCTCCGGATAATGGATTTCTTAAAATTTTAATTTGCTCAATCATGGATCGATTTTCTTCTGTTTTATTGTTCAACCCTCGATTGCCATAGACTCATAGAGTCTTACATTCTGGTGCTCTTCAGACCTTAGCCACTTATGCACAGACAACCCAAAGATTCTTAAAGGTAGTAAAAGGAAGACAGATTTATAGCCATGCGCCAAAGAGTGATAACATATTTAGAATAAAAACCAATGGAATATATAAGAAGAGCTTTCGTCATGGTAGTAAAACAATAACTTTTCAAATATTAAAAAGCTCCACTCACCTAATACATTTCTATCTATTTCTCTGTCCATTTTAACCCTGGATAGGTACGGTCCTCGGACACCCCTTTAAGGGTATACTCGGACGCGAACGACCCCGACGCCAAAAAAAATTCTTGAAAAATCAGTTTTTGCAGTAACCTCCTTTTTTCTTTTGCCAAAAAAAAACTTCAATGAATGCTTAAAACAACTGTAAAGATAAATACTACTCATCTGCAGAAAAACTATTTATTATAAATATTTTAAAAAATTAAGTAGAAAAAAAAAAAGACGACATAAAAATTCATAAAAAAAAAGTTTATACATATATACACAAATCCTTTTAGGAATTGATTCTTGAATGTTTAGGACACATCTTGATGTATTTTGGATGAAGTCAGACCCATGGAGGTGAAGATCTGAAATGAGAAAAAAAGGGTAACTTCTTTTGGCCAAAAAAAATTGTCCAAATTTCATGAATTTTTTTGGGTACCCAAATGAAATAGGAAGTGGCTAATTTTTTTAGGGAATAAACATATGTTATCCTAAAATAGAAATATGTAAAAAAATCTTCATTATTTTGTAAATTACATTTATATCAGGGGCCATATCTAAAGGTAATTTTTTGAGTACTTGGAAATTTCGTAAAAAAATACATATATTTAATATATAATATGATATTTATGCAGGTAAAAATATACCAAAATATCACAAATTCTATAGGGAACAAGAATATATATAGATAGGGCAGCTTACGCTTCGGATATGTCCACAAAATATCCGCCAACCACACTGACTCAGACTCCCTAATCTGCCACTTGAAATGTAGGAAGGGTATGTCAATTTCAAGGTGTTATTTACTAATCTAATTATTATTGGATATGCATAAAAATTGTATGGTGGGTTGCTGGATAATTGTCGATTATTTTACGACTATAAAATTAAAATTCTGACCCAAAAAATCTTTTTTGAAGGGAAATAAAATCGAAAAAAAAAAATGTAAAACAATATTTTAGCTAAAAAAATTTGATGATATTCAATCAAAAAAAAAGTAAACAAAATTTTCCGACAAATAAACATCTAGAGGAATCATTACTCTGTGATAGTTCCTTAGTACGTAGTAATTTTGAAAGAATTGGGAAAAAACGAAAAAATGGCAATCACCGGAAAATCGAACACATACCTATATATACGCCATATCTGGCTAAAAAAAAGATAGGCATGGGTAGCCAGATCATCTAGAAACACTTTCCAACACTATAAAAATATAAGTTTTGCGACACTACTTGCCAATTCCTAACGGTAACATGACTAAGCAAAAAAATGCAAAACAAATAAAAAGGGGCACTCGTGGAAAAATGGCCATTCTAATATACGGCATTTCAGAAAAAAAAATTTCAGCCACGTGCTAGGCAAACCATCAAGGCATATTTTCCGACAAATAAACATATAAATGAAATATTACTCTGTGATAGTTCCTTAGTACGTAGTAATTTTGAAAGAAATGGGAAAAAACGAAAAAATGGCAATCACAGGAAAATCTAACACATACTTATATATACGCCATATCTGGCTAAAAAAAAAATAGGCATGGGTAGCCAGATCATCTAGAAACACTTTCCAACACTATAAAAATATAAGTTTTGCGACACTACTTGCCAATTCCTTACGGTAACATGACTAAGCAAAAAAATGCAAAACAAATAAAAAGGGGCACTCGCGGAAAAATGCCCAACATTCTAATATACGGCATCTCAGATAAAAAAAAAAGACATGCACGTGTTAGCCCAACCATCAAGGCACACTTTCTAACACATAAACATGAAAAAAAAATCAATAATATACGGCAATTCCTTACTACGTAGTAAATTTTTACAAATATTGAAAAAAAAACAGAAATTGGCAACCGCAGTTAAATACCCAATATACCAATAACTACGTCGTATCTGACAAAAACAAAATCACGCATGGGTAGCCAGATCATCTAGACACACTTTCCAACATTAAAAAAGCAAAAGTTTTACGACACTATTTCGCAATATCTTACGGAAAAATGACTTGGCAAAAAAATGAAAAAAAATGAAAAAGGGGTACTCGCGGTAAAATGCCCGACATTCTAATATACGACATCTCAGATAAAAAAAAAGACATGCACGTGTTAGCCCAACCATCAAGGCACACTTTCTAACACATAAACATGAAAAAAAAATGAATAATATACGGCAATTCCTTACTACGTAGTAATTTTTACAAATATTGAAAAAAAAAACAGAAATTGGTAACCGCAGTTAAATACCCAATATACCAATAACTACGCCGTATCTGACAAAAACAAAGTCATGCATGGGTAGCCAGATCATCTAGACACACTTTCCAACACTAAACAAGCAAAAGTTTTACGACACTATTTGGCAATATCTTACGGAAAAATGACTTGGCAAAAAAATGAAAAAAAATGAAAAAGGGGCACTCGCGGTAAAATGGTCCTCGTGGTGATGAACGACATTTTAACTAAAAAAAAAAACATGCACATGGTAGCCAAACAATCCACCAAGACTTTCCACAACTGATAACCTATACAAGTTGCACCATTCTACGACAATTTCATAATACGTAATAACTTTGATAATTATGCAAACTACCTCAGAAGGGTAAACTCGGACGCGAACGACCCCGACGCGTCTCAGAAATCGGGGAAGGAGTACAGCTACAGCAATGCACATCTGGACACTACTAGAGCGTGTAGGGGAGACACCTCCTGCAGGTCGATCACCCACAAATTCAGTCACAGGGGTGAGTCACGTGAGAAAAACCTGTTTTTTTTTGACGCTCGGGGTCGCAAACGACCCACCGTACCTATCCAGGGTTAATTACATATTCCCAAGATATACAATACAACAGCATAACAATTTTCTAATTCAATATTTTTTTTTTTTTTTTTTTTTTACATTTGGTTTGTAGCATCAAAATTACCCCTTTTATCTACTTTAACTCGTTTTCAGTCACATGGGCTACTGAATATAGCCTGGATACATATGTTCATCATGGAGGTTACTGTACGTCCGATCGTCATCTGTAGGCTACATTTTATTTTAAGTTTAGTACATTCCCGAATAAACCTTATTGCTTCTCATTTTTAGTTCTTTTCTTTTTTTTTGCCATTTTATATCAAATCCATTTCTCACTTGCAGTCTCGATGCATAAATTCTTTCATGATTATTTTCCACATAACAGTTTATCTTCAGACGATATCATTCTCCATATTCACATACTGTTTTAATAATTAGCAAGATAACTTACCATTACTTACAATTAATACTATTCCATTGAATACTAAATTTCTTATATGCCCTGTCTTCAGACATCGTTTCTAGATTTTATATCATGCTTTGCCTATTCTACTTGCATTCTACTTTTGATTCTCTTTCACTTAACGTTTGTATTTAATATACTACACATTCCCGGTAAAAAACACTCCCCATAATACTTAAAAGAACTTTAGCCGATTTATAAATCCAAAATAAAAAAAAAAAAAAAGTAGTTTCCCCACATTTCCCCGGAATGGTAAAATTCACACCACGAGACATTTCGAAAAGACATCTGACTATGCGATTACAGCGAAAGGGAACTTTTTAATTTAAAAACTGGGTTTTAAGCCTCCTCATGTTCTTGGAAGGTCGAATGAGCAAACAATTTCAAACAGGGGAGTCTTGAATATCCTATAGATTAGTGAACGTAGCAGTTGTGATTTATGATAAGTTTGGCTTTTTCTCGACAACAGATGTCTGGGAAGCAGGAAATTGTAGTCATTAGTGAGGGGTAACCGGCCCCCCCCCCCCACACACACACACGTAAACAGGGAGACTTTTGAAGGCACTTTAGGTATGTAAAACTTTATCTTTTTACTGTTTCTTGCTATCATGCACACATATATAATATATATATATATATATATATATATATATATATATATATATATATATATATATATATATATATATATATATATATATATATATATATATATATATATCTATATATATATATATATATATATATATATATATATATATATATATATATATATATATATATTTCAATGTCTGTTTCCATTAGAATTAGCACCGAACAAACTTGCTCTTCAGAATACAGTTTCTTGATAAATAAAGAGGAGATACTCAAGTAACAGATTAATCGAAAATGCTAATTTGAAAATTCTTTGAAAAAAAATCGAGAATAATACGAATCAAATAATGATTAGAATTATCAATTATCTCTATAAAGAGGGCATAAATTAAATACATTGAAAAAATATCAGTACTGACAGTTTTTCTACTTTTGGCGGAGGGAACTTTGCATCAAAAGTTGACTGACATGATTTTAATGTACTAGCTCTATCGGCAGAGGTATGAGTCAGTACCAACAAAGCCTGTTTATCTTTTAAAGAATTTAAACGCTGAAACAGCTCGGAGGAAAAAAGATTAGAAGGGAGTTGACTTTGAAGATACTTAAAAAAAAAATAAGTTGTACGCTTTCATAGGGTGTGGAGGTGGGCACTAGGTGGGGGTGAGAGGGGGCGTTCGAGGTCAGTAGGGCGGTGGCTATGACGAACAGATCAATATACAGTTTAATCATACGCAAGTAGGGAGGGTAGGTCTCCGGGATAACATAATTAGGTTTTCATCGATAGTCATTTAAATTAGAAGAAAACTTTTTTACACAAAAACACATAAATTCACACACACACACACACACACACACACACACACACACACACACACATATATATATATATATATATATATATATATATATATATATATATATATATATATATATATATATATATATATATATATATATATATATATATATATATATATATACTCATAAATATTAATGCTATATGGACACATCATGCACTGTACTCAATGTGCATAATGAGAAATACTGAAACTGAGATTGGATATGTATGGTATGGAGTTTAAAGCGCTTTAAGAGATTCAATATCCCTCTGGTAAGTTAACCAGTGTTTGAATAATTTGCATTATTCGCATCAATATATATATATATATATATATATATATATATATATATATATATATATATATATATATATATATATATATATATATATATATATATATATATATATGATAAATTTTTCACATTTAAATGTGTTTCATATTTCAAATAAGCCATATATATTAATACATTAAAGTTTGGATTCTCTTAACGACCTCAGGATCAGAGCCCCAGGAAAAATCACTCAAAGACTATAGTATCTGACCGGCCGGGTTTCGAACCCTGGGCTAGGTATTTTGTATGACATTGACCACACCACTTAGCCACAAAGAAAGATAAAAGTCAATGACAATTCTTCTGTACATATACCTGTCGAATTCAGGTTTTTTTGTATATGGAATTGAATTCAACCCATCTTCACCATCGTAGCTAATGGTAGGTTTGTGACTTGGCATTCGATTAATGATAAATTTTGCACATTTTGAACGTGTTTTTCATATTTCAAAAAAGCCAAATATATATTAATATATTAAAGTCTGGATTCTCTTAACGACCTCGGGATCAGAACCCCAGGCAAAATCACTCAAAGACTATAGTATCTTACCGGTCAGGTTTCGAACCCTGGTCTAGGATGCTTGTGTGACATTGACCATACTACTAGCTACGAAGAAAGATAAAAGTCAATGACAATTTTTCTGTACATATAACTGTCGAATTCAGGTTTTTTGTACATAGAATTGAATTCAACCCATCTTCACCCTCGTAGCTAATGGTAAGTTTGTGACTTGGCATTCGATTAATGATAAATTTTGCACTTTCAAATGTGTTTCACATTTCAAATAAGCCATATATATTAATACATTAAAGTTTGGATTCTCTCAACGACCTTGGGATCAGAGCCCCAAGTGACATTACTCAAAGACCATAGTATCTGACCAGCCGGGTTTCGAACCCTGATCCAGGAAATATGTATGACATTGACCATACCACTTAATCTCGAAGAAAGATAAGTCAATGACAATGCTTCTTCACATATACCTGTCGAATCCTGGTTTCTTGTACTTAGAATTGAAATTAACTCATCTTCCATATCATAGCTAATTAGTAGGTTTGTAACTTGGCATTCGATCAATGATAAATTTTGCATATTTAAACGTGTTTTCCATATTTCGAATAAGCCATATTTCTAGGTTATTATGTAAATTACGTACGACTTTTTGTCGTTAATTTCATAGTATTCTTCATTTAAGTTAGTTTATGTAAATTTAGGTGTTTTTTAAGAATTAACTTTTTATTTCACGTATTATTGTTACAAAGTCTTACGTAATTAGTTTGAAAGTGTTATTTGATCATAAATGATATGAACAAGGGCTTAGGCAATGTTTTTTATATTTTTGAGAGAGAATGTTCAGTACCACGTGCTTGGAATTTTTGAGAAGGATCTAATGAAAGGATGTTATTTTTTTTTTCAATTTTGGGACAAAGGGTGGAAAGAACTAGCTGACTGAGAGACCGTCTGGCATGGCACAAGTATACGTTCGGGAGAGCGATACTTGATAACTCTGATGCCTTTTTGCCTGGGCCACCACGCTTCCCAATTCGTTGAAAGGTTTCTGGAAGCAGTTAGGTTTTATATAAAGGGCAACACCAGGTTTACAGAGAGATAGAGAAATTCAGCCTCTCTCCCTCGCCCAACCAGCTCAGTGTATTGTTTTAAAAGTGTTCACTACCTTTATTGTGTCCTCTCCTAAGTGACTGTGCCCCAAAGCAAACCGTGTGTTGAACAAATACGTAAGACGAAATGGTGATTTTGAATTCATTGTATTAGGGTGAGTGTTGGCATTGTGTAAAGTTTTTGTAACTGGTCCTGAAGGAAGGTTAGGTATTTGCATTGGGATCTGGTTATCTATTTTTCATTAAGTGTCAAACTAAAATATTGTATTCAGATTTCATATCAAGTGAAACAAGTGAGTGTATAATTTTCATGAGTGTTATTTCTTTTCTTAGTCTAGGGTTTATTCAGATTTAATATTTAAAGTCAAGTAATTATATAATTTCAGATCATAACATTTTTGTCTTAATCTAAATTTTGTTGAGTCTTAAATTTTTTCGAGTGATCTAATTTATGCAAATTATTTTCAAGTGCTGTAATTCATATAGAATATATTTAATTTTGTGAAGAATGAATTATTCCAATCACCATTATTCAGAATCATATTCGCACATATACTATTAAGAACCACAGTAAGTTTTGAAAAATTATATTTAAGTGTACTTGAGAGACCTTTGAATATTCAGTATTTTATATATTGCTGTCTGGGAGCTGTTTAACTGTCTCAGAATTCGTGTATTAATGTTTCAATCTAACGGTCTTAATGTAAAAGTAAAAAAGTGAGTTTCGAATTCGAGAGGTTGAGTAACTTGCCAGTCATAATATATATAATATTATATGTTTGGTTCCCAGTCACGAGCCATAGTATGATATATTTGGGGGCCCAGACTCGGAGCCATAATCGTATATATATATATATATATATATATATATATATATATATATATATATATATATATATATATATATATATATATATATATATGATAATTTTATCACTAACACTCGTCATTTACAAATTTTCAAATAAGCCACAAATATTCTTTATCGATTTCGCTATGCCATGGGATCTCAAACCCATAGATTAATTCCTTTAATGATAATATTTCTACCAGACTAAGGACTCGATCCTATGACTGATAGAAATTAGTTCACGAGTTATACCTAAAATCGAAATCAAACCATCTGCATCAATAAAGCTGATTGGGAATTATGTAACACTTGGCCATTTTATGATAATGTTATCACTAGCCCTTATGTTTTACAATTTTTCAAATAAGCCACAAATATCCTTTAATATTGAGTTTGTTCAGCCACGGGATCTCAGACAAATAAGGAAATTCTTTAAATACTTTATAATTTTGCTCGGCCAAAATTTGATAAATAAAAATAAAGAGTTTGAAATGAAAAAAAAAATTAAATATATCTTCAAGCGAATAAATTATTTTTTACAACGCCTCACAGAACTGATGTGCATCCCATTGCAAACAAATTGTAATCATAAGCTTCCTCGAAGAAGGATAGGGCTTTTGAGATTGGTCATAAAATTCGGTGAAAAGTTAATTATGTGTCTTAAAACTGAGTTAATTCTTTTTCATTTCAGAGTCTTGAAGTTTTTATCTATAAATTTTCGTTAGTTGATTTCAGTTCTCAAATATTTTTGTATCTTAACCCTGGATAGGTACGGTGGGTCGTTCGCGACCCCGAGCGTCAAAAAAAAACAGGTTTTTCTCACGTGACTCAGCCCCGTGACTGAATTTGTGGGTGATCGACCTGCAGGAGGTGTCTCCCCTACACGCTCTAGTAGTGTCCAGATATGCATTGCTGTAGCTGTACTCCTTCCCCGATTTCTGAGACAAGTCGGGGTCGTTCGCGACCGAGTTTACCCTTCTAAGGTAGTAGTATAATTATCAAAGTTATTACGTATTATGAAATTGTCGTAGAATGGTGCAACTTGTATAGGTTATCAGTTGTGGAAAGTCTTGGTGGATTGTTTGGCTATCATGTGCATGATTTTTTTTTTAGTTAAAATGTCGTTCATCACCACGAGGACCATTTTACCGCGATTGCCCCTTTTTCATTTTTTTTTCATTTTTTTGCCAAGTCATTTTTCCGTAAGATATTGCCAAATAGTGTCGTAAAACTTTTGCTTGTTTAGTGTTGGAAAGTGTGTCTAGATGATCTGGCTACCAATGCATGACTTTGTTTTTGTCAGATACGACGTAGTTATTGGTATATTGGGTATTTAACTGCGGTTACCAATTTCTGTTTTTTTTTTTCAATATTTGTAAAAATTACTACGTAGTAAGGAATTGCCGTATATTATTCATTTTTTTTTCATGTTTATGTGTTAGAAAGTGTGCCTTGATGGTTGGGCTAACACGTGCATGTCTTTTTTTTTATCTGAGATGCCGTATATTAGAATGTCGGGCATTTTACCGCGAGTACCCCTTTTTCATTTTTTTTCATTTTTTTGCCAAGTCATTTTTCCGTAAGATATTGCGAAATAGTGTCGTAAAACTTTTGCTTTTTTAGTGTTGGAAAGTGTGTTTAGATGATCTGGCTACCCATGCGTGATTTTGTTTTTGTCAGATACGACGTAGTTATTGGTATATTGGGTATTTAACTGCGGTTGCCAATTTCTGTTTTTTTTTCAATATTTGTAAAAATTTACTACGTAGTAAGGAATTGCCGTATATTATTGATTTTTTTTTCATGTTTATGTGTTAGAAAGTGTGCCTTGATGGTTGGGCTAACACGTGCATGTCTTTTTTTTTTATTCTGAGATGCCGTATATTAGAATGTTGGGCATTTTTCTGCGAGTGCCCCTTTTTATTTGTTTTGCATTTTTTTGCTTAGTCATGTTACCGTAAGGAATTGGCAAGTAGTGTCGCAAAACTTATATTTTTATAGTGTTGGAAAGTGTTTCTAGATGATCTGGCTACCCATGCCTATCTTTTTTTTAGCCAGATATGGCGTATATATAGGTATGTGTTCGATTTTCCGGTGATTGCCATTTTTTCGTTTTTTCCCAATTCTTTCAAAATTACTACGTACTGAGGAACTATCACAGAGTAATGATTCCTCTAGATGTTTATTTGTCGGAAAATTTTGTTTACTTTTTTTTTGATTGAATATCATCAAATTTTTTTAGCTAAAATATTATATTGTTTTACATTTTTTTTTTCGATTTTATTTCCCTTCAAAAAATTTTTTTTGGGTCAGAATTTTAATTTTATAGTCGTAAAATAATCGACAATTATCCAGCAACCCACATACAATTTTTATGCATATCCAATAATAATTAGATTAGTAAATAACACCTTGAAATTGACATACCCTTCCTACATTTCAAGTGGCAGATTAGGGAGTCTGAGTCAGTGTGGTTGGCGGATATTTTGTGGACATATCCGAAGCGTAAGCTGCCCTATCTATATATATTATTGTTCCCTATAGAATTTGTGATATTTTGGTATATTTTTACCTGCATAAATATCATATTATATATTAAATATATGTATTTTTTTACGAAATTTCTAAGTACTCAAAAAATTACCTTTAGATATGGCCCCTGATATAAATGTAATTTACAAAATAATGAAGATTTTTTTACATATTTCTATTTTAGGATAACATATGTTTATTCCCTAAAAAAATTAGCCACTTCCTATTTCATTTGGGTACCCAAAAAAATTCATGAAATTTGGACAAATTTTTTTGGCCAAAAAAAGTTACCCTTTTTTTCTCATTTCAGATGTTCACCTCCATGGGTCTGACTTCATCCAAAATACATCAAGATGTGTCCTAAACATTCAAGAATCAATTCCTAAAAGGATTTGTGTATATATGTATAAACTTTTTTTTTATGAATTTTTATGTCAGGTCTTTTTTTTCTACTTAATTTTTTAAAATATTTATAATAAATAGTTTTTCTGCAGATGAGTAGTATTTATCTTTACAGTTGTTTTAAGCATTCATTGAAGTTTTTTTTTGGCAAAAGAAAAAAGGAGGTTACTGCAAAAACTGATTTTTCAAGAATTTTTTTTGGCGTCGGGGTCGTTCGCGTCCGAGTATACCCTTAAAGGGGTGTCCGAGGAGCGTACCTATCCAGGGTTAAAATGATCACCACCATAGCCTTTATATTAAAATGTAATTCCATTTCTCAATCAATGTAGTCCTGATGAGGAGTCACGTAAAAAAGTAATTTGAAACACCTGCAGACACTAAATAAAAAATGGAGAAAAGTAAAGGCAATTTTCCTGTAAACTATCTGGAACCCAGTTTGTCAGGGAAGATGCTGTCTTCGAATTTTGGACACCCTTAAGACATTAGCTAATTATTATATATGTAAAGTTACATGCCCAAGTACCATATATTTTTTTTTTCTCTCTCTCTCTCTCTCTCTCTCTCTCTCTCTCTCTCTCTCTCTCTCTCTCTCTCTCTCTCTCTCTATATATATATATATATATATATATATATATATATATATATGTATGTATGTATGTATGCATGTATACATACATATATATACACACACATATATATATATATATATATATATATATATATATATATATATATATATTTACAGTATATATACACATAAATATACATACACACACACACACACACACACACACATATATATATATATATATATATATATATATATATATATATATATATATATATATATATATATATATTGTCACATGCCCGTATGCTTGTGAGTCCGGCCTTTCTTAGGGAACTCTGTGCGGACACAAAGGATAATAATGGTAAGGTCGCCAGTCGGCAATAAGACAAGGAATACCCGACAAAACAGACATATTTACAATAATACTTAAATGAAGATTAATAAAAGGGGGGCACAGCAGATAACTGCTTCATATTTCAAGTAAGCCATGTGTCTTTGCCTGGAGTTAGGTTGTCACATGCTCACGGGGAGTTAGTAGTAGGCCATGGAAGGTTTTCAGCATCGCAATCTCATTCCCTGGAAAGGGAAATAAATTAAATTATTAACTGCTCACTTACTTCTACAGGCTGGGAACACGATGAAGTCGTGTGGTTAAAACCTTTAAGCAAATTAAATAAAAGTGCAAACTTAGGAATTAAAACACTACACGTGGAAAACAACACTATCACAGGGTGAAATAATTAAGGTTAGGAGCAATGGCACACGTGGCTGGGACATAAGGAATAGGATAAAAAGGTTCAGTGGGTAGGATCTTTCTTTAAAGGATAAAAGGACAAAATGGGATGTAATAAGGGAAGGGGAAAGGAAGGCTGGGTAAGGACGATGAGGATCTCAAAATAAGACACCATACCTTGGTAAAAAGGATTCTGGTTCCTCCCTTGTAGAGGACGTGGTACAGGTCCTGCTCTGAAGTCTGATGGAGTCTTGAGAGCGAAGAGAGGTGATGTTCCTCTCACGGGGGTTAGTTAGTGAAGAAAGCAACCCAGTTGTTCCTGGGTCAACTTAACCTCACTTGGCCCCCAATTAGGGGGGTAGGGGGAATTGGCCTGACCGCTGTCCTATTGGTCAGGCCTTGTCACGTGTCCCGACACCCCCATCAATAGGCCTCCTGACTTCTCCTGGATCCTTTGTGGCGGCGATTAACGGCCACGTGGTTTGAAGATGTCTGGAATGAGACTCACAGGGGCAAACTGGTATAGGATGGTTGGACGGGGGGGGGGGGGGGGGGGGGCGGGGCAAGAGGAGGAGACCCTGGGTAGGGTCCCAAAACTTGTAGCCTGTTGACCCAGTCCTTGCTGGTGGGGTCTTTGTTTGAAAAAAGGTGGCACAATGACCGCCATTAATAAGAGCCCCCTATTTTAGCAGAGATTTTGTCCTAGAACAGGACAAGAACTCTGCAAGCAAGGTTTGAAGCCACTAGCCTTAATGACTCCTCCCTCAGTGAGTCTCACCACGATAATGAATTAATTTCTAAGCTGCCACTAGGGTCATAATTTTACGTTCTTTTGATAGTATATTAAATTTTAGCTGCCACATAGAAATAAGCATGCGGTTGTGAGGCAACAATTAAAAGATGAAAAAGGCAATAATAGTTAAAGTTAAGTGACCTAGTGCAGTGGGGCACATGAAAATTAAAACAAATGGACATATCATATGCAGAAAGGATAAAATAAATACATAAAAATAAATTAAATGCAAATACTGAGGCCAAAATGGCTCCTCAAGTTTATCTATCTGGGGAGACACCAAGGCCTTATTAATATTTTTTCTATACAATCTAAATTAACTTACTGACTATGGCTACGTTATGGAAATGGCACTGTGCATTAGGCACTAATGCCAGGAGAACATATTTTTCTCATCTGAGCTCTTTAGGCGCTTGACCTTCCAGTTGTTGTTCTAGAGGTCTATGCCCCACCTCATGAGCCCTTTATCCTTCTTATCTAGCTCAGTCAAGTAAATTGCTGGGTTATGGTAAATTAGGAATGTCCGTGCAAACTCTTGGTCCGCATGATTAGCATTGGCACATCTAGTTGTCACAGCTTCGAGGTAGCGCGTGAAACGATCAATCATTGTTAATCGAAAATAATTTCTGCGCTTACTCCTGGTCAAGGAACCTACATACCCCACCACTACATCATGAAACGAAATACTTATTCCAGCCTCGTCCGAGTAGGCAGGTGCCCTGTAGTCTTCCAGCCTCTCGTCCAAATGCTGGAACCTGATGAGCTCTGTCTGGCTCCTTGGGGTCTCGGGGCTGATGGGTGGTTCCCCTCCTGTCTTCTCTGAGACCTCTGGCCCGGTGGTTGAGGCAGCCCTATCGCCAGTGGTGGTCACTAGCACAGCTTCATCCGAAGAGAATTTGCGGGTACTAGGCTCAGACTCATGGCTGGAAAAGGGAGACTCCTGGCCCTCCTCTGAGACCTCTGGCATGGTGCTTGAAGTAGCCCTATCCCCCGTGGTGGGAAGCAGCACACCTTCCCCAGAATTAACTTCTGGCGTATGAGGCTCACACTCACTGCTGGAGGAGGAAGACTCTTGGGCCTTCTCACTTAGCCAAGTTACCTCACCAAGGTCAATGTTACCTAGCCAGTCGCCTTCCCCGGCAGGTGGCGGCCTCAAAGTTTTGGGCCCCGGCTTGGCAGCGTTCATGCACCTGAGGGGCACTTGCTGTACTGCCTTCATGGGCTCTTGTCCCAAGAGCAAGTTGTAGTCCTTATGTCTGAGATTACTCACTACCCCTAGTCCGCACTTCCTATGGAGCTGGGGCATGGTTATCTGGAACTCCACTGTAGGGAGTTCTTTGGTGACTCTTTCAAAGCACTGGACCTCCCTGCAGTTGTTTTGCTGGACTTTGGCAACATTGGGTTGAGGGGGCGAGATTTTGAGCTGTGCTAAATGGGCGTTTATTTCCCACTTCTTTAATTCATATGCTCTCGCTCTTTCATACCACATCCTTTCTTGTTCTGATCTTCTCCGGGTATTGGCTTCATTCGTGCATTCCCGCACGAACCACCGCAATGCCTCTCCCTCACAGCCTTGTTGTTCTGCCAAGTCCACAAACGCACTGATCTCAGCAGCAGTCATTTTGCTAATTTCTTGTGGAGACAGCGACAAGAACAAACTTAACAGCACAAGATATAGTGTTGACCGTGCAAGAAATTACACGGATGGGAGAGACACTCTAGCCTAAGCAAGAGTCTCACGGAAGAAAGGATAAAGTTTGAGCTGGGCAAAATGCACAATGGCTGTAAAAAATGCCTCTCGAAAAAGAACCATCACCAAATAGTAAGCCTCGCAAGTAATTGAACAGGAACCTAACTTGAAAAACAGGGAGCACGTCAATGGGTGCATGTGCAGGCTGTCTGGTCTCAATGCATCCAAAATATGTAACGATATATACAAAAACTGTGCTAGACATAAAAATACTGGAATCACAACTATGGGTGACCCTCTATGCTAGTCATAAAAAGATATGGAATCACAACTATGGGTGAACCTCTATGCTAGTCATAAAAAAAATGGAATCATAACTATGGGTAAACCTTTATGCTAGTCATAAGAAAAATGGAATCACAACTATGGGTGAACTTCTATGCTAGTCCTAAAAAAATGGAATCACAACTATGGGTGAACCTCTATGCTAGTCATAAAAAATGGAATCACAACTATGGGTGAACCTCTATGTTAGTCATAAAAAAAATGGAATCACAACTATGGGTGAACTTCTATGCTAGTCATAAGAAAAATGGAATCACAACTATGGGTGAACCTCAATGCTAGTCATAAAAAAATGGAATCACAACTATGGGTCAACCTGTATGCTAGCAATAAAAATAACGGAATCACAACTATGGATGAACCTCTATGCTAGTTATAAGAAATAATGGAATCTCCACGATGTGTGACCCTCTATGCTAGTCATAAAAAAATGGAATCTCCACGATGTGGGACCCTCTATGCTAGTCATAAAAAAATGGAATCTCCACGATGTGTGACCCTCTATGCTAGTCATAAGAAAAAATGGAATCTCCACGATGTGTAACCCTCTATGCTAGTCATAAAAAAATAGATTCTCCACGATGTGTGACCCTCTATACTAGTCATAAAAAAAAAATGGAATCTCCACGATGTGTGACCCTCTATGCTAGTCATGAGAAAAATGGAATCTCCACGATATGTTACCCTCTATGCTGATCATAAAAAAATGGAATCTCCACGATGTGTGACCCTCTATGCTAGTCATAAGAAAATGGAATCTCCACGATGTGGGACCCTCTATGCTAGTCATAAAAAAATGGAATCTCCACGATGTGTGACCCTCTATGCTAGTCATAAGAAAAAATGGAATCTCCACATGTGTAACCCTCTATGCTAGTCATAAGAAAAAATGGAATCTCCACGATGTGTAACCCTCTATGCTAGTCAAAAAAAAATGGAATCATAACGATGGGTGACCCTCTATGTTAGTCATAAAAAAAAGGATTTGTAAAAATGTGTGGGTGCGTTCTTGCAACACCACCACTTGCAACTCTGAGACTTAAACCAAAGTTTGTATTTATATTTAAGGTATAATATATTAAATAAAACAAACAATGTCACTGAGTTTGCTTAATGCTTCGCTAATAAAATCAATCCCTTTACATATTTTACCTTAAAAAAAAAAATGAATTTAAGAAATTACACTTCCCAAATATTTTATCTAAATGATCATATACCCTGACTGAAAAAAACGGAAATTGAATGTGATATCGTAAATCCTTTATCTTCAGGTTAACAATTTTAACACAATCGTACGAAAATTATCCCTTTAAAAAATGTACATAAAAATAATATCCACGAAAAAGTAACAAAATTATATTACATATCCTTACTATCAAAAGAAAAAATCGAAATAAGGAATGCCACGTGTTCTTACCGTTACCCTACACAGGAATTATCCCTCACTGGAAATTAACACGTCTTTAGCCTACCACATTTTTCCTAAAATTTCGTAAATTTCACTTCACTTATTTTTAACACAAAATTAAACATTCACTCACTGCACAATATATTTAATAAATCTTCAACACTGTGATAACCACCGCTCAAAGTGAACACGAGGCACAAATTCTTCTCAGATGGTTGGCTATCCTGCTAAACAATGGGACTGAAGCCTACCACATGGTTCTTAAAAACAAAAGGTTTTTGCGGTGTGGACACACACAAATAAAAAAGATTTTAACAATAAAGACAAAATGCTTTTGCTGTTTTCTTCCATGGTTCCAACTCCAGGGATAAAAGAATTTACTTTAAAATGAAATTAAGTTCATCAAGTCGCTAAATACAGAAAAGGGGAAATTTTTACGTTAATAACAATAAATTGAAATTACTGTCTTAGCGAATCCTGGCAAGGTCGCCAATTTATGTCACAAGCCCGTATGCTTGCGAGTCCGGACTTGCTTAGGGAGCTCTGCGTGGACACAAAGGATAATAATGGTAAGGTTGCCAGTCGGCAATAAGATAAGGAATACCGACAAAATAGATCTATTTACAATAATATTTAAATGAAGATTAATAAAAGGGGAGCACAACAGATAACTGCTCCATATTTCAAGTAAGCCACGCGGCTTTGCCTGGAGTTGGGTTGTCAAGTGCTCACAGGGAGTTAGTAGTAGGCCGTGGAAGGTTTTCAGCATCGCAATCTCATTCCCTGGAAAGGGAAATAAATTAAATTATTAACCGCTCACTTACTTCTACAGGCTAGGAACACGATGAAGTCGTGTGGTTAAAACCTTTAAGCAAATTAAATAAAAGTGCAAACTTAGGAATTTAAACACTACACGTGGAAAACAACACTATCACAGGGTGAATTAATTAAAGTTAGGAGCAACGGCACACGTGGCTGGGACATAAGGAATAGGATAAAAAGGTTCAGTGGGTAGGATCTTTCTTTAAAGGATAAAAGGACAAAATGGGATGTGATAAGGGAAGGGGAAAGAAAGGCTGGATAAGGACGATGAGGATCTCAAAATCAGACACCATACCTTAGTAAAAAGGATTCTGGTTCCTCCCTTGTAAAGGACGTGGTACAGGTCCTGCTCTGAAGTCTGATGGAGTCTTGAGAGCGAAGAGAGGTGATGTTCCTCTCACGGGGGTTAGTTAGTGAAGAAAGCAACCCAGTTGTTCCTGGGTCGACTTAACCCCACTTGGCCCCCAATTAGGGGGGTAGGGGGAATTGGCCTGACTCTTTAGCTATGGTAAGCAGCTCTTCTAGGAGAAGGACACTCCAAAATTAAACCATTGTTCTCTAGTTTTGGGTAGTGCCATAGCCTCTGTACCATGGTCTTCCACTCTCTTGGGTTAGAGTTCTCTTGCTTGAGGGTACACTGAGGCACACTATTCTATCTTATTATTATTTTTTTTTCTTCCTCTTGTTTTTTTGAAATGGTGTGTTGGGCAGGCTTAATAGAATGGCCATGGATGCCTGGTGGTTTATCAAGAGGTTGTCTTTTCCTTTTTCTGACTCTTTTTCTTCTCTAAACCATCCTTACTGTCCTCCCTTCAGTTGAAGTGGCTATCATGGAGGGTATTTAGCCTTGCATGGTGTATCGTCTCCTCCATGTTGACCAGTTTTTCCGACTTTTTACTATAGTCTATGGGTATCATCAATCACTTTATTTATAATTCTGTACATATTGTTTTTGTTATAATTCTTGTTAATCTAGTTTTTGGTGTATGATGTCTCTTTTTCATTTCTATTAATTCTTATGCTGTCTGGAGACATTGAGCGAAATCCGGGACCAGTAGGTCCTAGATTTCGTCAATGTCGTCTTATGTATTGCAATATTCGTGGTCTTCATGCAAATATCCAAGACCTTACAGTTGCGTCCAGACAGTATGATATTCTTTTGTGCTCAGAAACTTTGGTTTCTAATATGAGGCACTCATCTGAGCTCCTTATAAGTGGTTTTAAGAAGCCAATAATGTTGAAACGTGATGCCATCCCTAGGGCCAGGGGAATGGCGGTGTATATTAGGACTGAGTACCCTGCTTCTCATAAGTCCTGCTATCAATGTGGATGTCATGAGATTCAGGTAATAAAAGTTTGTGGCAGGCATAACAACTTTTATTTGTGTTCGATCTACTGGAATCTAGACATGGATGATTCTATCTTTGATTGTCTTCTTACCATTATGGCTAAGATACAAGAAGATGATAGAAAGGCTTCTTTTGTCTTTGTTGGTGATTTTAATGCTCACCATAGGGAGTGGTTAAGTTCTATCTCTCCTACCGATTGCCATGGCTTAAGAGCTTTAGACTTTGCCTCTGAATCAGGCTGTGAGCAAATCATAAATGAAGCTACTCACAGGTCTGGTAATTGCTTGGACCTCGTATACACTGACTCCCCTGGCGTTA
Organism: Palaemon carinicauda; assembly: GCF_036898095.1. Taxonomy (NCBI): domain Eukaryota; kingdom Metazoa; phylum Arthropoda; class Malacostraca; order Decapoda; family Palaemonidae; genus Palaemon; species Palaemon carinicauda. The sequence continues at coordinate 63,555,804 of NC_090732.1, forward strand.
TAACTAGTAAGGTTGGTTCTCCAGTCGGGACATCTGATCATGCCTGTCCCTGATATATCATATTCTTGTAAAAATTATATGAAATCCCAAACAGACTGGAATGGGATTTTGCATGATCTTTTGTGCTTGAATTGGTCACAATTATATAATAGTGTAGATTCTGTTGTCCCTTTGAATGAGAATCTAGTCAACATAATTGATAGGCATATCCCTTCTCGTGTGCTAAGGTACCGAGTGAAGGACAAACCGTGGTTCAATGATGATTGTAGACGTGCTTATTTGGAGAAGCAGGAGGCGTATCACCTCTGGAAGGGTAACAGATCAGATTTGACCTGGAACAACTATACTCAGCTTCGAGCTTTTGCTCAGAGAGTTTATGCCTCAACTGAAAAGGAGTACAATTTAACCATAAAAGAAACACTTTCTGGTACAAATCAGGAACATATATGGTGGTCTACCCTTAAATCTGCACTCTTTGGTGTAGAAGCAACAGTTCCTCCTTTACTCAAACCAGATGGCTCAGTCACTCACTGTCCAAAGGAAAAGGCAACCCTTTTGGCTGATGTTTTGGACAGTAAGCAGAGTAATGAAAAATTTGAACTTCCTCATTCCTGTTTTCCTGAGGCTAAACTAACTAGTTTAGCTTTTCGATCTCGTGAGATTAAAGCTTTGTTGGTGGACCTTGATGCTTATGGAGGTGTAGACCTAAATGATATTTTTCCTTTGTTTTTTATAAAGACAGCAGATTTCTTAGCTCCAAAGTTATCTGTTATTTTGCGCAAGTTAGCAAGAAGAGGAGCTTTTAGCACTTGTTGGAGAATTGGTAATGTTACTCCTCTATGTAAATGTGTTTGTGGTAGTTCAAGTCCCACTGATTACCGCCCAATTTCCATAACTCCCATATCATCTAAAGTTTTGAACGTCTTCTGGCAAAACGTCTTAATAGGTTTGCTGAAGGTAATCATCTACTCCCTTGTTTGCAATTTGGTTTTCGTAAAGGCCTTGGAGCATGTGATGCCCTTCTCACAATCTCCAATGCTGTACAGAAATCCCTTGACTGTGGTCAGGAAGTTCGTATGATTGCCCTTGATTTAGTGCTGCCTTTGACCGTGTCAATCATGAGGCCCTTGTTCTCAAACTGAAACAGTTGGGAGTGGGTGGGTCGTTTCTTAGCATTATTATTGATTTTTTAAGTAATAGATCCCAAAGAGTTGTTGTTGATGGGCACCATAGTGATTATAGGAATGTAATATCCGGTGTTCCACAGGGTAGTGTTCTTGGCCCATTACTTTTCATACTATATACACATGACATGTGGTTTGGCCTAGAAAACAAGCTTGTTGCATATGCAGATAATGCTACTCTCTTTGCATCAATTCCATCCCCTAAATGTAGATCTGGGGTTGGTGAATCCCTTAATAGAGAATTAGCTAGAATTAGTGCATGGTGCAAATTATGGGGTATGAAGTTGAATCCTTACAAAACTCAAAGTATGATTGTAAGTAGGTCAAGGACGGTGGCTCCTCAACATCCGGATCTCAGTATTGATAATGTTTCTTTAAATTTGTATGACTCTTTCAAAATTTTAGGTGTGATTCTCGACAGCAAATTTACTTTTGAGAAACATATAAGGTCTGTGTCCTCTTCAATTGCACAAAAAATAGGCTTATTGAGAAAGTTTTTCAAGATTTTCGGTGATCAATCTATTCTGAAGGAGTGTTTTAATTCTTTCATTCTACCTTGTTTTGAGTATTGTTCTCCTGTCTGGTCTTCAGCTGCTGATTCTCATCTTAATGTGTTGGACAGAAACTTACGGCCTATTAAATTTCTTATTCCTGATGTAGATATTAATCTCTGGCACCGTCGTTCAATTAGTTCATTATGCATGTTGCATAAGATTTTTCATAACTCTCACCATCCTTTACATTCAGATCTCCCTGGACAATCCTATCTTGTTCGTAATACTAGGTAGGCAGTTAATTATAATAGCCAGGCCTTCTCCATCATGAGGCTCAATACTACGCAGTACTCTAGAAGTTTTATTCCAGCTGTTACCAAGTTGTGGAATGATCTTCCTAATCGGGTAGTTGAATCAGTAGAACTTCAAAAGTTCAAAGTTGAAGCAAATGATTTTTTGTTAACCAGGCGGACATGAGTCTTTTTATAGTTTATTTATGACATATTTGTTTTTGATGTTGTTAATAGTTTATATATGACATGTCTGTTTTGACGTTGTTACTTTTTTTAGAATGATTTATTGTTCATTTTTTCTCTTCATTTATTTATTTCCTTATTTCCTTTCCTCACTGGGCTATTTCTCCCTGTTGGAGCCCCTGGGCTTATAGCATCTTGCTTTTCCAACTAGAGTTGTAGCTTGGTTAGTAATAATAATAATAATAATAATGCTGCCCTATTGGTCAGGCCTTGTCACGTGTCCCGACACCCCCATCAATAGGCCTCCTGACTTCTCCCGGATCCTTTGTAGTGGCGTTTAACGGCCACGTGGTTTGAAGATGTCTGGAATAAGACCTCACAGGAGTAAACTGGTATAGGATAGTTGGACGGGGGGGGGGGGGGGGGTTGAGACTCTGGGTAGGGTCCCAAAACTTGTGGCCTGTCGACCCAGTCCTTGCTAGTGGGGTTTTTGTTTGAAAAAAAAGGTGGCACAATGACTGCCATTAATAACAACATATATATATATATATATATATATATATATATATATATATATATATATATATATATATATATATATATATATATATATATATATATATATATATATATATATATATATATATATATATGGATTAATATCAACACAACATCGTGTTCAAATAGAAATAAATTTCTACCTCATACCTGGGATCGAACGCTATATATATATATATATATATATATATATATATATATATATATATATATATATGCATATTTATATATATATATATATATATATATATATATATATATATATATTTATATATATATGTATATATATATATGCATATATATGTGTATATATATATGTGTATATATATATATGTGTATATATATATATATATATATATATATATATATATATATATATATATATATATATATATATATATATATATATACATATATATATACATGTATATATATATATATATATATATATATATATATATATATATATATATATATATATATATATATATATATATATTCATTTATAAACCCATGACCCAAGGGATCATTGGAGACTTGGGAGTATGACAGCAGCCATAACAGGATGGGAAAATAGACTAAGCTGAGGCATTGCGAAGGTAAACGTTTATTTATGTCTTGTAAACATGTCACAAGCCTCTCGTGAGAAACAGTTGACCTATTGATCCCTACCGGAACCACCTGACTTCCGGCTATAAGGCTATGTTATCATTTCTCTTTGTATTTACATGAAACGCTGAGATAACTAATACTACGTTATCGATGCGAGCTTATTGTAAAGTAGTTCTATTCCTCTTTTCATACGGAATGGCCATCCGACCAAACCATCCATACTGCAGTGATGGAGCTAACAATAAATTGCTTAAAGTTAACTTAAACTTTCACTTATTCTAAGAAGTAACCTACAAGTCTAATAATTCTATATCACATTGAAGAGACATCAGATGGACCCACGATGTGTGCGTATAACATTCTCACACTAACAATTGGTGGCAGCGATTACAACTATAACAACCAGTAATTACAACTATATCAACCAGTGATTACAACTATAACAGCCAGCAATTACAACTATACTGTGATAATTAGCAGTTATAACAGTAATAAATCTACAATTACGACGAAGTATCTACGTCTACCGAAGTAATGAACTCATCGAATATCAGCTTTAAATCAGATATAAACTGAGGAACAAGATCTTAAATCAACATACATGTCATGGGTAGATAGAATAATATAGAAAAAAGTTTTAAAACGTGATTTTTCTACTCTTAGAGAAGCAGAGAGAGAGAAAGAGAGAGAAGTGTTTACAAATCTGTCACCGTCAAGATATGTGCTTAGGCTGGCGGTCTTTGGGCATAACGATCCCCTGTCTATAGCAAACCAAGGAAACCATAGGACAAGAAGAACAGTGTTTGTCGCCGAAGAATATACATTAGCTAAAGGTAAACAGACGCCTCGCTTCAATTATAGCGCGATATGGATCTTGATTACACCAGCAGAGCGTTCGTCCAGGTGTTATCAGAGGCATGGTTTTAAGGAACACCAATGAGGATGAAGAAATGAGAAAATTTCCTTATATGGAACTGTCTATAGTTAATCCCTCCCATACAGGGATATATAAACTTCCACGCGAACGAGAAAAAGAGAACACGAAAAGACAGAACGACAGAGAGAGAGAGAAAGAGGGAGAACAAGCACAGGGAAGAAGAGAAGACGTAAGGACCAGAATGCAGACGTAACCAGCTTTGTCCGAGATGTCAGAATGAGTTGACCCCTGCCCTCATTACCGACCACGAAACGCCTGGACCTGAAAATTCTACGTTCCTGTCAACCATCGAGAGCTGCTGTGAAGAGTAGTATTTTTTTTTTTTGTATTATTTATATACTATCTTGACTGTTCCCCTATTTGCTGGAGTGTAGTTTAATCAAATGATTTTTTTTGTTTAGTTCAGTGCTTCCTAAGTACTCAATCAAGAAACAATTACCTTTGACTAGTTGTAAATAAAATTATGTTTTCTTTTGTGAGTTTTCTTTCTATATTTCCTTTTGTTTCATTGTGTATTGTAGCCGAAAAGTCCCCATTTCATTAAACAATTCACAAGAACCTGGTTCGATCCCACCGAGGATCGTAACAGTTAGCGACCTTTGCCAGAATTTTCGACTACATAACCAATTGAAACAGGGAGAATATAGAAAGAAGCAGAATGAGTGCGATTACGAGAGATTTGATAGATTCAGGTAAACTTCTTGGTCTAGATGGCGATGATCTCCGTGATTATGTTATTAAGAGAGAACAGGAAGTGTTAGAGAGAGATGAAAGAGCAGCTGAAAGAGAAACTAATGAAAGAAAGCATAAGCATGATTTAGAAATGGCTCGTTTAAGACCAACTCTTCATAACAGACGGTCAGGTAGCAGATCAGGGAGTAATTCATCTTTAAATAGTGACACTGATAGTTTAGATATGAGTGCAGTGCTTAAACTTATACCGAAATTTGAAGAGGAAGATGTTACGAAATATTTTATGTCTTTTGAAAAGTTAATGAACAGAGTAGGCTCTCCTAAAAAACAGTGGACTTTGTAATTACAATCAGTTTTAAGTGGTAAAGCACATTCTGTGTATAGTTGTTTGTCTGAGGATGAAAGTGAAGATTATGATAATGTGAAAGAAACCGTACTTAGTGCATACAGATTGGTACCGGAGGCGTACTGTAAGAAGTTTAGAAGTTTGAACATAGATGATACTAGTACTTATGTAGAGTATAGAAAGAAGTTAGAAATATCGTTTTGTGATTGGTTGACTTCCACTGAAGTCGATAATTTTGAAGATCTCAAGAACTTAGTTTTGTTTGAAAGTTTCAAAGATAACATATCCCCAGACATCAAATTATATATAGAAGATAGGCGTGAAACATCTTTTGCCGGTGCTACGAGATTAGCAGATGAGTACAGTCTCACACATGGTTTAAGTGGCAGTAAAAAGAAAAACGATCTTTTGTCAAGTAAGGCACAACATAGTAAAAGTAGTTCTAACAATAACGATAATAGGAACCGGGATTATTATTATCATTATTATTGTTACACATGTGGGAAGGAAGGTCATATTTCTCGGTACTGTAGGAGCCAATGGGCAGTCAGTAATTCAGAGGTCACTTATTACAATTGTAATAAGAAAGGTCATATAGCTAGGAATTGCACAGTAGAAAGTACGAATGTGAAGAAACCTGTGTCACTAGTTAATAATCTTTCTTCAGGAAGGAATAGTCTCTTGAAAGAAACTAGGAAACATTATAGTGAATTTTTGTCTGAAGGTTTAATTTCTTCTCTTAAAGGAGGTGATTCAAGGGATGTAGTTTTGCTTAGAGATACGGGAGCGGCCGTATCACTCGTTAGGAGAGAGAGTGTACCAAGGAATGTAATAATCAGCATGAAAGAAAAAGTTATGCTAGGTGGGTTTCCGAACACTTGTGTAGTTTGTCCTTTGTTAAAGAGGAAATTGGAAAGTCAGTTAGTGTCAGGAGATGTAAAACTAGCAGTCAGGGATACTTAGCCCGTAGACGGGGTTGGCATTATTGTTGGTAACGATTTAACTACCTCCAAGTGTGTGAATCCTATTTTAAGTGAAGTTCAAGTGCCTGAAATGATAGTAACCAGGTCAGGATTAGATTCAGATATTGACTACGGGCATAAGTTGTTCGAGGATTCGAACGTAGGTAATAGAGGCAGTGATGATGAGCTTAGCATGAGTGTAGCTGAGGAAACTGACTCTATAAATGTTGATGATGTGAGCAGAGATGATAATGTAGCTGTCGAAAGAAGTGATGTATAGATAGACAATATAATAGGCCCAAGTAATGGCAGCTGTAGTGTTTCAGGAACTAGCATATTGAATAAGGATGAACTAATTAAGATGCAGAGGGAAGATGAAACACTAACTAGAATTTTTGAATGTGAATTGGATGATGAACCTGAAAATGTTTGTAAGGAAACATTTAATTTGAAAGACGAACTTTTGTGTCGCTATGTTCGTCCTAAGACAGGTAGCAAAGAGGAGGTCATAGAGCAATTAGCAACTCCTAGGAAACTTCGTGAATCAATTTTGAAATTAGCACATGATGAACAAGGACATTTAGGAGTAAATAAAACATTCAAGTGTATAAGTAAAACGTACTTTTGGCCTAAAATGAAAAGTGATGTGAAGAGATATGTTTTAAGTTGTCACGAATGTCAAATGGTTGGCAAACCTAATCAAGTAATTCCCAGGGCTCCATTATGTAATATTCCATGTGTAAGAGAACCTTTTGACAATGTCGTAATTGATATCGTAGGCCCTTTGCCCAGAAGTAAGGGAGGGAATATCTATCTATTAACAATCATTGATAGACTAACACGATATCCAGAAGCAATCCCAGTAAGAAATTGCAATGCAAAAACTGTAGTTAAACGCTTGCTGAACTATTTCTCTAAATGTGGACTTCCTTGCGTTATACAGAGTGATAATGGTAGCAATTTTGTATCAAAGTATTTCAGAGATAAAATGAAAGAGTTAGGGATTAAACTTGTAACTTTCACCCCGTACCACCCTGAATCACAAGGAATTGTTGAACGTTTTCATCAAACGTTGAAAAGTTGCTTAAAGAAGTTGTGTAATAATTTCGAACATGATTGGGAAGAAAAGTTACCTTTTGTCTTGTTGGCTTTACGATTAACTCCTAATGACACCACGGGATTTAGTCCTTTTGATTTGTTGTTCGGTCACACCGCCAAAGGACCTTTAGAAATTTTAAAGTGTAAGTTAATGCAAGAAGAAGGTAGAAAAGATTACATACAGAATATCGAAGATCACAAGGAGGATTTAAGGAAAGCCTGGCAGATGGCAAAAGAAAACGAGAGCAACCGTCAAGGGGAAACTAAAAGAAAGTACGATCTTAAAGCTAAAGACAGAATTTTCCATGTGGGTGATAAAGTCTTAGTATTAGTCCAGAAAGAGGGTCCCTCATTATCTTATAAGTTCGAAGGTCCATTTCCTATCATAGAAAAAAAGGGGAAATTTGAATTACTTAATTGATATGGGTAAGCGTAGAGCTAAGTGGTTGCACATCAACTTGCTAAAGAAATATAATGAACGTCCAATGCCAGTTGTAACCGTGTCGCAGAGAGAGATTACTTTTGAGAAGAACTCTGATGTTCTTAATAATTTCACGTTGTTGAATTCTAGCTTAAAGGAAGAAAAAACAAGGGAATTATTCAATGTGTTTTCAAATTATCCAGAAACTGTTAGTGATAAATTGGGTTTGACTAATCTTTTAGAACACGATATTGAGTTACAGGACACAAAACCCATTAGACAAAGCCGTTATCGTCTAAGCCCAGAAAAAGCAAATTCAGTCCGACAGGAAATTAAGTATATGCTAGACAATGGTTTGATTGTTCCTAGCGAAAGTGACTGGTCTTCTCCAATAGTTCTTGTTAAGAAGGAAGATGGATCAGATAGGCTGTGTATTGATTTTAGAAAAGTGAATAGTGTTACGAAACAAAGTAATTTTCCTCTCCCCAGGAGAGAAGATTGTTTAGATAAAATAGGAAATGCTAAGTTTATTCCTAAACTTGATTTGGCCAAAGGTTATTGGCAAGTACCTTTAAGTAGTCGAGCACAGAAAATATCTGCTTTCATAACACCTTTCGGTAGTTATGAACCCAAGGTTATGGCTTTTGGTCTACGGAATGCAGCGAGTACTTTTCAAAGATTAATGAATAGAGTTTTAAATGGAATTGATAACTGTGTTGTGTATTTGGATGACCTTGTAATATTTTCAGATACGTGGGAGCAATATTTACGCATTTTAGCTAAAGTATTGTAAGCCCTTGAAAAAGCAAAACTTGTTTTAAATCTGAAGAAATGGGAATTCAGAAAAACCTCGATCACATATTTGGATCATAAAGTGGGTCTAGGTAAGATTTGTCTAAAAGATGGGAACATGGAAGCTATCATCAACTTCCCAATCCCTACCAGTAAAAAACAGGCAATGAGATTCATCGGAATGATTTCATATTTCCGCCGATTTGTTCCTCATTTTTCAGAAATAAGTGCTCCAATAACTAATCTTTTCAAGAAAGGACGAAGTTTTGTATTTGATAATGGATGTATTGAAGCTTTCAATAAGTTAAAAGCCATAATGATTCACGAGCCCGTACTGATGTTGCCCGATTTTAGCAAGGAATTTAATTTAGCGATAGATGCAAGTGATATTGGAATAGGAGGAGTTCTGTTGCAAGAAGTGAACGGGACCAAGCACCCTGTAGCTTATTATTCGAAGAAGTTAAATAAAGCACAGCAGAATCATTCAACTATTGAGAATGAATTGTTTAGTTTAGTATCAACTTTACAACATTTTGAGATTTATGTACGTAGTGGTCATGTTTTAACTGTGTATACTGATCACAATCCATTAGTTTACTTAGATAGGTTTAAGAATAAGAATAAACGTCTCATGCGTTGGAGTTTGGAATTACAAGACTATGATTTAAAGATAGTTCATATAAAGGGAAAGAATAATGTAATCGCCGACAGTCTTTCTAGAGACTTTTCAGAATGATATGGACGTTTGTTTTCTTTCTGTTTTTTTTTTTTTTTTTTTGTTTTTTTTTTTTTTTTTTCCATCAACACATAAGAGTGTGTTTTGGTTTCAGGTACATGATACGAGAGTAATGAAGTAATTGTCTCTCAGTTTAGGGATAAGTGATTTTCTCCTTTGATAATTTCGTTTAGAAAAAAAAAGATAAAATCAGTAGATTTTACTTTTTTTTTCTTTTAGGGGGAGGTGTCATGGGTAGATAGAATAATATAGAAAAGAATGTTAAAACATGTGATTTTTCTACTCTTAGAGAAGCAGAGAGAGAGAGAGAGAGAGAGAAGGTCCCGCCAGTGTTTACAAAACTGTCACCGCCAAGATATGTGCCTAGGCTGGCGGTCTTTGGGCATAACGATTCCCTGTCTATAGCAAACCAAGGAAACCATAGGACAAGAAGAACAGTGTTTGTCGCCGAAGAATATATATTAGCTGAAGGTAAACAGACGCCTCGCTTCAATTATAGCGCGATATGGATCTTGATTACACCAGCAGAGCGTTCGTCCAGGTGTTATCAGAGGCATGGTTTTAAGGAACACCAATGAGGATGAAGAAATGAGAAAATTTCCTTATATGGAACTGTCTATAGTTAACCCCTCCCATACAGGGATATATAAACTTCCACGCGAACGAGAAAAAGAGAGTACGAAAAGACAGAACGAGAGAGAGAGAGAGAGGGGGGGAGAACAATCACAGGGAAGAAGAGAAGACGTAAGGACCAGAATGCAGACGTAACCAGCTTTGGCCGAGATGTCAGAATGAGTTGACCCCTGCCCTCATTACCGACCACGAAACGCCTGGACCTGAAAATTCTACGTTCCTGTCAACCGTCGAGAGCTGCTGTGAAGAGTAGTATTTTTTTTTTTTTTTTATTTATCTACTATCTTGACAGTTCCCCTATTTGCTGGAGTGTAGTTTAATCAAATGATTTTCTTTGTTTAGTTCAGTGCTTCCTAAGTACTCAATCAAGAAATAAATACCTTTTACAAGTTGTAAATAAAATTATTTTTCTTTTGTGAGTTTTCTTTCTATATTTCCTTTTGTTTCATTGTGTATTGTAGCCGAAAAGTCCCCATTTCATTAATCAATTCACAAGAACCTGGTTCGATCCCCATGAGGATCGTAACAATACATCATTAAACATCCTAAGAATACGAAGAAATGCCTTTCATCTATATCAACGTTTAATGAAAGACTTTCATCACAAACATTCAAGAATCACATCGGGAAGTGAAACAACCCACGACGAGAAGCCAAGTCGAAGGTCATCACCCAGCAAAACGAGAGAGAGAGAGGACGTGACGTCATCGGATCTACAAATCTTCGCATATATACTAAAGCTAAGTACCTCCTTTATTCATTCAGTTTTTACAGTGAAGTGTTTTATGTCATGAGTTGATCGTCCATTATTGCTGGGGTGAGTTATGTGCAGTCTTAATTTTCCTTTATTAAAGGAATCTGTATTCGACTACGAATTCTTGTCTGTTGAATTTTTTTTTCTCTTTGTGCTAATTCCGTTTTCTTTCAGAAGTTCTCGGGAAATATCTTTGTCACATTAACTGTCTTAGTATCATCATTTTGGGGGACTTTGTTATAATCTGCAACATATCTTTATTGTATAGTGCATATGCGTTTACGCAGTGGACGCCTGTATTCATATAGCGAATTTGATAGGATCGCAAGGAATCGTAGAGATAGGAAAAAATTAAAGTAAACATGACGCCTCCCGTGAATCCCAGTGACCCCACTCCCGGACCCAGTACCCCTAGTCCCGTTGTAACTCTAGTGAGTGCAAGATCAGCTATCCTTCCTTTTCAAGGTCCGATCAATGGGTTCTTACCTCAGAATGTCAAGTCATGGATCTCGTCAGTAGATGCTCTTTTAAACGCAAAACGCATCACAGACCCATCTATACAGTTACAAGAAGGTAAATGTTTCATAGATTTTGCTAAAGGAGATGCAAGCGCGTATCTTAGGGGAGTCTCTTTCCAAGAGGCAGTAACATGGGACGATTTCAAAGTTAGGCTACGTGCAATATATGGTGGTGAGGAAGCTTTAGACATAGTTTTGACATTAAGAAATAGACTTAATAGAGCTTCTATGACTCAGCTTAATGTTATAGAATGGGCGGCTGAATGAATATCAGGATATTTTAGGTAATTCCACATGGGTTACAGGAGATAACATCGCCGTGAAAGATTTCTTACGGCTAATGTATTTAACTTGCATGACAAGTATGTTGCCAGAAGCTTTAGTGCAGTGTTTTGATAAAAAGCTAATGCCCGAAAGTACAGAATTAGATGTATATAAACAGATAAAGAAACACATTTCTAAGTGTACTGACCTTGATCCCTTGCTTACTCAAGTTTTTACAAAAAATGAAACTAAGCCACAACAAGTAAACGTAGTTAATAATAATCAAGCTGCAGAGATGGCTTGTTATAATTGCAAACGTCAAGGTCACTTGATTGCAGACTGTAGGACGCAATTTTGTTCAATTCATAACAGTTCAACCCATTCATATAGTCAATGCTTCTCGCGTAATCAACAACAGAATCCTAGAAATACGCAGACAGTTCACTATGGAAATAAAAAGAAAAATCCTCAGTTTAATAAAAAGAAACAGGCGAACGGCAATGTAGTTCAAAATAAAAAACAAACAAATAGTGCTTCAAGTAACTCTGTCCTGGGCCATCTAGCCAGAACTTGCAAGGTCAGACGAATTTTCAGAATGTGCAAAGCAAAGCAAATACCACATAGTTAACTCCAATGGGGGATAGAGTGATGTTGGGTCATTCATATCAACTTCTTTTGTATCAAATAATCCATTTAATAATTTATCAGATCATTGTGAGGCAATAGATTTTCCTATGAAATACACGGCCGAATCCAATAAATCAGTGCAGGTTCCCGTAGATTTGCAACAAATTCACGCAATAATAAGCCAAAATGAGTTACGACCAACATTAAATGCTGTAAATTTAGAACACCGATCCATCACATTGTTTTTTGACTCAGGTAGTCCACGTAATATTATGGATTTGAGGACTCATCACTTGTTATTTTCGAACTTTCCTATACAGAAGTCCGGAGTAAGGCTCTCGGGTATAGAAAATAATTAATTAAATGTAATAGGAGTAACTCATGTTCAGTACAAGGTCAGTAAGCGCACGTTTGCCGATACCTTTATCGTTGTACAAAACATTGATATGTATCCAGCTGTAATTATAGGATACCCGTCTATGGGCAATGAAAACATTACCTTAGCCCCTGCCAAATACGGCGTGTATATTAAAGGAAAATTCTATAGGTCTTCTAATACCTTGAAATCAGTTTTGGATAAAAAGGAGACGACAAATAAAACAGTAACGTACGTTGAAGAACCAATCGCTTGTCTCATGAATCAAGAAATAATATACGCGACCTAACAGAATTCTCGTTCACCCGTAATATCATCTTGCACGCAATCTATCGAGCTGAACGTAACTTTGAATATATTAGTGCGAGTAAAGAAAACTTTGCCGGGATCTGAAATATTAATCCTTTCCGACACTCTAAAAACTAACGGATTGTCCGTCACACAAGCTACTTATACAGTCGGCTCACATCAATAATGTAATATTGAAGTCTGTAATCATTTGAATACCACTTTAGTAATTCACAAAAATCAACATATCTTGGATGTGGAAGTTTATATACATCGCATTCTTACCGTCGCTGAAATCAATCACGCTCAATCAGTTGCGGATGAATCCTTTTTGCAATCTATAAAAAATAAAATCAATAAAGACATTCTAGAAGAGGAAATTCAGCAGAAATATTTTGGTCTTTTAAATAAATATCATGATGTTTTCTCCACTACGGATGGATCCTTAGGTAAAACGGATGTCATAGAACACCAAATAAGGTTAAAAGACAGACTCCATATGAAATTCCATAATGAGATAAATGATGAAGTAGGTAAAATGCTAGAAGAAGGAATCATTAGGAAATTGAACAGCCCTTATAAATTTCCATTAATAGTTGTACCGAAAAAAGATCAAACATGGCGTATCTGCGTAGGCTTCCGTTGCTTGAATGAGGGAACGATCCCTGATTGATTCCCAGTGCCATGTACTGACGATATTTTATCTTTGTTAGGTCAGAACAAATATTTTACCAGTTTGGACTTACTTAAAGGCTTTCACCAGATATCATTAGAAGAAAATAGTATCCCATACACTGCCTTCAGCACAGCCAGGTGTCATTATGAATTTTTGCGTATGCCTTTTGGTTTACGTTGTGCTCCCATAACATTTACTAGAATGATTAACATAGTGTTTGGAGACTTGTTAGGGGACATATTGCATGCCTATATGGACGACCTTGTAATCTTTTCTAATACCTTAGAAGAACATCTACGTGAACTGGAACTAGTTCTATAGAGACTAAGACAGCATAATTTAAGGGTAAAGATTAGTAAGTGTGAATTCTTCAAAACAGAATTAGTCTATTTAGGTTTTACGGTGTCTAGTCAAGGTCTTAAAGTAGTCCACGATAAGGTGTCGGCTATCCGTAACTTTCCCATACCTACTTATGTCAAGGGAATACAACAATTTCTGGGGTGTAGTGGGTATTACAGGCATTTTATACACAATTATTCAATAATAGCCGCTCCCCTAAACGATCTTACGAAGAAGGGCATAGATTTCATATGGTCTGAGCAGCATCAACAGGCGTTTGATACCTTGAACGATGAATTGTGTAGTTCTCCTATCTTGAAATTTCCTGACTTCAGTAAGGAATTTTTCATTACAACAGACGCTTCAGACCTAGGAGTAGGTGGGGTATTGCTTCAGCAATATGACAAACAGTTTTTCCCGATAGCTTTTCATTCACGTCAGCTGAGACCTTCCGAAAGTAAATATGCAGTAATAGACAAGGAAGGGCTAGCTATTGTTAATTCACTAGTGCATTTTAAGTTCATAATATACGGTTATCCCGTCAAGGTTCTTACTGATCATAAGCCCCTAACCAACTTCTTTAAAGGCTTTAGTCACAGCCCCAAACGAACTCGGTGGCATTTGATCATACAAGACTTTGGCGCGAGGATCGGGTATTTACCTGGGAAAGCAAATATCATTGCTGACGCATTATCACGCAACCCCGTGTCATCTTGTATGGAGCCATTAGCTGAATTGATAGATATATCAACATCCATGCCTATTGTTGAAACTGTATCTGAACAGGAAGATCTGGGCTGGAGCGCTGAACTAATACAGACTGAGCAAAGAAAAGATCAGCAATTAGAAAAAATCATAAATGCTTTGAACGGAAATCCTAAGGAAAAGGAATATATAAAGTATACGCAGCAGAATTATGTAGTCAAAGATAATATTCTGTGTAGATCCGTGACAAGGAAAACCCGCAATACACCACAGGTGACTAACGACCAGGTAGTGGTACCAATCTCACTTATACCCACTATCCTAAATTGGTTACATGCAAATCCATTGCATGGCCACCCGGGGTTCTCCATAATGTCACAGAAAGCCAAATCATTGTTTTATTAGCATACGATGCTCACAGATATAAAAAAGCAAATAGCTAATTGTCGCACTTGTCAGGAAAACAAAGGGCACACGAAGACACCTGTCAGCCTAGGGGCTTATCCCTTGCCCAATCAACCCTTTGAAAGAGTACATTTAGATTTATTAACAGGATTTTACGAGTCAGACAGAGGAAATAAGCACCTCTTAGTAATTATAGATGCTTTGACTCGATATACAGAACTGATAGCGCTTAAAACTAAAACCGCGATCGAATGCGCTAGGAAGTTTTACTAGTGCTACATTTGCAAACATAGAATTCCACAAATGATAATCTCAGACTTGGGTGGAGAATTCAATAATCATTTCCTTAACTCACTGTGTGAATTCCTTGGCATAAAGAAAATCAATACCATGATCTATCACCCAGAGTCGAATGGGCTAGTGGAACGAGCGAATAGGAAGGTTTAAAACATATTAAGAGTTACACTAGGGGGATCAGACCCCAACAGGGATATTGCCATACCTGCGGTACTAAGTACTCTGAATCACTCATATCATGTATCTATTAAAATGTCGCTGCAGCAGGCAATGTATGGTACCCCAGCTAGAATGCTTTTCCATGTATTAACACCTACAACTAATTTATCAAATCCTTTAAAGGATGTTATGAATGCAAGCATTAGTCAATATAATATCCTTCAAAAGAATCTAGAAGAATCACAAATCATAATAAAAAGGAATCATGATAAAATAGCGAAGTCAACTAAAACATATACCGTGGGTGATAAGGAATACATACAAGTATATGTATGTAAAGGACTCAATTACAAACTGACACCTAAGTTTGAAGGCCCGTTTAACATTTTAGAAACATTAACGGCCAATAGATTTAGAGTTCAAAATGTATCCCAACCCATTGATGAGAGAATTGTACCATTGGCTTACATAAGAAATTAAAATAGGAGAGAAGGAAGTGAGGGAGATTTTTGTATCTATAAAACTTGTATCATATTTGTGTGTAAACGTTTTTTTTTACAACAGGAGTAATTACATATATTTTTCTCATTGCAGGTTTCCAAAATGAAGTCTTTATTGTTAGGAGTGATATTGTTTGTTCAGACATTTTTTTCGTGTGGGAAGAGCCCTAAAACTAAAATTAAAGATTTTAAATATGGCACTATTGTAGAGAGAACAGAATACGTTTTCATTACAGCAAGCAATATAATTATAGAAGTAAATATGCGAGCGATTTTCCTCCCAGAGGATGATGTCACTAGCTTAAAGAGCGACCTGTCAAGGTTCGCTGCTTCATTTAATGAAATGCATAGACGTCATTTTCCTTTTAATACAGAGAGTTAGCTTGCACCAACATTAAGCGTTGCAGAAATATTATCATACGACTTGCAAAGTAAGACTGACGAGGCAGAAGCTCGGGGTCGCGACCTACTGATGTGGACTGTGCGACACAATAACCTTGAAAGACATAACCCGTTTATTTTTGCTGCACTAAACATCTTTGGATCTATTGCAAGTTTAGGCTTAGGAATTTCAAATCATCTTAAAATCAGTAATCAAAATAAGATAATTGAGTTTTTAGAACATGAAAACGAACTAGTTTTATCAGAACTGAGGAATCAATTAACAGCAATTAATCAAATAATGAGTTTGGTGAACGAACAATTTAGTAATATCAGTCAGACTATGGAAGTACAAAACTTGCTGGCAAC
>NC_090732.1:63579903-63662403 GCF_036898095.1 Palaemon carinicauda
CATTGTTTTCATCAATAACAATTATAATATGAAGCAGTTTAATATTAAGATGCCAACTGTTGTTCTAACTTTCGGCTTTTATGAATATTGTTAAATTTTTAGGTACATATCCTTAAAAGAAGATTCATGAAATGTCTGTTTATTTCATAATTATTATCATATTAAAAACTGCATTTTTCCGACAACTTTCTTGCTATGTTTGACATATTTGCAGGAGAATACTTTTTAATTCACGCATAAACATATTGCCTTCCAGGTAATTCTGTTATGCCTGTATTGCATTCCATACTGCAATGTCTGTGGACTTCCACGGGAGCCTGCATAGTTTGATTTTCTTAAACCAAAGTTTAGAATAATACATTTGGAAAACGTTCCATGCAAGAGACACATTAGATACCTCACACTATTAGAAAAAACCGCAATTTTAATCGGAAATTTTCCGTAAAAATATACTGTTCTCACCCGTATTTCAGTTATTATCTTTCACGGGTTGGTGACCGTAATATGACACCTCAACGTCAATACATCAGTTTTTAAAACTGTAAAAATCTTGAGATAAATGTTGCCAGCCATTTCTAGTTTTTTAATGCAAATTTTTAATAGAGCAGAGTTTACAATATACGTTGATACCCTAAAGAAACGTTTATTCTTATGGGGAGAATCATACGTTTGCAAAATAAGAGAACGTTGAAAATTTAGATTGTTTCATTTTCGAAGAAAGTATAAAAAATCCAGGAATAAAAGGGCACCTAAAGACATCTTCAAGAAACTACAAAGAATATAAAAACGATAACAGATTCGAGATTTTGGAGTTGTCCATCTGTAAAAGAGACAATATCCCTATCTGAAACTTTTCATTTTTTTATCCTCAATTATTTATGCAACAACTTAAATTCAATTGAATATATTTTCATGAAAGTAAAATATATAACGAAGTATTTCAACGGAGAATATATTCCGATGTACCTTAGAATCAAAAGAAAAAAAGAAAAAGAAACATTTTGTGACATGTCTCTAGTGTTCCCATGACAAAAAAGATAAAGGGTTATTCTTCTTACTGATTCTACGAGAGCTTCCTCCAACCTTAGCGAATCAAAGGCAGTAAAGAACTATCGTTGTTAGTGAGAGCATTAGAATGTTACATTTTATCATTATTTTACGTCTCGAATATCCACTACATATACCGAAAACACAAACACACATATATAAATACATGTGGAGAATTATCTTTTATCAAAGTTTTTGAGTGGGACTTAGTCCAGGAAAGTCTCCCTATGGCAGTTACTCAAAGATCAACAAGGGAGGATAAAAAGCACTTACACTCGGGACACAAACACCCTGCTAATAACTTTACTGCCACAGTTCGCTAACCGTCACTCTTAAATAGAAAAAGGAGATATTTTACTCTTTCCAGAGGCCGGAGAACTCCACACGTGAAAATAAAAGCAATGTAATGGCCTACTCTAGCTTTGTCAGGTCTATAGTCATCTTCACTCTCAGGCTTTGTTTCGACTCCCTCCCAGTGACCCCAGTGACATGTTGGACAGAAATCTTACGTTAATGTAATTAGAGACAATAGCGAAAATGGGAGCAATGATGTAAAGTAAAGTTATGTTTGAGGATATGGATGTTTATCTACAAAGCAGATATTCAATAATAAGTCGCTCGCTAACACACCTTTTTCAAGTTACTTACTCCCTTTAAAATATCGGGTATATTGCCCCGAGACTAGATACTGTATTCATAATAGTCACAATGAAATAAATGGAGGAGTAGAAATACGACGAGGTTTAATTAACCTAATTTTTATTTATTTTACAAATTTACATGGAAAGAAATGGACATCTGAACAAATACAAAAATGGTATCAAAATAAAAAGCAATTCAAAATAATAAAAATGGTTGGTTAGACACGTGGTCTGCAATAATTAATAACTGAAATTGGGTCAGCCACGTGGCGTGTGACCCTGAGACTGCTAGTCACGACAGTTAAAATGATATCCAAGAAATATATATACACAATCCCACCTCACACAGTCCGAAATATGTAATAGCCAGTTAACCTAATCAAGTTAAAAGTTAATCTAAACTAAAAAATAATGGGGGGAAACTAAGTGGCCACGTTTTTGTACTTGCACTCTTTGCAAGACAGTCCTTTGCCCTTAATGGCTGTTGACCTTGTCTTGCAATTTGCACTCTTGACTGGCTCACCCCAAGAATATTCACTTTTGGCAATATTGGTTTACCAGGCTCCTGTTTTCTATCTCTCCGACCGGCAGGACTCCTCTGTGAGTCAAGTTTTGGGAAGGGGGAGCGGGGGTGAGCCAGAGGTGCACAGATCAACTGACAAGCAGGTCAGTCGGTCATGACGACTTCCGAACGATTGGGCCAACCATAAGGTCAAGAGGGCTCACCTGGCTTCACCTTTCCAAACAAGTGACGGCCATGATGCGCAGGGTAATCCAGTAGAGGTGCCGTATCGGGACTTCAGAACCGGGCAATATGTTGTTGCAAAGAGTGCATAGGAGGCAGGATTTTATACAAAATACTTTAGAGAAATCTTGCTGCTCTAAGGTAGTTTATATATACTACAATCCTACCTATTCTGGCTTGGTAAAAATTAAGTTTAAATGATTAATTAGCAATGGGCTGGTGCGATGGGCATACATCTTAAAATTAACAGACTTTAATTGGTACTGAGAAATAAAAGCTGCATTAAAGTCAGCGGTATTGGAATTATATTTAAAAATCAGTTTTATATTTTATCTCAACCCAAGTAGTTTAAGGAAAGAACCAACATACGCCTGGATAAGGCCCCTTGCTGTGCGTATCTACGCTGTGACGTCACGAGCATGGCGTGCTCTACTGTCAACAGATTTAGTAGATTTAAAATAGTGATCCCAATGTTTCGATAAAGAAAACTTAATGTAGGAGAGAAAGTTTAAGGGGTAGCTACAGTATTAGTAGAGAGCCAAAAATACGATTGAAAGAAGAAGAGTGAAGAAAATTCTTCACACCCTAGGGGTAAAAGGGAGAGAAAAGGGAGAGAGGGGTTAGTTCCGGCAAATGTGGTTCAACTACTGTTAGTACACGCGAGATAAGCTTACTGGATGAATGAAGAGTGAAGTTGTTCTTCATATCAACGTCCATTTAAAGTTAAAAAAACGCTGTTAGCATTAGTTAAAATCAATCGAGTTAAAGTTAAGCTTGAATATGAATGTGGAGAAAACTAATCCCGCAGGCAATGCTTCATGGAAGCGTAAAGATAAGAAAATGATCTGTGTTAACTTTAAACGTACGATGCAATGGTAATCAAATGATTAAAGGTACTCAACTCTTCCCACCCTAAGGGTACGGATAGAGCAAACAAAACATGAGCCAATAACAGTCAAGTTCAGCAACAAGCCCGGCCAATGACAAATACAAATTTATGGGGGTGAATCCTAATCCCAATCTAAAACCCAACGTTTTACATAAAATGATTTTACAAATAAAGTGACTGGCGTAAAGAAAGCTTTGCATTCATTGAGTGACAAAAGGAGAAAAGCTACTTCCTTCTCAGCGTTAAAAGATTGGAAAATTATCTGACACTAGCTTGAATGATAAACCGAGACAAACTAGGTCCATGGGGACATCGTATTTCTGACAGTGAAAGTCTTGGATGTCATCTTTAAGGGAAACGTTGGAAAGGGAAACATTGAAAGTGAAATTTATATTCCGAATGAGCTGAAGAATGTCAAGGGGATTGTAGTAACAACGTGGCAAATTGTCAAGGCAAAAATTGAATTTATGCTTTGAAATCAAAGCAAGGGATCGACTGAAAAAATGCTGCTGAATGACGTGGCAAAAATAATGAAAGCTTAATTTGACGTCATATATGACCGAATGAAAATAATGAATGATGTTCAATGTACCGTGATCCTCAAGCAAGGTTAATCGTAAACACGCTCTAAGCTCTAGTGCTAGATCTACATGCGTGACTTTCGCTAAATCCGCCGTCAGTACAAAAGGTCCCTTTCTGACTGCTAAAGTCTTAAGGTTGCGATCACGCGGCTCGTTCTGAGAGCGGGTTTCAAATCCTGACATGGATATTTTAGCGTCAACACGGGTTGGAGCGGAAGTTACGGGTAATCAGGCAACGTGAGCCCTGGTCCATCAGATGGTACGGTTTTAATGACTGAATTTACCGGTACGGGCCTTTGCTGGCCTTCATGCGCACGGTCAGGATAGGTGGTAAATGCGCTACCACTAGATGGATTCATGGTGAGACTGTGATTGGTTTCTCCTCTGGGACGCACTGTCACCAGCGGTAAAGACAAAGGGAGTTCAGGGCGATCAAATGCTGGTGGCTTAATGTTAGGAGATGAGGACGGAGCAGGAGGGACTGACACAAAATTACTAATCGTATGCCGTGTTGGCAACATAGTATTGAAATATGTCGATTGAACAGGTTGGGGAGTTGATGCAAAATTAATTACATTGTGCTTGACTGCCGAGATATTAGAAGTATTAATTCGGGGAGCGTTAATGGCATTTACAAAGGGACGTGTCACTGAAGGTGATACCCTTGAAGAAGAATTAGACTGATCAGGTTCAATTATTAAATTAGGATGAGCCATGAGGCTATTGAAAGCAATTTGAACTAACTTTACTTGAGCAGGCAGCAAGCATGGGATAATTAAATTTGACAATGAGATGGTCGTAATAATGTCTCCAAAAATTCTTGTAATTACAAAGTTCATCTCTTACTTTACCAATTTCAGCTTTAAAATGATCCACGACTTCAGGATCTATGTTGGGAAAATCTAAAGAAGCAAGAGCATGAAGTACTAAGTCTGTGTCCTCACAAACAAAGGTGAATGTCAACTCCTGTTCCTTAAGCCTAGCGTTAATCTCCTCTGGGCTGAGTGTTTCCGCCTTAGGCGGTGGAGGGTTGTTTACGTTAAAAATGAAGTCCGCCATCTTGGATTGACCATGTTGGATGAATGGATTCGTAAAAGCAAAACAAAGGGTAACTGAATTTTCAAATGAATGTGAAAATGAAACGTTACAAATTTGCAAGTGTGTTAAAATTAATATTCAAAATTACTCATAATGCAAGAAAAATGGTTAAATGATAAAACAAAATGTAAATCACAAAATTTCTTTAAAATTCAAACTGACCAGGCCCAACAAAGCAGACGATGATCGGTCACGTGCCAAAACACTTTACTAAAATGAATGATATACGCACAGGGCGAATAAATTACTGAATTAAATTTCCTTGAAAGCAAAACACGCTAGAAAGCGCATGGGCCTATGAATGCAAAATATAAGTTGAAAGTTAAAATAACAGGTCGAGGCTGACACTATTGTCGTGACGATTTAAAAATTACAGGCACATTGAGGCAACCAATGAACTATTCAAACTGTAGATAGGCTAACGAGGCCACGATTTCCCTCACGCGGAGGTAAAACAAATTCTCCTCGCTAAAGAACAAAAAAAAAATATCCTCGCTAAGGGACAAAACTAAAATATCCTCCCTAAAGGACAAAAACAAAAATCTCCTTGCTAAAGAAAATTAAATGGAACTACATACAGTAAGTTACGTATGGTAGATAGTTACGCACCCTTAGTGTGGGTTTTTGACAACAATTATGCACCCTTTAGTTTGGGTTGTAAACAAGAATTATGCACCCTTTAGTTTGGGTTGTAAACAAGATCCGCCATCTCGAAACAAACACATGGAATGAAACGGACTAGGTGAAATTAAGTTTCTACGTTACTTGTAAGAAGACTTAAAATTATAATGCGCCAATTCGCTTTGTAGAACAAGGACGTGTGCTAGGTTACGGGGAACGTTAGTTAGAAAAGTTAAGGTTAGTTAGGGAAGGTAAACGACACAAAGGAAGGTAGACCAAGGTACAAATTGTTACAAATTAGTTGTTAAATTGGCAAAATTTGTTGACAGAACGAGTACACCAGTGCTCACGTTGAGCAGTAAACACGGGCGTCTGAACATCACAAACATTAGTTAAAGCAGTGTAGAACTTTCTAGGTTTAAGTGGAACTCACCACAATACGTGGGTGAACGGATTAGAAACAAAACGAAGTTCCTATGACAAATTCTAGTCTTTTTGTAGAGAACATTCAGGTAAGAAAATAACTTGGTTACGTAGTTCTTTCCTTAAACACGTGGTCGATACAAAAAGATCATAATGATTACAAATTTCTCTTCCCAATTAAAGTCTGGGCATTATACATTCGACAAACTGGCTGGTGCGTGTGAGTAAGTGGTATAGCGAGTTACTGTATGCTTAATCAAGCTGATTAATTACAAGTCAAAGGTAAAAGATCCGGTTCAAAGGACCACTCGTGTGGAGAATTATTTTTTATATAAGTGTTTGAGTGGAACTTAGTCTAGGAAAGTCTCCCTATGGCAGTTACTCAAAGATCAACAGGGGATGATAAAGAGCACTTACACTCGGGGCACAAACACCCTGCTAATAACATTACTGCCACAGTTCACTAACTATCACTCTTAAATACTAAAGGGGGGAATTTTACTGTCCAGAAGCCGGAGAACTCCACACGTGAAAATAAAAGTAGTATAATGGCCTACTCTAGCTTTGTCAGGTCTATAGTCATGTTCACTCTTAGGCTTAGGTTTGACTCCGTCCCAGTGACCCCAGTGAGATGCTGGACAGGAATCTTACGTTAATGTAATTGGAGACAGTAACAAAAATGGGAGCAGTAATGTAAAGTAAAGTTATGTTTAAAGATATGGATCTTTACCTTCGAAGGGCAAAGGACTGTCTTCCAAGGAGTGCAGGTACAAAAACGTGGCCACTTAGTTTTCCACCATTATTTTTTAGTTTAGACTAACTTTTAACTTGATTAGGTTAACTGGCTATTACATATTAGAGACTGTGTGCGGTGGGATATCATTTCAACTTTCGAGACTAGCAGTCCCAGGGTCACACGCCACGTGGCCGACCCAATTTTAGTTATTAATTATTGCAGACCACGTGTCTAACCAACCATTTTTATTATTTTGAATTGTTTTTTATTTTGATACCATTTATGTATTTGTTCAGATGTCCATTTCTTTCAATGTAAATTTGTAAAATAAATCAAAATTAGGTTAATTAAACCTCGTCGTATTTCTACTCCTCCATTTATTTCATTGTGACTATTATGAATACAATATCTAGTCTCGGGGCAATATACCCGATATTTCAAAGGGAGTAACTTGAAAAAGGGTGTGTTAGCGAGCGACTTATTATTGAATCTATCTACTTCGAAGTTAAAGATCCATATCTTTAACTTTTACTTTACTTAACATCACTGCTCGCATTTTTTACCATTGTCTCACTAATTACTTAACGTAATATTCCTGTCCAGCATCTTACTGGGGTCCCTGGGATGGAGTCGAAACAGAGCCTGAGAGTGTAGATGACTATAGACCTGACAAAGCTAGAGTAGGCCATTAAATTACTTTTATTTCACGTGTGGAGTTCTCCAGTCTCTGGGCAGAGTACAATTTCCTTTTTTTTTTTACATTTAATAGTAATGGTTAGTGAACTACGTCAGTAAAGTTATTAGCAGGGTGTTTGTGCCAAGAGTGTTAGTGCTTTTTACCCTTCCCTGTTGATCTTTTAAGAACAGACATAGGGAGACTTTCCTGGAGCAACAAGTTCCCACTTAACACTTTGAATAAAAAAAAATCTCCACACGAGTGGTCCTTCGAAACGGATCTCTTACCTTCGACTTGTGAAGCAATAACATAATCAATCAGCTTGATTAAGCATGCAGTAACTCGCTATATCACTTACCTACACACACCAGCCAGTTTGTCGAATGTGTAAAGCCCAGACTTTAATATGGGAAGAGAGATTTGTAGTCATTATTATCTTTTGTATCGACCACGAGTTTGAGGAAAGAACTACGTAACCAGGTTAATTTTTTATTTGAATGTTCTCTACAATTTGTCTCTAGGAATTTTGATTTGTTTCAAATCCGTTCACCCATGTGTTGTGGCGGATTCCGCTTATAACTGGAAAGTTCTAAACTGCTTGAACTAAGGTTTTTTCTGTTCAGACGTCCGTGTTTACTGCTCAGCGAGTGCACCAGCGTACTCATTCTGTCAACTAATTTTGCTATTTTTACATCTACTTTGTAACATTTGTAACTTTTCTAACTAACGTTCCCATATACCTAGCACGTGTCCTTGTCCTTCAGAGCAAATTGGCGCACATAATTTTATGTCTTCTTACAAGTAACGTAGAAACTTAATTTCACCAATTCCGTTTCATTCCACGTGTTTGTTCCGAGATGGCAGATCTTGTTTACAACCCAAACTGAAGGGTGCGTAATTCTTATTTACAACCCAATCTAAAGGGTGCGTAATTCTTGTTTACAACCCAAACTAAAGGGTGCGTAATACTTGTTTACAACCCAAACTAAAGGGTGAGTAATTGTTGTCTATTGTACGTAACTTACTGCGTGTAGTTCCATTTAATTTCCTTAAGCGAGGAGATTTTTGTCATTGTTCTTTAGCGAGGATATTCTTGTTTTTGTTCTATAGCGAGGATAATTTTGTTTTTTGTCCTTTAGCGAGAATATTTTTGTTTTGTCCTTTAGCGAGGATATTTTTGTTTTACCTCCGCATGAGGGACATTTTATATTTGTTTAGCCTCTACGAGAGTACACTTTAACAATAAAGTCGTTGCCTCATGCGCTTATTTACCTTTTGAGTAGTTCAGTGGTCGCCTCAGTAAGCCCGCAACTGTGAAACCGTCATACCAACAGTGTCAGCCTCGACCTGATATTTTAACTTTTAACTTACTTTTTTACATTAATAAGCCTGTGCGCTTTCTAACATGTTATACTTTCAAGCAATTTGATTCAGCCAGTTGATGCCATGTGCGTATGTAATTCATTTTAGTAAAATTTTTGTCACGTGACCGAGCATCATCTGCTTTGTTGGGGCCAGTCAGTTTGAATTTTAAGGTAATTTCGGGATTTACATTTGTTTTTCCAATTAAACAAAAGCTTTCAATATTAACTGGTCACACTAGCAAATTTGTAACGTTTCATTTTCCCTGTTCTTTTGAAATGTCAGATTTGCCCTTTGTTTTGATTTACCGAATCCGTTCATCAAACGTGGTCATTTTAAGATGGCGGACTTCACATCTAATGAAAACACCCCTCCACCGCCTAAGGTGGAAACACTCAGTGCAGAGGAGTTTAACGCTAGACTTAACAAACAGGAATTGACATTCAACTTTGTTTGTGAGGATGCAGACCTAGCATTTCATGCTCTTGCTTCAGTAGATTTTCCTAACATTGGTCCTGAAGCCGTGGGTCATTTTAAAACAATCATTGGTAAAGTAAGAGATGAACTTTGCGATTACAAGAATTTTTGGAGACGTCAATACTACCATCCCATTGTTAAATTAAATTATCCCGTGCTTGCTGCCTACTCAAGTAAAATTGAAAATTTTTTTTAATAGCCTCATAACTCATCCTGATTTAATAATTATACCTATTCGCTCTTGTTCTTCTTCTAGGGCGACACCTTCAGTGACATGTCCCTTTGTAAATGCCATTAACGGTCCCCTAGTTGATCCTTCTAATGTCTTGGCAGTCAAGCACAATGTTCATACTTTTGCATCAAATCCCCAACCCGTAAAATCTTCACATTTTAATACTATGTTGCCAACACGGTACACGATTAGTAATTTTGTGTCAGTCCCTCCTGCTCCGTCCTCATTTCCAAACCTTAAGCCAGCGTTTAATCAGACTCAACCTCCTTTGGCTGTACCTCCGGTGACAGTGCGTCCCGGAGAAAATACCATTCATTGTCTCACCATGGACTCCCCTAGTGGTAGCTCAAATACCATCCAACCTGACCATGTGCGTGAAGGCCAGCAAAGGCCTGTACTGGTAAATTCAGTCAATAAAACAGTACCATCCCCCGGACCACTGCTCACTTTGCCTGATAGTCCTATCCTTAAATACGTAACTTTCGCTCCAACATGCGTCACCTCTAAAATATCAAAGTCAGAATCTGAAACCTGCTCTCAGAACGAACTGCGTGATCGCAACCTTAAGACTTTAGCAGTCAGAAAGGAACCTTTTGCACTGACGGCGGATTTAGTGAAGGTCGCACATGTACATCTAGCACCGGAGCTTAGAGCCTGTTTACGATTCACCTTGTTTGAGGATCATGGTACCATTAACGTCATTCATTATGTTCATTCAGTTATATATGGCGCCACTATAAACTTTTATTTATTTTGCCAAGTCATACAGCAGCATTTTCCAGGTCAATCCCTTGCTTCAACTTCAAAGAGTGAATTTAATTTTTGTCACGTTATTGCTACAATCCCCCTGACATCCATCGGCTGGTGCTAAAAATAACTTTAACTTTTAATGCTCCCCTTGCAAAAGTTTTCCTCCAAAACGACATCCAAGACTCTCGCCGTCAGAATTGCGATGTCTCAATAGATCTAGTTTGTCTCGGTTTGTCACGGAAATTAGTACAAGCTAATTTTTCACCTTTTAACGCCGAGAAGGAAGTAGCTTTTCTCCCTTTCTCACTTGTCGAATGCGAAATATTCATTACGCCACTCATTTTCTTTGCAAAATCATTTTATGTAAAATGTTAGGTGTCAGACTGGTACTGGGATTCACCCCCATAATTTTGAATTTGTCAGTTGCTGGACTTGTTGCTGAATTCGACTGTTATTGGCTCACGTTTTGTTTGCTCTATCTGTCCCCCTAGGTGGGAAGAATTGAATACTTTTAATTATTTTATTACCATTGCATCGTACATTTAAAGTTAATACTGTTCATTTATCTATCTTAACTCTTCCGTTAAGATAGTGTTCACTTTTCCCTAAATTTACATTCATGCATAACTTTAACTTGATTGAATTTGATTAACGCTAACAGCGTTTTGTTAACTCTAAACGGACGTTGATGTTAAAAACGACTTCATTCACTTTTTCATCCAGTAGATTTATCTCGCGCGTACTAACAAGTAGTTGAATCATATTTGCCGGAACTAACCCCTCTCTCTCTTTTTTCTTACTTTTATCCCCAGGGTGTGAAGAATTTTTTTTTCACTATTCTTCTTCCTTCTGTATTTTTGGCTCTCTCCTGATAATACTGTAGCTACCCTTTAAACTTTCTCTCCTACATTAAGTTTTCTTTATCAAAACTTCGGGAGAACTATTTAAAATTAACTAGACCTGTTGACAATAGCGCATGCCATGCCCGTAACGTCACAGCGTAGATACGCACGGCAAAGCCCTTACCCCGGCGTATGTTGGTTCTTTCCTTAAACTACGGGTGTCGAGATAAAATATTAAAATGGATTTGAATATAATCTTAATGCTGCTAACTTGAAAGCAGCTTTTATTTCTCATTACCAATTAAGGTTTGTTGATTTTAAGATGTGTGCCAATTGCATCAGCCCTTTGCTAATTGATCATTAACTCCTTAATTTTTAGCAAGCCAGAATAAGAAGGATTATTGTATATGCAAACTCCCTTAGAGCAGCAAGAATTCTCTGAGTATTATGTTCAAAATCCTGCCTCCTATGCACTCCTTACAAAAATCTATTGCCCTGTCCAAAAGTCCTGATATGGCACCTCCACTGGGTTACCCTGCGCATCATGACCCTCAGCTGTCTTGAAAGGTGAAGCCAGGTGAGACCTCATGACCCTACCGTCAGCCCATTCGTATTCGAGCAGTGACCGACTGACCAACTTGGTAGGTAAATCTGTGCACCTCTGGCTCACTCTCCACCCCCCACCCCCTTCCCAAAAATAGACTCACACCAGAACCTGTGGCTGAAGGTAGTGAAGGACACGAGCCTTGGAGTCCCGATTTGCCAAAAGTGAGGATTCTAGGGGTGAGCCAGTCAAGAATGCAAAGTGCAAACTGTGCAATGATCCGGTCAACAGCCATTTGAGGACAAGAACTGTCTTCCAAGGAGTGCAGGTACCAATAAGTGGCCACTTAGTTATTCCCCATTTTTAGCTTAGATTGATTTTTACCTGATTAGGTTAACTGGTTATTACATATTTCGGGTTGTGTGCATTAGGATTGTGTGTAGAGTTATTTTTTTTTGGATATTATTCTTGCTTTTTAGACTAGCAGTCTCGGGGTCACAGGCCACGTGTCTAACTCCATTTTAATCATTAATTATTGCAGAAGACCACGAGTCTAATCAACCATATTTTTTCATTAATCTGCATTTCCTTTTGTTTCGTTTTGTGTTTGTTTAGATGTCCATTTACATTATTATAAATTTGTATAATAAATCAAGATTAGGTTAATTAAACCTTGTCGTACTTTTACTCCTTCATTTATTTCATTGTCTTATGATTATCTAATATCGGGACAATATACCCGATATTTTGAAAGAAGTAAGCCTAGGTAAGTCAAGTGTGTTAGCGAGTGACTTATTATTGAATCTATCTGCTTCGAAGGTAAAGATACATATCTTTAACTTTTACTTTACTTTACATCACTGCTCGCATTTTTTTGCCATTGTCTTACTAATTACTTAACGTGATATTCCTGTCCAGCATCTCACTGGAGTCCCTGGGACAGAGTCGAAACAGAGCCTGAGAGTGTAGATGACTATAGACCTAACAAAGCTAGAGTAGGCCATTAAATTACTTTCTTTCACTTGTGGAGTTCTCCGGCCTCTGGACATAGTACAATTTCCCTTTTTCTACATTGAAGAGTGATGGTTAGTCAACTACTTCAGTAAAGTTATTAGCATAGTGTTTGTGCCCTGAGTGTTAGTGCTCCTTATCCTTCCCTGTTGATCTTTTAGGAACTGACTTAGGGAGACTTTCCTGGAGCAACAAATTCCCTCTCAACACTTTAAATAAAAAAATATTCACAATATATATATATATATATATATATATATATATATATATATATATATATATATATATATATATATATATATATATATATACATATATATATATATATATATATATATATATATATATATATATATATATATATATATATATACATATATATATATATATATATATATATATATATATATATATATATATATATATATATATATATATATATATATATATATATATATATATATATATATATATGTATATATATATACGCATGGAG
This sequence comes from Palaemon carinicauda, assembly GCF_036898095.1. Lineage (NCBI taxonomy): Eukaryota > Metazoa > Arthropoda > Malacostraca > Decapoda > Palaemonidae > Palaemon > Palaemon carinicauda. The sequence goes on from NC_090732.1 coordinate 63,593,075, forward strand.
TTAACAGCTAGGTTAGACTATTCTGAGGCGATTCTTGTTCAAGTCACTGATGAAAAATAAAGTAGTTTCAATCATGGTTCAATGTTGTAAAATATAAATAAGAGAGAAAGAGAGAGAGAGAGAGAGAGAGAGAGAGAGAGAGAGAGAGAGAGAGAGAGAGAGAGAGAGAGAGAGAGAGAGAGAGAGAGAGAGAGAGAGAGTGAGTGAACAAATTGTTGAATTAATGAAGTGATCTACCAGCCCATTAACTAATATTTAGACATTTATGCATATCAAAACTTTTTAAGTATTATTATGCAATGTTTCTTATAAAAAAAATCGTAATATACTTCTAAAAGCTCATTTTTATTTTCTAAATGCTAGATTGGCTGCTAATGTGAAGAATTTTTCTTCACTCTCCTTCCTTTCGCATTTTAGGCTCTCTCCTAAAATTATTGTTACCCCTTAAACGTCCTCTCCTACATTAAGTTTTCTTTACCAAAACATCGGGAGAACTCTTTTAAATCAACTAAAACTTGTTTACAATTGTGTTCGCCATGCTCGTGACGTCACAGCGTAGATACGCTCAGCAAAAGACTTACCCTGGCATATGAGGGTTCTTTCCTTAAACTATATGTGTCGAGATAAAATATTATACTGGTTTTGAATATAATTTTAATACTGCTGGCGTAAATGCAGTTTTTATCTCTCATTATCCTACCAATTAAGGTTTGTTAATTTCAAGATGTATGCCCATTGCACCATCCCATTGCTTATTTCTCATTTAAACTATTATTTTTTAGCAAGCCAGAATAGGTAGGATTATTGTATATGTAAGCTTCCTTAGAGCAGCAAGATTTCTCTAAGTTTTTATTATAAAATCCAGCCTCTCATGCACTCTTTACAACAATATGTTGCCCTGTCCTAAAGTCCCGATATGGCACCTAAACTGGGTTACCCTGCGCCCAACGACCCTCACCTGTTTTGGATGATGAAGCCAGGTGAACACTCTCGACCCTAGCGTCCACCCATTTATTCAGAAGCAGCCGTGACCGGCTGACCTACCTTGTGCAGAATTTTTTTATTTAAGTGTTGAGGGGTAACCTGTTGCTCCAGTAAAGTCTGCCTACGTCAGTTACTCAAAGATCAACAGGAGAGGATAAAGAGCACTTACACTTAGGGCACAAACACCCTGCTAAGACTTTACTGATGTAGTTCACTAACCATCACTCTTAAATTAAAAAAGGAAATTGTACTGTCCAGAGGCCGGAGAATTCCACACGTGAAAATAGAAATAATTTAATGGCCTAATCTAGTTTTGTCAGGTCTATAGTCATCTACACTCTCAGGCTCTGTTTCGACTGTCCCAGGGACCCCAGTGAAATGCTGGACAGGAATATTGCGTTAAGTAACTGTTGAGACAAACCAAAAAATGGGAGCAGTGATGTAAAGTAAAGCTTAAAAGTTTAAAGGTATGGATCTTTACCTTCGAAGCAGATTTTCAATAATAAGTCGCTCTCTAGCACATCTTTTTTTAAGTTACTTACTCCTTTCAAAATATTGGGTATACTGTCCTAATATTAAATGATAATAATAGACAATCAAATAAATGAGGAGTAGAAATATATCAAGGTTTAATTAACCTAATCTTGATTTATCATAAAAATTTACATTAAAGTAAATGGACATCTGAACAGCACAAAAATGGTATCAAAGTAAAATGTTATGCAATAAAAAGCAATTCAAAATAATAAAGAAAGGTTGGTTATACTCATGCTCGGCAATAATTAATCACTGAAGTTGGGTCATACACGTGGCGTCTGACCCCGAGACTGCTAGTCTCAAAAGCAAGAATGAAATGCAAAACAGGACTCAAAACCCACTGCACACAACCTGAAATATGTAATAGCCAGTTAACCTAATCAAGTTAAAATTAGTCTAAGCTAAAAAATGGGGGAATAGCTAAGTGGCCACTTATTGGTACCTGCACTCCTTGGAAGACAGTCCTTGTCCTTAACTGGCTGTTGACCGGATCGTTGCCGTTTGCACTCTTGACTGGCTCAACCTTTAATCCTCACGTTTGGCAAATATGGTATATCAGGCTCGTTTCTTCCGTTTCTCCAACCGGCAGGTCTCCTATGTGAGTTGAGTTTTGGGAAGGGGGGCAGGTGAGCCAGAGGTGCACGGATCCACTGACAGGCAGGTCAATCGGTCACTATTGCTTCCGAACGAATGGGGTTAGGTTAGGGTCGTGCGAATTCACCTGGCTTCACCTTCCAAAACAGGTGAGGGTCATGATGCACAAGGTAACCCAGTGGAGGTGCCATATCGGGACTTTAGGACAGGGCAATATATTTTTGCTAGGAGTGCATAGGAGACAGGATTTTGTACAAAATACTCAGAGAAATCTCGTTGCTCTCAGGGAGTTTATATATACAATAATCCTTCCTATTCTGGCTTGCTAAAAATTAAGGAGTTAATGATCAATTAGCAATGGGCTGGTGAGATGGGCAAAAATCTTAAATTTAACAGACCTTAATTGGTACTGAGAAATAAAAGCTGCTTGCAAGTCAGCAGCATTAAAAAGGATATTCAAGTCCAATTTAATATTTTATCTCGACCCAAGTAGTTTGAGGAAAGAACTACCATACGCCAGGGTAAGGCCTTTGCTGTGCGTATCTACGCTGTGACGTCACGAACATGGCGTACGCTACTGTCAACTAGTGTTATTTAGTTTAAAATAGTTTTTCCAATGTTTCGGTAAAGAAAACTTAATGTAGGAGAGGACGTTTAAGGGGTAGCTACAGTATTATTAGGAGAGAGCCAAAAAAACATAAGGAAGAAGAAGAGTGAAGAAAAATTCTTCATACCCTGGGGATAAAAGGGAGAAAATAGGGAGAGGGGTGAGTTCCGATTCAACTACTTGTTAGTACGTGCGAGATAAACTTACTGGATGAATGAAGAGTGAAGATGTTTTTCACATTAACGTCCGTTTAAGGTTAACAAAATGCTGTTAGCGTCAATTAAAATCAATTGAGTTGAAGTTAGGCATGAATGTGAATTTAGGGAAAATTGCACCCGCAGTCAGTGCTTCATGGAAGCGTTAAGCTATGTAAATGAACAGTGCTAACTTTAAATGTACGATGCAAAGGTAATCAAATGATTAAAAGTACTCAATTCTTCCCACTCGAGGGGTAAGGATACAGCAGACAAAACGTAACCCAATAACAGTCGAGTTCAGTAACAAGTTCAGCCAATGTCAAATTCAAAATTATGGGGGTGAATCCCAATCCAGGTCTGACACCCAATGTTTTACATGAAATGATTTTGCAAAGAAAATGACTGGCGTAATGAATATTTCATATTCGACAAGTGAGCAAGGGAGAAAAGCTACTTCATTCTCTTCGTTTAAAGGTGAAAAATTATCTGACACTAGTCTGAATGAAAAATCGAGACAAAATAGGACCATGGGGACATCGTAAATCTGACAGCGAAAGTCTTGGATGTCATCTTAAAGGCAAACGTTTGCAAGGGGAGCATTAAAAGTAAAATTTATATTCAGCACGAGCTGAAGGATGCCACGGGGATTGTAGTAACATGACAAACTGTCCAGGCAAAAGTTGAATTTACGCTTGGAGGATAAAGCAAGGAATTGACTGAAAAAATGCTGCTGAATGACTTGGCAATAATAATAAAAGTTTATAGTGGCGCCATATATATCTGAATGAAAATAATGAATGACGTTCATGGTACCACGATCCTAAAGCAAGGTGAATCATAAACAGGCTCTATGCTCCGGTGCTAGATCTACACGTGTGACCTTCACTAAATCTGCCGTCAGTGCAAAAGGTTCTTTTCTGACTGCTAAAGTCTTAAGGTTGCGGTCACGCGGCTTGTTCTGAGAGCGGGTTCCAGATTCTGACGTGGACGGTTTAGCGTCAATGCGGGTTGGAGCGAAAGTTACGGGTTTGAAGATAGGAAAATCAGGCAAAATGAACACTGGTCCGGGTGATGGTACGCATGACTGTTTTTACCGGTACAGGCCTTTGCTGGCCTTCACGCACACAGTCCGGTTGTGTGGTATTTGCGCTACCACTAGAGGGGTCCATGGTGAGACTGTGAATGGTTTCTCCTCTGGGACGCACTGTCACCGGCGGTAAAGACAAAAGGGGTTGAGGACGATCAAACGCTGGTGCCTTAAGGTTTGGAGATGAGGATGGAGCAGGCGGGACTGACACAAAATTACTGATCGCATGCCGTGTTGGCAACATAGTATTGAGATGTGAATATTTTTGGGCTCAAGCCATGTCGTCCTGAAGGAAGGTTCCCATAGGTAGCTTTCTAGGGGATATTTGGCTACAGTAATATTCCCAGGGAATTTGACCTTTAGGTCTCCTGAATTCTAACTCCTGGCGTGAATATCCTTAAATTTTCCTATGGATGTCGCATAAAATCAGGGGACGTATATCTTGATACGACACATGGCAATCTTCACCCCGAATAGCGTTTTCGTTTCGAGGGGGAAAGTGGCTAAACTGAAGGGGAGCTGTTATCAAGGTTACCCTTCCTCCCATACTATTACGTGGGTCCAAGATGGCGCCCATTCCTATTTCAGTAGGCATTCCGCACGGTGGTTTTCCCTGTTATCTAACGTTTTTGATCGTTATTGAGAGGATTAATATGCAATCTCCAGCTTCTTCTGACTCTGGAAAGTTAAGTATTTATTCTTTACAGTGTATAATTTTTAGCTCCTGCTTCACAGTGAAATTAATTTAATTTAATGTGTTTTGGAGCTTGGCCGGTTACCGGAGGCGCCATGGGCGCTGTCGTTCGTTTTGCATGCGTTATTTAGATAGCAGAACGTCATTCCGGTTGTAATAGCGTTAATAAATTATGAAAGCTATTTAGGCACGATTGTATTAGTTAAGATATATTTATGCATAGAAATTTCCTCTTCCTTATGTCGATCGTATATGTTAGAGTTTCGGCGATTTAGGTAACCGAGATCTCGCTCCGCGCTAGGCTACCTAGCCTATGCGCTTTAGTATACTTTCATACATTATCCCCGTTTACCCTCGTGTATCGTTTTATCAATTCAACAGCAGATAGTATATCTCTTAGAATTAATTATATAACTTGATACTCGTCTCTTGTGAAGATTTAAGGGTAATTCCTCCTTCCCTCTGAGTGCCGCCATAGACGACAACCCTATCTTAGTCTTGCCATAGAGTAGTTCACTCAGGCTTGACTAGGCTAGTAATTTCTGTCTCCCACCCTTGCCGGCGAGTATCCCGGCTTGGGTTTTCGACAGAACCTCAGAGTATTCAGTCTTTCTGCTGGCGTCCGAGCAGTAGGGCGAGTAGTCACTCCCCTGCCGGCTTATTGCTGTCGGCATAGAAGGCTAAGCCTCCCTAGGCCGCACTTGAAGTGGTAGTATGATGCCGCCACCTTCTCCCCTGCGGTCTAGAAGACTATTCCTGTTTCGGCAGACCATAGGCTGAAGAACAGATATTCTCCTGCCGCCTAGGATGGCGCCGATACTAAAACAGAGTTTCACCCTGGTGTGGAAGTGGTGGCAATCCTGCCGCCTTCTTCTTCACTTAATACAGGACCCTTTTCCCTGCCCCTCTCTGTCCCTTAGTGATGGCCTAGCTATCGCAATCTTGTGGCCGTCAGCTTACAATCTCACCACTTGCCGGGTAGATTGTGGTGCCGGCCTCCTTTCCCTTATGGACGCAAGGCTCCAGGAAAGGTTGTGCCGGCTGTGACGGCTACCGGTGGGAGACCCCTCTGCTGCTGAGTGTTCTTCAGTCCTCCCTTGGCCTGCCATCCACATTCCTGAAACCGGCAGCGACTGGCAACAGATCTTGTGGCTGGATGGAAGCTTAAATGATGCATTCTCCCCCTCCATTTGAACCCTCATTCTGGAGGAAGGCAGTAAGGTTATGTACTTACACCCTTATTTTTTGTAAACATACATTTTAATAAGGCAGCCCTTCACTCCATGCTTTCTCTCTCTCTGTCAGCTAGTGCCGCCAGATACTAACCCAGCCGGCAGCATGTTGGCTGGACCGGTGGCGTCAGGTACTTACTCAGTCGGCGGCATGCCGGCTGGACCAGTGCCGTCAGGTACTACCCAGCCGGCGACATGCCGGTCGGACTGTGCCGCCAGGTGCTAGCCTAGCCGGCAACATGCCAGCTGAACTATAGTATACAGTAGCCAGTATGTTTGCAGTATAGTATATACTGCAGACAGAAAACTATAGTATATATTATACAGTAGTTATTTTCCAACATACCTTGTGTATCCTTGCACAGTCTATATTGGAAGAAAAGAATTCCTTCAATACACTGATTATTAATCATTTAATAACTTACCCCACAATATTAAATAATTTAAGAAGGGTCAGTGGTAGTATACACTTATTCTATCCCTAGAGGTTAGAACCCTTCTCTTTTGAGTTTGCCCTGATAAAGGAAATTCTATAACCTTAATATTGGGGGAGGTCACAGCAATTTGCTGGACAGGAGACACAAGTATGTGTCTCTCCTATTTCCCTTCTAGCTTACTATCCTAAGCTATAATTGTTAAAATATTAATATTTTGCATAATCTGTTTATTATGTGAAATAAACAACCGCATACTCTCTTAATTTTCCTTTCTTTACAGGAGGAACACCAGATGAAATGCGGTGTGATCTTCTGCAACCATAGGAGTAGGAACTTCTATGGTCACAAAGCGTGCAGGTCTCATGCCCCCTGCACCATTACTACCGAAACCCTGCGGTACTGGGACCCCCGAGACTGCAACATCTGCCAGACCTTGGTGACCGAAGGTTTTGACGAACCCAAGTCAACGGAGTCGAGGGATGCAGCACGAGAAAAGCTGCGCAAGTGGGTACAACGGTTCCAGAAGAACTCTCCGGGACCGTACCTACCTAACGACAAGATGCGTAGCTTGCTGTTCCCGAAAGTGGGAAGTGAAGCTGTCTTGCCCAAAGCACGACCCGGACCTCCCTGCGTCCAGATTGTCATCGAGATGGATGTCAGTGAGGCGTTGCAAGGCATGGACTTCCACCAGGAGGAAAGGATGTGTGAAGTGTCCACGGACACTGAAAAGGATCTACTAAAGGATGATCCCAAGGAGGAATCTACTCTATCTCCGGAAGAAGATGATGATGTTGAGTCGGAGTCTCTTCCGTCTGTGCCGGCACCAGAGCCGATACCCTCAACATCTTCGGCTTCTACCCCTCCATTGGACAACATGAGCCAGGCACTGGCCCATCCTTAATGGAGAACATTCGCAACCAAGGCAAAGCAAGGGAAGCGATACTCGAGAGAGAGAGAGCTCCATGAAGCTTGACTCACCGCCTCAGAAGGGTCATACAAGCGACCCAGAGTCCAAGACCTCCCATCCTGCTCTGAAACCAATCCCTGGAGGTATGCAGAGTTTATTACGATTACTAACGGCAAACTCTACATCTCGGAGAAGATGGGAGCCGTCCCCATAGATGACATCCAGTTCTGGCCAAGCTTTAATGCTTACCCAGAATGCTTCATTCGACTGAAGCAGGAGCCAGCGTCAAAAGAGGAGACGGAACCAAAGGAGGTCATGGTTTTCGACCATGACAAGGCACAGGCTCTCTTGTCGAGCAGTCTGAAGAAGGTGGGTTACAGAAACTCGAAGGTGTCCGCCTTGAGCAAGAAGTACCCTACCTTTTTTGCTCCTGCTTCAATAGCCTTCCCCTTTACATCAAAGGCTTTTAAAGCTGTTGCCAAGGCAGCGGAGGCAGGCAAACCATGCCCTGCACTAGAGGAGTGTAGGCCTCTGTCGTTAGCCTTGCTCTTGGAGGATAAGGAATAGAAAGAAGTCCACCTAACCTTCTCAGTAGGGAAGTTGGATGCAGATATCGCGGGATGACAGTTCAGCGAGAATCTCCCGAAACTGTCAGACTTTCTCTTGCGCAGGGAGCAAGAGACGAAGGAGAGACTGGCGGCATCCTTATCTCCACAGAACTGCATCGAGATGTGTGTAGGTCTGAAAAGCACCCCAGACATGCTCATGGTCATGGCCAAAATGCACATGGCCTCCCCAGTAAAGGACCTGCACGCCTTTAGGAAGGCTAGGAGAGCCTGTAGAGAGTTCGTGTTTGCTGCAGCGACAGTAAAACACGATCCCAGGAAACTGATATCTTCCAATATCTGGGGTAAAGACCTCTTCCCAAATGAAGTGGTCAAAGGGGTAGTTAATAGAGCCGCCACGGAGAATAGGAGACTTCTCCATAAGTGGGGCATCTCATCAAAGCGGAAGTCTTCCCCGAATGCGGGTCCCCAACCTAAGAGGAAGACCAAGAAGCCCAGACTACCCTCTCGGCCCGGCCAACAACATCCCACAGTCACCATGACCGCGGTGCCCCAAGTGGTTGCTCAACCACAAACCACATTCCAAGTGGTGCCTCAGCAGCTGGTGGCCCAGTCACCAGCATTCAACCTTAGGTTTGAGAGGCAAACCACTACCTTTCGTCCCAAAGGTAGAGGCTCCAGACAGGGCTCCTCAAGACACCCCTCACAAGGTAGAGGAGGACGCGGTCAGGGAGGTAAACCCTCTGGACAAACAAAGCAATGAGATGCTTCAGATAGGAGGGAGGCTCCAACACTTTCAGGATCATTGGACCTTCGATCCTTGGGCCCACTGCCTAATCAAGAATGGACTTGGATGGAGCTGGAGCAAGCCTCCACCATCATTTCTGCAGATCAGCCCACATCAGGTTGATCTTGGACAGCAAAGTGATAATGAAATGTCTGAACCGAGAAGGCTCGAGATGACCCCATATCAACCATGTGATATTAGCCATCTTTCATCTAGCGAAAAAGAAGAGATGGCACTTATCAGCAGTTCACCTACAAGGGTTCCGCAATGTGACAGCGGACGCTCTATCAAGGCTAAAGCCAATAGAGTCAGAATGGTCCCTAGACGCAGACTCATTCTCTTTCATCTTGGAACAAGTCCCAGAACTGCAGATCGACCTCTTCGCGACGAGCGACAACAAGAAACTACCTTGATATGTAGCCCCATACGAGAACCCTCTAGCAGAGGCGACGGATGCCATGTCCCTCGATTGGAACGAATAGACCCGGATTTACCTGTTCCCTTCGACCAATCTCCTTCTGAAGGTCCTCAACAGGCTGAGATCCTTCCAAGGAACGGCAGCTTTAGTGGCCCACAAGTGGCCCAAGAGCAACTGGGTCCCTCTGATAATGGAACTGAAGCTGAGGCTGGTCCTTCTACCGAACCCAGCACTATCTCAATGGGTTCAGAAGTCGACTGTCTTCGCTTCATCACAGAGAACCCAAAACCTTCATCTCATGATTTTCTCGCCTTAGCAGTTAAGAAAAGATTTGGGATCTCAAAAGGCAGTATAGACTTCTTAGAAGAATACAAGTCCAAGTCAACTAGAAGACAATATGAATCGTCTTGGAAAAAGTAGGTTGCTTTCGTTAAAGCAAAAGGGCTGAATGAAATATCAATAGACTTTTGTCTGTCCTTCTTTATCCACCTTCATGAACAAGGTCTGGCAGCCAACACAATAACTACGTGTAAGTCGGCCCTGACTAGACCCCTTCTATACGCCTTCCAAGTGGACCTGACGAACGAAATCTTTAACAAGATCCCGAAGGCATGCACTAGACTTAGGCCTGCAGCTCCTCTGAAGCCTATTTCATGTTCCTTGGACAAGGTCCTACATTATACTTCAACAGTGAACAATGAAGATTGTTCTCTTAAGGATCTAACCCAAAAAGTTAATTTCCTGTTCGCTATAGCCCCAGGGGCTAGAGTTAGTGAAATAGTAGCCTTATCCAGAAACGAGGGCCACATTCAGTTCATAGAAGTGGGAGAACTGAGTCTCTTTCCTGATCCAACCTTTCTCACCAAGAACGAGCTACCCATTAAGAGATGGGGTCCCTGGAAAATCTGCCCTCTGAAGGAAGATATCTCTCTGTGTCCAGTAGAATTTCTAAAGGTCTATCTTCGAAGAACTTCAGACTTCAGGGGAAGACAGCTCTTTAAAGGAGAAACATCAGGATCAAACTTATCCCTAAAACAACTGATGGCGAAGCTCACCTACTTCATTCGCAGAGCGGATCCTGACAGTACACCCGCAGGTCATGATCCAAGAAAAATTACTTCCTCACTGAACTTTTTTCAGTATATGGACTTTCAGAGTCTTCGCTCATATACTGGATGGAAGTCATCCATAGTGTTCTACAAACATTATGTGAAGCAAGTGCACGAACTGAAGCATTATGTGGTGGCGGCAGTAGTGTACTAAAACCTGTTGTCTAGTACTGCGATGAACAGTGAATTGATTGGGACTATCAATTACGGTGAAAAGGTGTCGACACCTTCCTGTGCAATACTTTTTAAGTGGGTGTCACCATGATGACACTACGACTGTTCAAAATCTCAGGTGTAGAATTATACAGATAACACTTGTGCTGTGTGTACATTGTACACAGTGTTGATAATATACAACATTTACAGAATATTTTATTGAAAAATTTTATCAAAATTTTCAAATTTCATAGTGGCACTAATCGTTTCTTCCCTTTCAGGTAGAAAATTTTTCTGTCTAATTTGTATGTATATTTCGCTTAACATGTTACACTTGTTATTCTATTTACTCATTTATCGAAATAAATGTCTATAAAAGTGTAATTGCGTCTTATATCGCCCTGCAATTAGCACAATAAACATAGCCAGAGTTCTCTTACTTATTTACCTAAGTAAACCTCATATTATTGTATGCTTACAAACAATGGATATAGTTGATACTTATTGTTCCGACAACATATACAAACCGTGAGACTTTTGTATATCTAGTTGATACTTATGTTTGTTCCTATAATATATGCAAACCTTGAGACCCTTTTCTACTGTCTAGTATGACTCTTCCCTGCAGGGGGCAGGAAGCCCTGACATTGTCCATGATTAGTGGTAGTGTCGTGTAACGGTAACGTCATGTCTCAATGGTCCGGATGACCATAGAAAAAATTGTCCCAAGGTTAAGGCACCTATGAAAATTCACAGATACAGCACTTTCAAGTAATTCTCTGGTAAACTTCCATCAGGACGACATGGCTTGAGCCCCAAAAACGGATTTTGAAGCGAAGCGAAAAATCTATTTTTGGGTGAGATGGCCATGTCGTCCTGTTGGACCCACCCTCATTTTTCCTTATAAGAAAAAGGCTTAGGCAAAATCCCTTCCGAAACTACTTTATCTGTAGCACCAGGCTCAATGGTACAAGGAATGAGCGCCATCTTGGAGCCATGTAATAGTATGGGAGAAAGGGTAACCTTGATAACGGCTCCCCTTCAGTTTAGCCACTTTCCCCCTCGAAGTGAAAACGCTACTTGGGGTGAAGATTGCCATGTGTCGTATCAAGATATACGTCCCCGGGTTTTATGCGATATCCTTAAGAAAATCTAAGGATATTCGTGCCAGGAGTTAGAATTCTGGAGACCTAAAGGTCAAATTCTCTGGGAATATCACTGTAGCCAAATATCCCTTAGAAAACTACTGATGGGGACCTTCCATCAGGACGACATGGCCATCTCACCCAAAAATAGATTTTTCGCTTCGCTTCAAAATCCGTTTTTACAAGTAGGGCAACTGATGCAAAAGTAGGAACATTGTACCTGACTGCCAAGACATTAGAATGATCAACTAGGGGACCGTTAATGGCATTTACAAAGGGATGTGTCACTGAAGGTGTGGCCCTCGAAGAAGAACAAGCTTTAATTACTAAATTTGGATGAGTAATTCGGCTATTAAAAGCAATTTCAATTTTGCTTGAGCAGGCAGCAAGCACAGGATAATTTAATTTTACAATGGGACGGTCGTAATGACGCCTCCAAAAATTCTTGTAATAACAAAGTTCATCTCTTACTTTACCAACTTTAATTTTGAAATGACCCACGGCTTCAGGACCCATGTTAGGAAAATCTACTGAAGCGAGAGAATGAAGTACTAATTCTGCGTCCTCACAAACAAAGTTGAAAGTTAATTCCTGTTTGTTTAGCCGAGCGTTAATCTTCTCTGGGCTGAGCGTTTCTGCCTTAGGCGGTGGAGGGATATTTACATTAAAAGTGAAGTCTGCCATCTAGGATTGACGACGTTTGATGAACAGATACGGTAAAGCAAAACAAAGGATAAATCTGAATATTCAAAGGAACGTGACAAAATCGAGGAACATGAATATAAACCTTTACAACTTCACAAGCGTGATAAATTAATGTTGAAAGCTACTCATGATGGGAGAAAATTTTTTAATTGGAAAAACAAATGTAAATCACGAAATTACTCTTAAAATTCAAACTGACCAGGTCCAACAAAGCAGATGATGCTTGATCACGTGACATTAGAAAATTTACTCCTGAATTATATATACGCACATGGCGATAAATGACTGAATTAAATTACTTGAAAGTAAAACATGTTAAAAAGCGCATGGGTTTATGAATGCAAAAAAATTAAAAGTTAAAATAACAGGTCGAGGCTGACACTATTGGTGTCACAGTTTCACAGTTGCGGGCATACTGAGGTGACCACTGAACTATTCAAAATTTAGATAGGCAACGACTTAGCTGTTAAAGTGCACTCTCATAGAGGCTAAACAAAAATGGAATTTCACTCACGCGGAGGATAAACAAAAATATCCGCGCTAAAAGACAAAACAGAAAATATCCTCGCTAAAAGACAAAAACAAAAATCTCTTCGCTAAAGGAAATTAAACAGAACTATAAGCAGTAAGTTATGTATGGTAGAAAATTACGCACCCTTTAGTTTGGGTTGTAAATAAGATCCGCCATCTCGGAACAAACGAGTGGAATGAAGCGGACTTGGTGAAATTAAGTTTCTACGTTACTTGTAAGAAGACTTAAAATTATGTTACGCCAATTCGCTCTGTTGGACAAGGACACGTGCTAGGTATACGGGGAACGTTAGTTAGAGAAGTTAATGGTAGTTAAGGAAGGTAAATGACACAAAGGAAGGTAGACCAAGGTACAAAATGTTACAAATTAGATGTTAAATTAGCAAAATTAGTTGACAGAACGAGTACATCAGTGCTCTCGTTGAGCAGTAAACACGGACGTCTGAACAACACAAACCTTAGTTCTAGCAGTTTAAAACTTTTTGGCTATAAGCAGAACCTGCCACAACCCGTGGGTGAACGGATTCGAGACAAAGCGAAGTTCCTACTACAAATGGTAGAGAACAATCAAGTTACAAATTAACCTGGTTACATGGTTCTTTCCTAAAACACGTGGTCGATACAAAAAGATCATAATGACTACAAATCTCTCTTTCCAATTAAAGCTTGGGCTTTACACATATGACAAACTGGCTGGTATGTGTGGGTAAGTGATATAGCGAGTTTCTGCATGCTTAATTAAGTTGATTAATTACGTTAATGCATCATAAGTCAAAGGTAAAGGATCCGGTTCGAAGGAACACTCGTGTGGAGAATATTTTTATTTAAGTGTTGAGTGGGAACTTCTTGCTCCAGGAAAGTTTCCCTACGTCATTTACTCAAATATCAACAGGGGAGGATAAGGAGTACTTACACTCAGGGCACAAACACCCTGCTAAAACTTTACTGACGTAGTTCACTAACCATCAGTCTTAAATGCAAAAAGGAAATTGTACTGTCCAGAGGCCGGAGAACTCCACATGTGAAAATAAAAGTAATTTAATGGCCTACTCTAGCTTTGTCAGGTCTTTAGTCATCTACACTCTCAGGCTGTTTCGACTCTGTCCTGGGGACCCCAGTGAGATGCTGGACAGGAATCTTACGTTAATGTAATTGGAGATAATAACGAAAATGGGAGCAGTAATGAAAAGTAAAGTTGATGCTGGACAGGAATATTATGTTAAGTAATTATTGAGACAAACAAAAAAATGGGAGCAGTGATGTAAATGTAATGACAGAAATGCTTCATCAAACTGAATGGTAATTCCCTTGACGATTGTTGGATTTATAAACGAATTGGTTTTCATCTCATCAAAATGATATGTTAGCTACATGTGATTGAGATGGTGTAGGATCGAGAGTGCATACGGTAAGAGTTTAATGAAAAATTATTGGAAACGGCATGGCATAAAGTAAAGTTTAAAATTTTAAAGATATGGATCTTTACCTTCAAAGCAGATATTCAATAATAAGTCGCTAGTTAACACACTTTTTTTGAGTTACTAACTCCTTTCAAAATATTGGGTATACTGGCCCGAGATTAAATAATAATAATAGACACTCAAATAAATGAGGGAATAGAAATACGACAAGGTTTAATCAACCCAATCTTGATTTATTATACAAATTTACATTAAAGTAAATGGACATCTGAACCACACAAATATGGTATCAAAATAAAATGTGATGCAATAAAAAGCAATTCAAAATGATAAAGAATGGTTGGTTAGACACCTGGTCGGCAATAATTAATAATTGAAATTGGGTCAGACACATGGCCTGTGACCTCGAGACTGCTAGTCTCAAAAGCAAGAATGAAAAGCAAAACGGTACACATAATCCCACCGCACACAACCCGATATATGTAATAGCCAGTTAACCTAATCAAGTTAAAATTAGTCTAAGCTAAAAAATGGGGAAATAACTAAGTAGTCACTTATTGGTACCTGCACTCCTTGGAAGACAGTCCTTGTTCTCAAATGGCTGTTGACCGGATCATTGCCGTTTGCACTCTTGACTGGCTCAACCCTTTAATCCTCCCTTTAGGCAAATATGGTATATCAGGCTCTCTTCTTCCGTCTGTCCAACCGGCAGTACTCCTGTGTGAGTTGAGTTTTGGGAAGGGGGGCGTGTGAGCCAGAGGTGCACGGATCCACTGACAAGCAGGTCAGTCGGTCACTACTGCTTCCGAACAAATGGGGTTAGTTTAGGGTCGTGCGGATTCACCTGGCTTCACCTTCCAAAACAGGTGAGGGTCATGATGCACAAGGTAACCCAGTGGAGGTGCCATATCGGTACTTTAGGACAGGGCAATATATTATTTGCAAGGAGTGCATAATAGACAGGATTTTGTACAAAATACTCAGAGAAATCTCACTGCTCTAAGGGAGTTTATATATACAATAATCCTACCTATTCTGACTTGCTATAAATTAAGGAGTTAATGATCAATTAGCAATGGGCTGGTGCGATGGGCAAACATCTTAAAATTAACATACCTTAATTTGTACTGAGAAATAAAAGCTGCTTTCAAGTCAGCAGCATTAAAAATTATATTTAAATCCAGTTTAATATTTTATCTCGACCTAAGTAATTTAAGGAAAGAACCAACATACGCCGGGGTAAGGCCTTTGCTGTGCATATCTACGCTATGACGTCACGACCATTGCGTATGCTACTGTCAACAAGTTTTATTTAATTTAAAATAGCTCTCCCGATGTTTCGGTAAAGAAAACTTAATGTAGGAGAGAACGTTTAAGAGGTAGCTACAGTATTATTAGGAGAGAGTCAAAATTACAAAAGGAAGAAGAAGAGTGAAGAAAAATTCTTCACATACCTGGTCAGTGAATCTCTGCACCCCTGGCTCACCCCCCACCCCCCTCCCTCCTAAAACTCGACTCACACCAGGATATGCGGCTGGAGATAGGGAAGTTACGAGCCTGGGAGACTCTATCTACCACAAGCGAGGATTCCAGGGGTGGGCCAGTCAAGGGTGCATTGTACAAACTGTGCAACTAGTCAGTCAACACCCATTTGAGTACAAGGGCTGGCTTCTGTAAGGAGTGCAGGTAAAAATATTTAATTTAGGTTTAACTGGCTGTTTCATATTTCGGGTTGCGTGCGGTGGAATTGTGTGTACTGTTTTTACATATTTTTGCTTTCGAGACTAGCACAGTCTCTGGGTCACATGGGCTGCGTGTCTAACCCCATTTCAATTATTAACCATTGCAGAAGACCACATGTATAAACAACCATACTTTTTATTTTGCATTTCCTTTTATTACATTTTGTGTTTGCTTGATGTTCATATGCCCATTTCTTTAAATGTAAATTTGTGTAGTAAATCAAGATTAGGTCAATTAAACCTCGTCATATTTTTACTCCTTTTATTTCATTATGCCTATTATGAATATTTAATCTCGGGACAGTATGCCCGATATTTTGAAAGGAGTGAGTAACTTAAATAAGTGTGTTAGCAAGTGACTTAGTATTTAATCTATCTGCTTCGAAGGTAAAGATCCATATCTTTAACTTTTACTTTACTTTACATCCCTGCTCCCATTTCTTGCCATTGTCTCAATAATTACTTAACGTAGGTTTCCTGTCCAGCATCTCACTGGGGTCCCTGGGATGGAGTCAAAACAGAGCCTAAGAGTGTAGATGACCTTAGACCTGACAAAGCTAGAGTAGGCCATCAAATTACTATTATTTCACGTGTGGAGTTTTCAGGCCTCTGGACAGAGTAAAATTTCCTTTTTTTTTTTTTTTTTTTTGTATTCCGAGTAATGGTTAGTGAACTAAGTCACCAAAGTTATTAGCAGGGTGTTTGTGCCAAGAGTGATAGTGCTCCTTATCCTCCCCTGTTGATCTCTTAGGAACTGACGTAGGAAGACTTTCCTGGAGCAACAAGTTCCCACTCAACAATTTAAGTAAAAACAAATTCCCCACAGGTAAAATCTTTTTCAGCTTTTAGATATTCAGAGGTTGCAACATTCCGTAATGTGTAAGGATACTTCACTGTTCAATATTTCCCAATTTATTCAGATTCAAGGGGATGCGCCGTGTCAGTGTTCAAACCCAAGTCACTTGCCCTTTATTCATCCTTTTTTTTTTTCCTTACGTTCTCTTTCCGTTGAGCTTTGCCGTCTTACAATCTGTGACTGTGCTCAAGAATGGTTAGCATTGACATATGAACTAAAAAAACTAAACATATACAGTAACGTCTTTGCTACATTGCTAGTTCACTCTTAACCCCAAGAGCTTTATTCGCTTGATAATTATCGAGACCAAATGGCAAAATTGGAAATTTACATCATGGGGTATAGATAACAAGATTATTTTGTTGGATTTGAATCCTGATCCGAATAGTGGGTGATTTTGGAAAAAAAAAATAGCTGTAATTAGTGAGTCGTTGTTTTATTCGTGTTTGGAGGATTAGCTTCCTAAAGAATCTGTTTGCTTGAAATTGAAACTATCTTCAAAACACTAAAGAGATGGGAAACCCTCGGATGTGATGGAATAACTGTCGAGATGACAGTAGCCGAGAATGAAGTGGCTCCTAAACTATTTACAATATTATTTTGTAGAATGTGGCATGAAGAGGCAAAATCCACTGAAATGGAGTTAGGAGTATTGGTGAAAATGGCAAAAAAAAAAAAAAAAAAAAAAAAAATTACAGAGGCATCACACTTATGTCAGTTGTTATGAAAATATTTAGTATGCTTATTCTAAAGAGACTGGAGAGATAGGTTGACAGAAAGCTGAGAGATGAACAAGCAGGATTTAGAAAAGGTAGAAGTTGCACTGACAAATTTTCATTTTGAGACATATTGTACAGCAATGCATAGAATATAAAAATACACTTTTGATGGCCTTTGTGGACTAATAAAAAGAGCTTTGATGGTGTGCACTGACCAATTTTGTGGAGAGTCCTGCGTTATTATGGAATTTCTCTTAAATGTGTAAATTTGATTAAGTGTGTTCATGAGCATAGCAGTGCAAAGTTTATGTTAATGGAGTCTTATCAAATAAATTCCCAGTGAGCAGCAAAGTACTCCAAGGGAATGTGGTGTCACCTATGTTGTTTATCCTCCTCTCGGATTTTGTAATGAGTATAACAGTCTGGGATGGTGGAAAAGGATAGGATTGGATTGGTGTCAAGGATTTAGCAGAGCTGGAGTATGCTGATGATGCTGTCCTTGTTAACAGAACACCACGAGATTTGCAATGCTTGCTTACCAGAATGCATGAAATATCACACGAGGTTGGGCTGAAGATAAATAGAAGAAAGACAGAGATGATGGGAACGGAGTATGCAATGGAAGATTATATATCATTGGAAGGACAAAGGATTAATGAGGTAGAATCATTTAAGTATTTAGGAACTATGATATCCAATACAGGGTCTTTAAAATTAGAGTTTAGTGAAAGATTGAATAAAACAAATCAGACAATGGCTATTTTAAGTAAAATTTGGAAATAAAATTGCCTGAAATTCCATATAAAAATCAGACTATATATCAGTTTAGTGAGATCAGTGTTACTACTCTATGGACATGAGTCATGGTATGACAATGAAACAATCTCCAATAGATTTAGCAGATCTGAGAACAAAGCCCTCAGAAGGATATTAGGAGTTGAATGGCAGGATAAGATTAGAGATGATTTTATAATAGAGAATACTCGGGTGCCATATATGAATGAGATCATTATGAGAGGTTAGTTCACCGAACGTTCAGCTGGGCTCCACAGGGCACTAGAAGAGTTGGAAGATCCAGGCCTACATGGCTGAGGACTATGAAGCATGAATTAGGAGATGATGAATGGAAAAGTATCGCATTAAAAGCTCAAGATAGATACGACTGGCAAAATCTAACCGAGGCCCTTTGCGTCAATAGGCGTAGGGGGAGATGATGATGATGAAGGATCCGTATACCAACATTTGTCTTGCTCGATATAGTTAGATCATTATATTTTGCAGTCCTCCATATAGCTGAAGTGCTCTGTAAAAAAGAAATTGACCTGTTTGCTTCAAAATCAATCAAGATATTTTCGTTAACTGGGATAATGATAAAAGAATGAGACATATTGTATAAAACATTTAAGTGACACCACCTATTCATGGAAGCATGCTTCATAATTCAAATTTTTTCTGGTTTAAGGGAGATTATAAAAACGAAGATTGGGGGGAAATGAAATACAATTCTCCAAATGCCTTATTTCTAAGTCCAGCTAATGAATACCTTGTCTTGGCTTCACACAAATATCAAATAGTTCCAGGTTGGAATGGTCATGTGAAAGTGTTTCATGCTGCCGCTCGGAAGCGATTTCTTTTCTGGAGGGATAGTGAGAAGCTAGGATCTAATGTTGACGGGCTAAGACGAACATCAGAGGGGAAGGCCATTCATTTTAAAAATGATGAGAATGTTTGATAAATGTATGATTAAAGAATGAAAGAAAGGAACACAAATGTTAAAGAATGAAATAGGGGAACAAAATTGTTAAAGATTAAATGTCTAAAGAATGAAAGAAAGGAGCACAAATGTTAAAGCATAAAGACCTAACAAGACATGTCAGGGGATAGAGGAAGCTCAGAAAATAGAATCTAAAGATTAAGAAAAAATATTTAGGATTGCAAGGGTATCGCTCCTCAGTTGTGTGATTTATTGATTAAAAGGACAATTAAACAATTATTTTTTAGATATTTTGCTATTTGGTTTTTCCCTTTTCCCGCTTACTGCATCAGCTGTAGAAATTATAGTATAACTACTAGCTTGATAGGGCTGAGGACCTTGTATGGATGGCCATTTTTCGAACGCTCCGAACTAGAGTTTCACGGATAGTAATGTATTTTTTGATCGTTAAGCGTCCTTCTACCTGGAGTAATTCACCCGGCCAAAAGGCCTACATCCAGCACCCCATAGCTATGCTAATTCAGGTACTTGATCACTGTGAATAGAGACTATCATACAGCGTTATGCCTATTGAATCAAGATTGTAAGAACGTTGTGCATGAAATTGATAAAAAGCCAGATTGATCTACAAGCAGTGTAATTTCTCAAGATGAAGCTACCAGCAATTATACATCCATTTATAATTTGTAGCCAGGGTATTAGCGTGGGGAATAATTTTGTGCTTATACCATCTGCAAATGTATTTTTTCTGACAATTTAAGGCGAATACATCGTTCTGAAAATGAAAAGCTTGTTTTTTTTTTATATGATTTGTCAATAAAACAAATTTTGTAAAGCTTTTGCCAGAATGTAATAGCATCCTCAATTACCTCAATATAACTTATTTTCGATACGAAAAAATAAATTCTGATTGTATTCAAAGGGCTATGTAGTCATCCGTATCTATTGTATCTATCACTGATTATCTATTATGCAATATTGATAGTTTAATTTCGTTACTTATCAAACTGCCTACAATAGCCACTTCTTTATTCTACTGGTGCTATCTTTTACAAATCAACTAATAATGAATACAGTTAGAAATATTTGCTGGAACATTAACGGTTATATAATAATATTCAGGTATTGACACAATATCTTATAGGCTGTATCAAGAATAATCATTTACCTTCTATCCACACCCCGTTACACAGAAATGACTTCATTATTTCCTCAGTGTCGGACTGGCCGGGGCAAGGGTTGGTGAAAAAGGAGACTTCACTCACCCCCCCCCCCCCCCCCTTGAGAGTGTCTATTTGACCCCACCTACGAAAAATTAGTAATTGAAAAATAATGATATATATATATATATATATATATATATATATATATATATATATATATATATATATATATATATATATATATATATATATATATATATATATATATATATATATATATATATATATATATATATATATA
Organism: Palaemon carinicauda; assembly: GCF_036898095.1. Classification (NCBI taxonomy): domain Eukaryota; kingdom Metazoa; phylum Arthropoda; class Malacostraca; order Decapoda; family Palaemonidae; genus Palaemon; species Palaemon carinicauda. Next base: position 63,613,684 of record NC_090732.1, read on the forward strand.
TATATATATATATATATATATATATATATATATATATATATATATATATATATATATATATATATATATATATATATATATATATATATATATATATATATATATATATATATATATATATATATATATATATATATATATATATATATATATATATATATATATATATATATATATATATATATATATATATATATATATATATATATATATATATATATATATATATATATATATATATATATATATATATATATATATATATATATATATATATATATATATATATATATATATATATATATATATATATATATATATATATATATATATATATATATATATATATATATGTGTATATATATATATATATATATATATATATATATATATATATATATATATATATATATATATATATATATATATATATATATATATATATATATCTGTGTGTCAGAGTTTTGTATTTGCATTGGATTGTTGAGACGTCAAATGATAATAAAGAATTGAAATATGGCAACTCGATTTGTAACTTTTGCATGTTTTTGCTAACAAAGACAGCCCTTTACTTTCTTTGATTGGCTGAGGTTGGAGAATGCTCCGCCTATTTCATAGTAGTAGTAAGAAGAGCAACATCTTGTCTGTTTTGTCATGGGAACACTAAAGACATCTGACGAAAGATTTCCCCTGAGTGTCTGCATTCTTTTGATTCTAACTGTACATTTTTCTTCACTAATATAACACCAATTGTATTGAAAATAATACCATCAAAACTCCTTTATAAATCGAATAATTCTGTGACAGATTTTTTATTTTCCTTTTTTCTTTTTTTCAAAGATTTTTTCTTAATTTTCTTTGTCTATATCAGCGGTTCCCAACCTTTCAAATATGGCGACCCATTTTAGAACAAGCAATCAGGAAGCGACCCCAATCCCTAAAATATTTTATATACACATTCATTTGTATGTATAACAAACTACCATATATTACAATTATTGAATTATATATTATCTATTCGTGAAGTAACTATGCATTCCGTAAATTGATGATTAATTTGAAATTTATTAATAAAAAATTCCAAAGCTGCTACAAAAATTATATAATTGCAAATCAATTCAAAATTATTCGAACGCTTACATTTACAACGTTATGTAAAGTATGTTTATGAACTGACCTTAATGAGACGGCTGGTATTGCAGTTTTTTTTCTAGCAATTCTATCCTAGGCTCCGTTGTCGATATGGCACACCTCAAGTTGTCTTCCACATTTAATTGATTTCGGCATTTGTTTTTAAGGATGAGAAATTGGGAGAAGGCTGCTTCACATAAGTAAGTTGTTGGGAACGGCAATAAATTCCTTATTGCGATTTCTGATATTACTGGGAATTTTTGGAAACATTTTGCCCAAAATTCTTGTAGTTCCAATTCACCAAACCATGATTTAGCTTCAAAATTGTTTTTCAAGTCGATGAACTCTTCTTCTGCTGGTTCAGGGACATCAGATACACTGGCATTGAAAGGGTTGATTGTAACGGAGAAAGATTTGCAACATTCATCAGCAAAATAACTTCTTATTTGAACAGTAAGATTTTCCAAATGCTCTTGTATCAAGCCATATAAGTCATCGATGTTAATTTCATTTGCCGCTTTTTCAACAAATTGGGCAAGTGTTGGGAACATGTATAATTTCTTTTGGTTAATTTTGGTGATCCAGAGTTCCAATTTCATTTTAAAAGACGATATCTTTTCAGGCAAAGATATTATCGTGCTTTCCTTACCCTGTAATCCTGTATTAATACTATTAAATATCTCAAAAATGTCGACCAGGTATGCCAGTTTGCACAACGTAAATTCATCCGTAAACAATTATTCATATTCGCTTGGGTTTTGAGAAGCGAGAAATATTTGCAGCTCTCCTCTCAAATCAAAAAATCTCTTCAACGCCTTTCCTCTCGAGAGCCACCTTACCTCTGTGTGAAAAAGTAATGCTTCATTCGATGAACCCATATCTTCACATGAAATTTTAAAGAGCCGTGTTACAAGTGGCCTTTAACGACATTTACTGCTTTAATCACTCGGTTAAGCACTTCTTTGAATGGTTCAGGTAACGTCTTGGTAGCTAATACTTGCCGATGAATCATCCAGTGAGTCCCAATTACTTCTGGAGACACTTTTTCAACTAACGATTGGAAGCCAGATTTACAGCCGAGCATTGCAGGTGCCCCGTCAGTACAAACTCCGCACAATTTCTCCCATTCGATCGAATGTTCTTTCAAGAAATCATCAATTAAATTAAAAATATCAACTGCAGTAGTTGAAGTTTGCAGAGGTTTACACTACAAGAAATCTTTAACTTTTTCATTTTTATAATAAAGAACATAAACAAGAAGTTGTGAAAAGTTTGTCACATCAGTAGTTTCATCAAGCTGTATGCTGAACAGCCCAGTTGGAGTTTCTTTTAATTCTTGAATAATTTGACATAAAATATCCTCAGACATATCTGTTATCCTTCGTTTTATCGTATTGTTTGACACGGATAGAGGGGGTGATTTATTTACTGCTTCAGGGCTGATCATCAGACGTACAATATCTTTGGTGCATGGAAAAATAAGGTTCTCAGCTATTGTGTGTGGTTTTTTGGCACGCGCTATTCTTAATACAACTGTGTATGAAGCTTCAGTGGCGGCTAAATTTTTGTTTTGAAATAATCCACTGCTATCAAGCCGGCGGCTTTTGACACCAACAACTTTTGATTTAAAAAAGTCCATATTTTTATCTTTCAAGTCAAGGTGCTTAGTTTGGAGATGCCTTTGAAGTTTAGCTGGCTACATAGACTCATGAGCAAGAACTTCCAAACATACTACACACTGTGGTCTTTCCATACCTGCAATAACTATGTCTGTGAATTCCCACTTCAAGAAATCATCACTGTACTTTCTTTGCCTTACACTCATTTTTTAAAGGTTAAGAATCACTCGAGCAACACTAATCATGCGTTAGTACAAGTACGAGTACAACACAGGGAGGAGCGACACCGGTGGGGTCCGACTGGAGCGGCCAAAACCAATCAGAAACCGAACATGTTCAATACTGGATTAGACGTTGTGTTGAGTGACTTGGGGGACTTGCATTTAGTTTCATAGTACAATGAAAACATGAATTAATAAAGGGAATATTTTCTTCCGAATCATCATAGCAAGATCGTAAGAACCACTCCAGGTACTCCAAGATAGATATTAAAATGAATTTTAGGTGTCAGTTACGTCAAAGAACTGAGCGAGCAAAAGATTGTTGGAGTCTAACCTAGACGTGAGCCAACCTATTCAGTTATTTAACCATTGCTGTAATGCTCTTGCAGGAATGATTTGACACATTCTATAGAAGATTTCAGTCGTCTAATATGCCAAAAACTGTTGCTGATGTTTTACTCCCCTTGTAACGAATTTATATAACTGTCTTAATATATTTTTCACCGTGTTTTTCATAATATCCAATTCAGCTCAAAATCAATCGGCGACCCCATGGCATTGGTGTAGCGACCACATTTGGGGTCGCAACCCACAGGTTGGGAACCACTGGTCTAGATGTAATATATTCATGAAAAAAAGAGAAAAAGGAAAATCTAAATTTTGGCACACACAATATGGGATTTTTATTCCTCTTTTCAATTATATCTTTCTCTCTAAATCGAACGATAAATAAGAGAAAAATGTACCTAAGTGCGAATAAGTATGTTTTTGAGTTATGAGCTCCCAAAGAATTCCAATAAATTTTCGCTTCTTATCTTAAAAAAATCAAGATAACATTATTATGATAACCTTACTTTGTACTTTTATTGTTTTGTAAGGACAGTGAGACGAGCTATCACCAACAACAACTGACGGTTTATTCAAACATGTGCGAGAATATAATACAAGGTACGGACGGAATCGTAGCATGCGCGCAGGCGCCAATCTGGCTTGAACTAACCGCCACAATATGTGTGTTTTTTCACACGTACAAATGCTTGAAATACAAGTCAATAGAAATAGGTAGCGAAATGAAAAATACATAAAATTGTAGCTCTGAGGGAGCGGAATAAATATATACAGTGAACCACAGTGTGGCGAAAAGAGAATTTAAATGAAATGGAGAATTCGTTGAGAATGCTGGACGACGGGGGAGCGATGTCCTTACAAGTACTCCCCCCCCCCCCAAGACATCAGGCGGCGTAGAGGGCTGATGAGACTAGTCTTCGTATCGTTTCAGGCGTCGGAGGGTTTCCTCTTGTTCTTGAACGGAGGGGTGCGTCGGCGGTCGGCTTATGGATCGCTACCTCTCGTTGTCGTTTGATGCTTTTCTTCTCATTGTGCGCCTTGTTTTGAGGTGGCACTCTGGATCTACCAGGTCTGGCGAAGGCAGTGTCGCTTCCTTGGAGAAACGCCGGTTTCACGCAGTCTATTGAGACCCAGTCCTATTGGCCATGCACGTCGAGAAAGAAGGCTTTCGTCGTTTTCTTGATTACTCGGTAGGGGCCTCGATAGGGTCTGGTTAGCGGCTGTCGATAAGCATCGACATGGACGAAAACATACCCGCAGTCGTCCAGGGTCCTCGGCTTGAAATGCTTAGTTCTGTCCTGGTAAGTTTTAAGACATGGCCTGAACTTTCTGGCGATGTCCCTAAGATGATCCAGCTGCGTGTCGTTGGTTGATGTGGGGAAGAATTCGCCGGGAACTGCAAGTGCCTCTCCGTAAACCTTTTCAGCAGACGATGGCTCGCCATCTGCACGAGGGGCGGTGCGAAGGCCGAGAAGTACCCAAGAAAGTCATGATTTCAAGTCCCCGTCGGTGCAGCTCGCCATCAGGGATGCTTTGAGGGCCCGATGAGTTCGTTCGACCATGCCATTTGCTGCGGGGTTGTATGCCGTGGTGCTGTGGAGTGTCGTTCCCATCAGGTTTCTCAGAGCAAGCCATATCTCTGACAGGAAGGCCAAATCTGCTCACCCAGCTTGACAAAAGGGCTTCGGCGCATGCTTGGGTCGTAGCTTCGGTCATCGGTGATGCTTCCAACCACCTCGTGGAGCGATCGATGATTGTCAGCAGGTAGCGAGCAGATCCCGAAGGCGGCAAAGGTCCCATGACGTCGATGTGGATGTGACCGAAACGTCTTTTCGGTTGAGGAAAATCACCTATCCCCGATTCGGTGTGACGGCTTATCCTGCTTGTCTGGCAATTGATACATGTCTTCGACCATTCCTGGGCATCCTTTTTGATCCCTGGCCAGATGAACTTTTCAGACAGGAGGCGAGCAGTGGTGCATCCCGAGGGGTGTGAAAGTCCATGGATGATGTCGAAGATTTTTCTTCTGCAGGAAGCCGGAATCCAGGGGCGTGGGCGGCCGGTGCTGGTGTCGCAGAGGATAGTTACTCCTGCTGGCCCGAGAGGAATTGCAGTTATCTTGAGTGCAGATGGCCCCGTCAGGTGATCCTGTGCCTCTTGGTCGGTGCGCTGCTCGGATGCGAGGTTGGCATAGTCAATTCCCAGGTGGATTGCGTCGATTTCAATCCTTGAAAGGGCGTCTGCGACTGGGTTTTTCTTTCCGGGAACGTAGCTTATGGTGCACCCGAATTCGGTGATTGCTGCGAGATAACGTTGTTGTCGGGAGGACCATGCGTCTGTCGATTTTGTGAAGGCGTGTACAAGGGGTTGATGGTCCATCGCGATGGTGAAGTGTATGCCCTCCAGGATGTGCCTGAAGTGGCGGACGGCGAGGTAGACGGCGAGGAGCTCCCTATCGAAGGTGCTGTATCTTGTTTCGGCGGGTTTCAGTTTTCTGCTGAAGAATGCCAATGGTTGAGGAGAACCATCGACGAGCTGTTTCAGCTCAGCCCCACAGGCGACGTTGCTGGCGTTAGTCGTCAGTCGCAGAGGGGCGTTGTCGTCGAAATGAGCCAGGGTGGTGGCGTTTGCGAGGGCGTCCTTTGTCCGGGTGAATGTGTGTTGTTGTGGGGAACCCTACTCAAGTTTCTTCGCCTTTCCCTTCAGGACGTCGTCGAGGGGTGTCAGGGTCTGTGCGATGCTGGGGATGAAGCGCCTGTAGTAATTGACCATCCCAAGGAACTCCTGAAGTTGGCGGGTGGTCGTAGGTGTCGGAAACTTTCTGATGGCGTCCACCTTGGTTGTCATGGGTTTTACCCCACTCGAGGACATGCGATGACTGAGAAAGTCCACTCCTTCAGCGCTGAATATGCATTTGTCGAAACGTACAACTAGGCCATTCTCCTGCAGGCGTTTGAGGATGGTGCAGACGTGCCTCCGGTGTTCCTCCTTGATCCTTGAAAATATCAGGATGTCGTCGGCGTAGCAGACACAGAATGGTAGGTCGCCTAGGATGCTATTCATTGGGCGTTGGAAGGTTGCCCCCGCATTGCGTAGACCGAAGGTTGAGTATGCGAAGGTGTAGGATCCGAACGGTGTCACAATGGCAGTTTTCGGAATGTCCTCTGGAAATACGGGGACCTGGAAGTAAGACTTGAAAAGGTCTATCTTGGTGAAGTATTTTGCGCCATGCAACGCATTCGTCAGGTCTTGCATGTTGGGCAGAGGGTAGTGGTCGGGCGTTGTGATGAGGTTGAGGCGCCTGTAGTTGCTGCAAGGTCTCCAGGTCCCGTCAGGCTTCTTTACCATGTGTAGGGGAGATGGCCAGGGGCTCGATGCTTTCTTACAGATACCCATGCATTCCATGTCCTCAAAGGCGCGTTGGGCGTCCCTCAGCTTCTGGGGTGGGAGGCGGCAGAATTTGGCGTGTGTAGGAGTTCCCGTCGTTGTGATGTGGTGGTAGATCCCGTGCTTTTAAGGGGATCCCGGCGATTGTCAGAGCTCGGGCTTGAAAACATCAAGAAATTCTTGCAGAAGGTCGGCGTAGGGCTGCGTCATTACAGCGGATAGGGACATTGTGGCAGGGCCGGCTCTCAGGGCCCGGGACCGGCAGGTTCCTGTGTCGATGAGTCATTTCCTGGCAACGTCAGCAAGTATTCAGGGGTGAGCGAGGAAATCTGCACCGAGAAGGGGGCGACTGACGTCAGCGATGGCGAAGGGCCAGGAATACGAACGGCCCAGAATAGATATCCTGAGGATCCTAGTCCCATAACACCGTATGGGAGACCCGTTGGCGGAGACAAGCGAGGGGGCGTCTTTGCTGGGACCATGGTCTAGGTCGGCTTGTGACGGCGGGAACGTTGACTGCATAGCGCCGGTGTCAACCATGAGTCTATGGTTGGAGACGGTTTCCTGCAGCTGCGATGGTGGTAGGTGGTTTCTTCTGGCGTCATCTTCTAGGGAAATTGCATGGTGCCCTACATTTCTTAGCGTCGCTGCCGAACTGCTGGTGGTAGAAGCACCATGCTGGATTAGGCCTGGGGTTCGGACGTGTCGGTTGCGGTGGTTTCCTCCTTGCCAGAGCGTTGATCTCGTCGTCGTCGTCAGGAAGCGTTGCTGAAGAGTCTATGGAAGAGCAGCTGAAGGAGGAGAACGAAGACGATACTGATGGTGCCCCGAGGCGAGATGCTTTGGAGGCCTCGTGGAGCTTCTGAGCCTTCAACAGGAGTTCGATCATCGGAAGTGTGTCGGCGTCCGTCAATTGGGCCCTTACGTCCTGTAGCAGGCGTCGAAGGAAAATCTCACGAGATAGGCTAATCTCGCGCCTTCGGCCGTTGCTGTCGGTCTCGGGAAGTATTAGTAGGCCGGTCAACTTGTCCCATGCCTCGACAGGAGAGGTGTCACCCATGGGTTTGCCGGCGAGGTCCAGGACTTTCTGTGCCCTTGCTGAAACGGAGAGTGAGTAGATACCGATGACTTTTGTTCTCAGGTCGTCGTAGGAAACTTGGCCAGCCCGGGCGTCGAGCCATTGGGAAATCTTGTCGAATACCTCCTCTGGGATGGAGGTGAGAATGATGTCGGCCTTGGCGCAGGAGTCGCTGAGCGTAGCGACTCGGAAGAGTACGTCCGCTCTCAGGAACCAGGAAGCGGTGTTGTGTTGAGAAAACGGCGGCAGTTTGAATTTGGGCGTGGAGGCGAGGCAGTTGGGCGTGATGGGCGGGTTGAATCCTCCATTGTGGTCAGTCGACGAGTCGGCGAAGAGGTGGGAAGTTGATATGTCGGTTAAGCTCATCCTACTGCCTTATAAATGCACCGCGGTGTGGGAGCACCAAAGGCTAAAGCTCACGCCTAAGGTAACGGAGTAAAAGAAGGTAGCACGGACGTAATAAGTCCGTTAATGGCAAAGCCAAAACCGCTGATGCTACTTCAACTCCGGGGTCACTAGTTGTAAGGACAGTGAGACGAGCTATCAACAACAACAACTGACGGTTTATTCAAACATGTGCGAGAATATGATACCAGGTGCGGACGGAAACGTAGCATGCGCGCAGGCTCCAATCTGGCTTGAACTAACCGCCACAGTATGTGTGTTTTTTCTAACGTACAAATGCTTGAAATACAAGTCAATAGAAATAGGTAGCGAAATGATAAATACATAAAATTGTAGCTCTGAGGGAGCGGAATAAATATATATAGTGAACCACAGTATGGCGAAAAGAGAATTTAAATGAAATGGAGAATTCGATGAGAATGCTGGACGAGGGAGGGAGCGATGTCCTTACAGTTTATTCCTACATAAATGCACCCTAAACGAGGTGTTAAACGCTAAGTTTACTACTTTATCAATGCCTTCCATCTCTGCCAGACGTACGAGATTTTGAAACTTAAGTGAAAAAATTGCCAAATATATGCAAAAGTAAACACACACAGACGATTCTGTCAAACTCAGTCATGCAGACGACACAGTAAGGATGGCGTCATCATTTAAAGACCGCCATATCTTCATTATTTGTAAAAGATAATTGGCTGAAACTTCTGGAGAGCATTTATGATATGTTTCTTCATACATGGAAACAATAAAACGATTTTCGATTTTGGAAAGTTGTTATGTCGAAACACCATAGCAGACGGTCCACTTAAACTACTTAGAACAATTTCAAATACATCATAGGTTTAGTCATGGATTGGATGATACATTTATCATTTCATTCCTATAAAGTGACAAAATTTGAAGATCAATGGAAAAAAACAAGCCTAAATTATTCAGGATATCTACTTCACTCTTCTTCCTTTTGTATTTTTGGCTCTCTCCTAATAATACTGTAGCTACCCCTTAAATGTTCTCTCCTACATCAAGTTTTCTTTACCGAAACATTGGGAGAACTATTTTAAATCAACTAAACTTGTTGACAGTTGCGTACGCCATGCTCGTGACGTTACAGCGTAGACCCGCACAGCAAAGGCCTTACTCTGGCGTATGTTGGTTCTTTCCTTAAACTACTTGGGTCTAGATAAATATTAAAAAGATTTGAATATACAGTAATCTTAATACTGCTGACTTGAAAGCCGCTTTTATTTCTCAATACCAATTAATGTTCGTTAATTTTAAGATGTATGCCCATCCCACCAGCCCATTGCCAATTCTCATCTTAATCATTAATTTTTAGCAAGTCAGAATAGGTAGGATTATTGTATATATAAACTCCCTTAGAGCAGCAAGATTTCTCTAAAGTTTTTTGTACAAAATCCTGTCTCCTATGCACTCCTTGCAACAATATATTGCCCTCTTGTAGTGTCCCGAGATGGCACCTCCACTGGGTTACCTTGCGCATCATGACCGTCATTTGTCTTGAAAGGTGAAGCCAGGTAATCCCTCTCAACCCTATCATCAGCCCATTCGTTCGGACGCCTTAGTGACCGACTGACCTGGTTGTCATTGGATCTGTGCACCTCTGGCTCACCTAACCCCCTTTCCCAAAACAAGGCTCACACAGGAGTCCTGCCGGCTGGAGAGAAGAAAGAACAAGATCCTGTTAATAATTAGGCCTACTTTTTAAATAGAAACACTGTAAATTAAAAATACTAGTTAAGGACTCTGGAGAGTAATGTTTTATTCCTACCCTCAGGATTTAATGTTTTGCATAAATAGTTTCTTAATTCATAGTACTGAAAGGTAATTCAAAGAGAGATTAATTTTCTAATTTGGACACTATGACCAGAGCAATGATATATATTAAACTGAGTATGCAATGGTTGTCCCAATAGATTACATTCCTGATAACTGATGCATCCATAAATGATGGATTCTTGTTTTCAATTGCACTTGTAATTTTCGAAACTATGCTTGGTTATCTAGTTCATGTAAAAATTGAATTGACATTAAAGTCAGCAGTAGTATTTCACAGAATATCACTTAATTGCTAAAACCATATTATCCCAATGTTTGAGGTTCTAGGCAAACCATTCATAAAAGAATAAATTTTAAACATTGAAATAGAGCTTGTAATTATTTAATGAGGCCAGAGGGAGAATGCATTCTTCCAGTTTTCTTAGGTTTTTAGTATAAAAGAGACATTTAATAGATGAAGGGTAGATTACCTGTGTCACATGGAAAAGAAGACTAAGTTACAGATAAGAGGTTATCTTGGTGTATGATAATCCCTTCATCTTTACTGGATTATTCGTAGAGAGGGAATATGGGAAACACTTCAAAATTCTGGTTGCTACATGACTTCAGTATTGCATCCACTTCATAAGCTACCAGGGTTAACCTAGGCAAGTGTTAGACAAGAAGCTTTTTGTTTATTGTTCAGGGATACTGTATGAAGGTAAAAAAGGGAGTCACCTATACTTGCCCAAATTCTCTGGGTACATAATTTTTCAACATAGATGGTCATCCTGATACCGGGTTCAAGACTCCAAAAACATCACATCAGAGCTTCGACATTTGAAGGAAACAGGGGAACTCCTAGTTATTGATGGTCTCCCTATCCCACCAATGGAGGATTTTATTACATTACCTGTCACAGATTTCAGAAAACTCTTAGGGCATTGATGTTTCACTCCGATAATTTGCAGATTGAAGTTGAAAACACAAATCTTTAAGTAGCTGTTGGCAAAACTTCTCTAATAATGTAATGTTTATAAATTACATGATTAAATCCATGACCCAAGGGGTCAATGGAGAAGATAGGAGGAGTGTGAGAAACGCCAAGCCAGTCATAAACAGGATGCAAAAGCCAAACCTTTGCAATGTAACATTTTTCATGAAGAGTAAACACAATACAACCGTGAGAAAGAGTTGAGTGTCTCACCGGATCTAGATAGCTTCCTGTTTTAATGTTGTGTTTACATATTTACATAAGTGTTGAGATAACTAAGTATACGTTATCATCAGACATTATATTTTTGTTAGTTCTTGTCAACATCTGATACGGAATGGTCATCCGACCAAACCATCTATACTCCTGTGATGGAGCTGCTAATAAACTGTTTTAAAAGTTGACTTACTTAGACTTATTCCGAAGAAGTAACCTGTAAGTCTAAAAATAAATAGCACATTGAAGAGACATTTGATTGGAACCATAATGTGTTTTTATAACAGTACCACACCAACAGTTGGCGGCAGCGATTAAACTATAAGAATCAGCTAATCAACTTTAATAACCAGAGAATCAACTTTAAGAACCAGCAATTTAAACTGTAATACTTAGCAGTTAGAACAGTAATGAAGCTACAATTTTGACGAAGTATCTACGTCCACCGAAGAAATGAACACATTGAATATCAACTATAAATGTTATACAAACTGAGGAGCTGGATCTTCAATCAACATCTTAAGAAAACGAAGGACTGACATTCAACGTTTATTAAACATTCAAGAATCATATCCAGGAAGCACCACATTCAACATTACGACGGGAAATCGGACCGAAAAAATTCACCCAAACAGCTAAACTCTTGCAAACTAGAGAGGGAGAGAGAAAATGACGACATCGCCCTTCGCCCATATAAACTCAAGCTAAGTACATTTCTTTATTCATTTCAGTTTTAGACAATGAAGTGTTGTTATCATGAGTCGATCGTCCATTATTGCTGGGGTGAGTTGTTTGCAAATCTTCATTTTTTCTTTCATTAAAGGAAACTGTATTCAACTTCAAATTCTCGTCTAGAATTTTTTTTTCTCTCTGTGCTAATTCCGTTTTCTTTCAGAAGCTCTCCGGAAATATCTTTATATTAGTATCATTGTTTTGGGGATTATGTTATAATCTTTATTGTATAATGCTTATGCGTTTACGCTGTGGACCTCTGTATTCATATAGATATTTTGATAGGATTGCAAGGAGTCGTAGAGATAGAAAAAGAAGTAAAGTAAACATGACGCCTCCTGTGAGTCCGAGTAACCCCACCCCCGGACCTAGTAACCCCATCCCCGCTCCCATTGTAACACTAGTAAATGCACGTTCAGCTATCCTTCCTTTTCAAGGTCGGGTCAATGGGTTCTTACTTCAGAATGTCGAGTCATGGATTTCTTCCGTCGACGCTCACTTAAATGCTAAACAAATCATAGACCCATTTGTACAATTACAAGAAGCTAAAAGTTTTATAGACTTTTCTAAAGGAGATGCGAGTGCGTACTTAAGAGGAGTTTCATTTCAAGAGGCAGTTACATGGGATGATTTCAAAGTTAGGCTACGTGCGATCTATGTCGGTGAGGAAGCCTTAGATGTAGTTTTAACATTAAGAAATACACTTAATCAAGCCACTTTGACTCGGCTTAATATCACAGAGAGATCAGCTCTCATTGCCGATAGGCTAAACGAGTATCAAGATATTTTAGGTAATTCCACTTGGGTTACTAGAGATAACATCTCTGTGAAAGATTTCTTACGATTAATGTATTTAACCTGCATGACACTTATGTTGCCAGAAGCTTTAGTGCGGTGTTTTGATAAAAAGTTAACGCCCAAAAGTACAGAATTGGATGTGTATAAACAGATAAAGAAACACATGTCTAAGTGTACTGATCTTGATCCCTTGTTTACACAAATTTTTGCAAAAAATGAAACTAAGCCACAACAAGTAAACGTAGTTAATAATAATCAAGTTGCAGGAATGACGTGTTACAATTGCAAACGTAAAGGTCACTTGATCGCAGACTGCAGAACGCGATATTGTTCGTTACATAATAGTTCAACTCATTCATATAGTCAAATGTACTCGCGTAATCAACAACAGAATCCTAGAAATACACGGTCAATTCCACAGTCAGTTCCCTATGGAAATAAAAAGAAAAATCCTCAGTTCAATAAGAAGAAACAGCCAAACATCAATGCAGTTCAAATCAAAAACAAACAAACAGTTCTTCAAATAACTCTGATCCTGGGCCGTCTAGCCAGAACTTGCAAGGTCAGACAAATTTTCAGAATGTGCAGAGCAAAGCAAATACCACATAATTAACTCCAATGGGGAAGAGAGTGATGTTGGGTCATTCATATCAACATCAGTAGTATTAAATAATCCATTTAATGTTTTATCAGATCATTGTGAGGCAATAGATTTTCCTACGAAACACACGACCGAATCAAATAAATTAGTGGATGCTCCCGTAGATTTGCAACAAATTCACACAATAATAAGTCAAAATGAGTTACGACCAATATTATATGCTGTAAATTTAGAACACCGATCCTTTACATTATTTTTTGACTCTGGTAGTCCACGTAATATCATGGATTTGAGGACACATCATTTGTTGTTTTCGAACTTACCTATAGAGAAGTCCGGAGTAAGGCTCTCGGGTATAGGAAATAATGAATTAAATGTAATAGGCGTAACTCATGTTCAGTACAAGGCCGGTAAGTGCACGTTTGCCGATACCTTTGTTGTTGTACAAAACATTGATATGTATCCAGCTGTAATTATAGGATACCCATCTATGGGCAATCAAAACATTATCTTAGCCCCTGCCAAGCACGGCGTGTATATCAAAGGAAAATTCTATAAGTCTTCTAATACCTTAAAATCAGTTTTGGATAAAAAGGAGACGACAAATAAAACAGTGACGTACGTTGAAGAACCAATAACTTGTCTCATTAATAAAGAAATAATATACGGGACCCAACAGAATTCTCGTTCACCCGTAATATCATCTTGCACGCGATCTATCGAGCCGAACGTAACATCGAATTTAATAGTGCAAGTAAAGAAAACGTTACCGGGATCTGAAATATTAATCCTTTCCGACACTTTGAAATCTAACGGATTGTCCGTCACACAAGCTATTTATACAGTAGGCTCACAACAACAATGTAATATTGAAGTCTGTAATCATTTAAATACCACTTTAGTAATTCACAAAAATCAACATATCTTGGATGGGGAAGTTTATAAACATCGTATTCTTACCGTCGCTGAAATCAATCACGCTCAATCAGTTGCGGATGAATCCCTTTTGCAATCTATTAAAAATAAAATCAATAAAGACATTCAAGAAGAAGAAATTCCGCAGACATTGTTTGGACTTTTAACTGAATATCATGATGTTTTTTCCACTACGGATGGATCCTTAGGAAAAACAGATGTTATCGAACATCAAATAAGGTTAAAGGACAAGCAGAAAATTATCCATGTACCCTCGTACAGACTTCCTATGAAATTCCAGAATGAGATAAATGATGAAGTAGGTAAAATGCTAGAAGAAGGAGTCATTAGGAAATCGAACATCCCTTATAATTTTCCATTAATAGTTGTACTGTCGCCTAAATGAGGAAACGATCCCTGACGATATTTTATCTTTGTTAGGTCAGAATAAATATTTTACCAGTTTGGACTTACTTAAAGGCTTTCACCAGATATCATTAGAAGAAAATAGTATCCCATACACTGCCTTCAGCACAGCCAGGGGACATTATGAATTTTTACGTATGCCGTTTGGTTTACGTTGTGCTCCCATAACATTTACTAGAATGATTATCATAGTGTTTGGTGACTTAGGGGATATATTGCATGCCTATATGGACGACCTTGTAATCTTTTCCAATACCTTAGAAGAACATCTACGTAAATTAGAACTAGTACTACAGAGACTAAGGCAACATAACTTAAGGGTAAAGATTAGTAAGTGTGAATTTTTCAAGACAGAGTTAGTCTATTTAGGTTTTACGGTGTCTAGCCAAGGTCTTAAAGTAGTCCACGATAAGGTGTCGGCTATCCGTAACTTTCCGATGCCTACTAATGTCAAGGGAATACAGCAATTTCTGGGGTGTAGTGGATATTACAGGCGTTTTATACGCAATTATTCAATAATAGCCGCTCCTCTAACTGATCTTACGAAGAAGGGCGTAGATTTCATATGGTCTGAGCAGCATCAACAGGTGTTTAATACCTTGAAAGATGAACTGTGTAGTTCTCTTATCTTAAAATTTCCTGATTTCAGTAAGGAATTCTTCATTGCAACAGACGCCTCAGACTTAGGAGTAGGTGGGATATTGCTTCAGCAATATGAAAAACAGTTCTTCCCGATAGCTTTTTATTCACGAAAACTGAGAACTTCCGAAAATAAGTATGCAGTAATAGACAAGGAAGGGCTAGCTATTGTTAATTCACTAGTGCATTTTAAGTTCATAATATACGGTTATCCAGTCAAGGTTCTTACTGATCATAAACCCCTAAACGACTTCTTTAAAGGCTTTAGTCACAGCCCCAAACGAACTCGGTGGCATTTGATCGTCCAAGACTTTGGCGCGAGAATCAGGTATTTACCAGGGAAAGCAAATATCATTGCTGATGTATTATCACGCAACCCCGTGTCATCTCTTACGGAGCCATTAGCTGAATTAATAGATATATCAACATCCATGCCTATTGTTAAAACTGTATCTGAACAGGAAGGTCTGGGCTGGATCGCTGAATTATTACAGACTGAGCAAAGAAAAAATCAGAAATTAGAAAAAATTATAAATGCTTTGGAAGGAAATCGTAAGGAAAAGGAATATATAAAGTATACGCAGCAGAATTATATAATCAAAGACAATATTCTGTGTAGATCCGTGACAAGGAAAACCAGCAATACACCACATGTGACTAACGACCAAATAGTGGTACCAATCTCACTTATATCCATTGTCCTAAATTGGTTGCAGGAAAATCCATTGCATGGACACCCGGGGTTCTCCATAATGTCACAGAAGGCCAAATCATTGTTTTATTGGCATACGATGCTTACAGATATAAAAAAACACATAGCTAAATGTCGCACTTATCAGGAAAACAAAGGGCACACGAAAACATCTGTCAGCCTAGGGGCTTATCCCTTGCCCAATTAACCCTTTGAAAGGATACATTTAGATTTATTAACAGGATTTTACGAGTCAGACAGAGGAAATAAGTACCTCTTAGTAATTGTAGAAGCTTTGACTCGAAATACAGAACTGATAGCGCTTAAAACTAAAACTGCGATTGAATGCGCTAGGAAGTTATTCGGGTGTTACATTTGTAAACATGGAATTCCACACATGATAATCTCAGACTCGGGTGGAGAATTTAATAATCATTTCCTTACCTCATTGTGTGAATTCCTTAGCATAAAGAAAATCAATACCATGATCTATCATCTAGAGTCGAATGGGCTAGTGGAAAGTGCGAATAGGAAGGTTTTAAACATATTAAGATTAACACTAGTGGGATCAGACCCCAACTGGGATATTGCAATACCTGCAGCACTGAGTAGGCTACTCTGAATCACTCATATCATATATCAATTAAAATGTCGCCGCACGAGGCATTGTATGGTACCCTAGTTAGAACGCCTACAACTAATTTATCAAATCCTTTAAAAGAATGTATAAATGCAAGCAAAAGTCGTTTTGATATCCTTCGAAAGAATTTAGAAGAATCATAAATCATAATGAAAAGGAATCATGATAAAATAGCGAAGCCAACTAAAACAGATACCGTGGGTGATAATGTATACATACAGGTTAATGTACGTAAAGGACTCAATTATAAACTAACACCTAAGTTTGAAGGCCCATTTAATATTTTGGAAACATTAATGGTCAATAGATTTAGAGTTCAAAACGTATCCCAACCCACTGATGAGAGAATTGTACCATTGGCTCACATAAGAAATTAAAATAAGAGAGAAGGAAGTGAGGGAATTATTTTTTATTTTTTATCTATGAAACTTATATGTTAACCTTTTTTTCTTCTTAATACAGGAGTAATTACATATATTTTTCTCATTACAGGTTTCCAAGATGAAGTTTTTATTGTTAGGAGTGATATTGTTCGCTCAGACATTTTTCTCGTGTGGGAAGAGCTCTATAACTAAAAGTATAGATTTTAAATATGGCATTATAGTAGAGAGAACAGAAGACGTATTTATTACTGCAAGTAAATGAAATGCATAAAAGACACTTTCCTTTTAATACAGAGAGTTCGCTTGCACCGACACTAAAAGTGGCTGAGATGCTATCCCAGGACTTGCAAAATAAGACTTACGAGGCAGAATCTTTGGCTCGAGACCTTTTGATGTGGACAGTAAGACACACTAACCTTGAAAAACGTAACCCGTTTGTTTTTGCTGCACTAAACATCTTTGGATCTGTTGCAAGTTTAGGCTTAGGGATTTCAAATCATCTTAAAATTAGTAATCAAAATAAGAAAATTGAGTTTTTAACACATGAAAACGAATTAGTTTTATCAGAACTAAGGAATCAGTTAACTTCAATCAATCAAATTATGAGTTTGGTGAACGAGCATTCTAGTAATATCAGTCAGATTATGGAAGTACAAGACTTGTTGGCAACGTTAACGTATTATAATTCAAAAATAGATCATATCCATAATAAAATTGCACATTTCATTGAGAAATAAAAAGACTATGTGGAAGCTATTACGTTAGCGACTAAAGGTGTTCTCTCACCGCATTTGTTGCCGATAAAAGACTTAACGTTAATTCTGGAGAACGGACGGAAAAAATAGGTTATATTCCTTTGTTAGACGCACATAGGTTAGAATTTTATTACAGCCTAATTACAGTAAGCGTTGAAAATTACAGGATTATGATTACAATTCCCTTCGATTCTTCCGATGCCTGGCAATCATACAGGATATCACCATTTCCGACTTTCATGACAAAATAACTCAAGCCCAGTAATATCCAGTTTGACAGGACACATATTGATTTCCCCTGATAAGGAAACATATTCGGTCATTAAAGATTTAGATAAATTAACTCACTGTTCAGACGCAATGAATAAAAAAATATGTACAGCTGACTCCTTTGAATTCCATAAAAAAATCAATGGATTCATGCGAGTTAGGTATAGTGCTAAACGGTGCTCTCTCCCATACACATGAAAATTGTCTGAAAAAACTTTATCCATTTGACGATAATAAGTTCAATTGCAGACTGAACAACGGCTCGTGGATACGATACGACAAGGCCGGCTTCAATGTATCATGCCCGGACGGATCCACGTCCTATTCCCAAATCTTTGTTGCAGCAGATGGTTGCATCGGTACGTCCACGAATTACACGGTCCAAGGAATTAACACTATCATCAGAGAACGGGTGTGCTTCGCGAATTTCACGTGGTCCACTACATTCCCATCTTTACCTCTCCCATACAACGCATGAGTGGCTAAGCGGTTGATGAAATTAACCGAGATGGACCACCTGTCGTTGAAGAGACTCTAAGACATTTGCATTTTGAAAACATTAAAAAAAAAAATCATTTTTAGGGCACCTAATACAATATATAAGCCCTAAATGTTAAAATAAAGAATCTATGGGCATCTAATAAAATATGTAAGCCCTATATATAAATATACGAAACCATGGTGCGTGTACGTACCAGGAATTTTTGTTTGTGCACTGAAATTATATCTTTACCAAGGTAACAAATATTCTTATTAGTTACCGTATTATAATAATCTGTATTTTTGAAAAAGGTGACAACTATTCTTTAACAAGTTACCGAATCATATGTACATCAGTATTTTTTTGGGGGGTACCATATAATCATTTGCTAGCAATGTACCATATAATAATCTGTATTTTCCATGCATTTTTCTTTGTTTTTGACAATGTCTGTTAGGTATGTATTTTTTTTTAACTGTATCTATTTGAACATTCATCCTTAATCACTTGTTTATGGCTAAAGTTAAAAAAAATATATATATATATATATATATATATATATATATATATATATATATATATATATATATATATATATATATATATATATATATATATGTATATATATATCCAGTCACACTCCTAGTAAACATATTTCTAATTGAAGGTAGCTGTCTGAGCTAATGTAATGTTTATAAATTACATGATTAAATCCATGACCCAAGGGGTCAATGGAGAAGATAGGAGGAGGGTGAGAAACGCCAAGTCAGTCATAAACAGGATGCAAAAGCCAAACCTTTGCAATGTAACATTTTTCATGAAGTGTAAACACAATACAACCGTGAAAAAGAGTTGAGTGTCTCATCGGATCTAGATAGCTTCCTGTATTAATGTTGTGTTTACATATTTACATAAATGCTGAGATAACTAAGTATACATTATCATCAGACATTATATTTTTGTTAGTTCTTGTCAACATCTCATACGGAATGGTCATCCGACTAAACCATCTATACTCCTGTGATGGAGCTGCTAATACTCTGTTTTAAAAGTTAACTTACTTAGACTTGTTCAGAAGAAGTAACCTGCAAGTCTAAAAATACATAGCACATTGAAGAGACATTTGATTGGAACCATAATGTGTGTTTATAACAGTACCACACCGACAATAATACCAAAGGAACAATCACAAACTGTCATAAGACTTAAAGGTCTTTTAAAAGGTCAAACAGTTCAATCTTCCAAAGGATACACAAACTGTTAAAAAGGGTTTGTTTTACTTCTTAATGAGAGTTGATGAACTAACTCTTGTTTTGAAGAAGCATGAACAAAACAATCTTTGAGGAAATGGTGTAGATGGAATACAATGTTAAAGTTTTGAGTAGAAATTAGTCTTTGAGGCGTTCGACAGAATGAAGGTAAAGGAAATTTTTTTTTTTTTAATCTTCCCTTTCCATACAAATCATAGAAACTTCCAAAAAAGATATTTGAAATTTTGGAGTATGTATCATGCACATCTATTATGACTAAAAAGTCAGCCCTCATTATCGATCTTCTTATGGAATCTACTGGCTCCATCCTTAGAGAACTTAACCTTAGTCACTTGTTTTGTTGCCTGGGGTCAGCAATTGCCCTCCAGTTTCCATGAGCTTTTGATACTACTAAGAGGACTGTCGAACACTAGAAACACAGGATTCATTTCCTAATTTGCTTATATTTCTAAAAACTATTTGAATTCAACAGCAAACGACCAAAAATTCTGGAGTGTCAAGAAAGGGATGGATGTATGGAAGGAAATGAGGAAATATATACTTTTCAGATTTAATCAGACTAAATTGTCTCCCCTCGTTATTGTCAGGAGACAGGTGACAGAAGATTAGATAAGTCTGTTATAGTCTTAAGGTGGGTACACACACGCGAACCGAACCTTGTATGCGTAACTGTGTTACGCATATACGGTTACAAGGTGTCAAAATGTTGAGGACGAACCGTAACCGCGTTAAGCACGTAACTTCATTGAAATCCACTGCGATCATCAGTCTGTCCGGGTTGTTTACCGACGATGGCCACCATGCAAGTAGCAGCTGCCGCGTATATTTATATACATTATTTAACAGAAATGAAGCGAAATAAAAGAAGATGGTGGCAATCAAGGTTATATACTAGAAGGGTAGAATACAGTGGTCGGGAATTACTCGCTGACATGAGGTTCCAAGAAGTTTCTGGCCACTACAAAAATTTCACCAGAATGTCTTCGACAGATTTTGAAAATATTATAAAACTGGTAGGACATAAAATTATGAAAAATGACACACATATCAGAGGACTCTTCTATGGATGGCCTTATTCATAGTCGGTGTCAAGTTCAGCCACCTCTGTTGATATGCGTGCAATACAGGTCCCGTCCACACGTTGTGTAACGTGCAAAGAGACCTCCCTTTGATTCGGGGCCCAAAAACCGACAATTGCCGGGACGGAGGGCGAACCGAGCCTCGAACCTCGCGGGTTCGGGGTTCGGGTTCGAAGAACCGTCCACACTTGCGTTTTTGTTACAAGAATTGGTTACAATACAAGGTTCGGTTCGCATGAGTGTACCCGCCTTTATCCTCTTCTAAACCATGATGCTGTTTTGCAGCTATATGGAGAAGCCAATAAGAGAGAACTGATGTTAATGAGAATATACTTTTCCTAATTCAGCAGAGGATGGCCTTACCTGCGAAACCTTTTAAAGGGGCCTCAATGTTCACAATAGACTGAAGAAATGCAGGGCTTAGGTCACTAAAATCAGAGTTAGGGAAAGGAAGTTCAAGCTGTGGCATAATTACAGGCAAGAGCAGGAACTGGAATCGCAGAAGTTGAAGTAAATGACTTCCAAGGACCAGCTATTTTCCTTTTATGTGAGTCTAAGGAGGACTACTGTTAGCACATAAGCAATAGTAACCCATTTATGCTTGTAGAAGGCAGAAAGGCATAAATTAATGCTCATGTAAGACTACAGCATGTTAAGAAAAGAACTGTTCATGAATGGCTCCCTGAATCACTGAAAACTACTGAGAATGAAGACTGTTATGTTGTAAACTTACCTTCCATTGATACTCCGATAACTAACAAAGAAATCCAAAGCGACACTAACCATTCTATACAGCAAATCAGTAGCTTGCCGCTCAATCAGTTCCAACAGTTAAGACAGGCACATTACCCACAAAGTTTTATTCAAGTAAACTCACCAAAAATCACACAAAGCAGACAAGGAAATGGACACTCGCAGAATTTTTTCCCTTTATTTATTACCAAATATTATGAGATACTGAGTTATACCAACGCTGTAAATCACCCAGCCTGACAGGAAACAAACTCGGAAGAACATTGTAGAAAAGGTAATATGACGCTGAATTAATTACAAAATAAGGCAAATGTGTATTCATATGGGGAGGTGACAAATTTTGCCTCCCAAATACAATCAAATAAATGAAAATATACACCATTAGCACGAAAAAAAAAAATTGCAATGAAGAAAAATAAGAGAAATAATGTACCCCACATGTTTCACACATGTTCATACACTGTAACGGTATTTCCTTTTATATATATATATATATATATATATATATATATATATATATATATATATATATATATATATATATATATATATATATATATATATATATATATATATATATATATATATATGTGTGTGTGTGTGTGTGTGTATATATATATATATATATATATATATATATATATATATATATATATATATATATATATATATATATATATATATATATATCTTTCTCTCCCTCCCCTCACTGATAAGAGAACCTGTTTAAGCTTGCCTTTTCCATGCATTAGCTGGTTTGAATATTTTTTATGTTCTTCCTCGTTAGTCCTTGTATATAAGCTCATTATCTGTTCAATAAGGTTCAGTTGCATTCCTCTCGCCTCTCTGTTTTAACCTAACAGCCCACTAGCACAATTGGTGACACCAGAGGAACAGTGCCCTCCTGCCTTCCCCCTCACTGCTTTGCCCTAATGTTAGATGATGCTGCCGTCTGACACTGACTCTTCTTTCCACACCACATCCATGAAACTACTGCCCTTCGCCAGTACAGAAGTATTTGATTGGTTTCAGCGTGCCAAGGTTCAGTTTCGCATCAAGGGAGTGACTCACTCAAGTACCAAAGTAGACTATGTCCTTGCAATGATTCCCAAGGACACTTTCCTGAAAATCTCAAATTGGCTTTACGAAAAAGGGGACATCAATAGCATACGACACCCTCAAAACATACCTTCTAGAGCAGTACTTGCCATTGCCAGCCACCCATGTAGCCACGACTTTCAACTCTGTCAACAACTGGTGGGGAACCAAAAGGCTTCACTCGCCCTCAAGGAAATAACCAGGATCGTTTACCTGCAACCTGCTGCAAACAGCTCTCTTCGGGAGGTAAGCCTACTTCGTGCCCTTTTGGTACGATGCCTACCTGAGCCTGTACATGCTCCTATCCTCAAGTTCAAAATTTTGATGACCAAAATCGACGCTCTTATGGACAGCCACTTCCCCACATTCAAGACCTACATCAACAACTTCTTGACTGAAGCTGACAAGAATGCAGTTGGACACAGACTCCTACTCCGTGGCATGCTGGAACGGCGACTAAGCTGCCCACCAGCCCTAACTCATGCTCCAACCAACAACCTCTCCAGCCACTTAATAATGTCGATCGGCCACAATTATAGTACTGCCACTCCAAATTCACGGCTGCTGCGAAAAATGTGCAAACGGTTATCAGTGGATAAAAGGCTATTAAGTAAGCTACTGCTTGTTGTGATGGCCTCCCTTGTCACTAATCTTTTCTTTTACATGATGCAGGTATGGGCGTGCCATTTTTGGTAGACACCGGTGCTTGCCATTCTCTTCTATCAAGGCCACTCTCCAGCACACGATGTAGTCTGTCTAAGCCTTCCGACACCCCACTGCTAGCGGCCAATGGATCTACGATCCCCACCTATAGATGCGAGACCCTCATATTATCGTTTAGGGCCGCCAAATATCATTGGAAGTTTCTCGTTAGCTGACGTCACATTGCCATTCCTCGCTGAAGATTTCCTTGCACATTTCCACCTTTGGATTGATGTAGCTCACCGACAGTTAGTCAACGTAGACTATTACTCATTGATATTTCCTCAATCTTTCCCTCTGACCTAATTTTTCACTTCAGCACAGCCACAGAAGTCTACGCCTATCTGCTCACATCGCACCCAGAAGTCTTCCATCCAGAACATTACCAAATGCCTACTGTTAGCGTCAAACACAGTATTTATCACCCTATCAAGACGACAAGTACCACAGTATTTGCCAGATTCAGGCATCTGACATCGGGTTGTTTGGCAGCCACTAAATAAAAACGTTCATCAAAAAGGAAAAAATGGGCCTTTGCCAAAAGGCCTCAAGTCCACCATCATCACCCGTACACATCGTCTCAAAGAAAGATGGCTCCCTTAGCCTTTGTGGGGATTACAGATGTCTAAACACGCAAACAGAACTGGTTCACTACCTCTTCCCAAACATCACCAACGTTACCTGCTACATGCACAAAATGAAGGTTTTCTCCACACTCCACCTCCTGAAGAGGTATTATCAGCTGCCCATGAACCTAGAAGACCTCCCCTAGACCGCCATCACCAGGCTGTTCGATACATACACCTTCAATTACTCCTGTTATGGCCTTCATAATGATGGGGCCACTTTTCAACACCTCATGGATGGAATCTTATGGGACCTCCCCTTCTCTGCATGTTAAATGGATGACATACTTTTTTTCTCTCCCTTCAAAATGTAACACCTCCTTCACCTATGCATCATTCTCGACTGCTTACAACAGAACTGCCATATAGTCCAGTGCAACAAGCGTACCTTTAGCGCCAATAAAGTATCATTCTTAGGGCATCGCATCACTTCTGAAGGAGTCCACCCCTCCTTGAAAAGGTAGCAGCCATTCAGAACTTCCCCATGCCCTCGACTGTCAAAGCACTGAAAGAATCCTTCTGTATGATAAACTATTATCACCAGTTCCTGCCAGACATTGCCGCCACTCTTGTCTCCCTTTAGTCTTCCTCAAGGGCAAGCAAAAAAGAAAACCTGAATTAGGGTTACCTCAAAGAAGCTGCCGTCTGCAACACAAAGAATCGCCTATCGACTGCTACTGCTCTCACTTTTTCAATGCCACATGCCCCTCTCCTTCTTCCTACTGATGCCAGTGACGTTGCTATTGGTGCTGTACTCGAGAAGGTGGTCAATGACTTGCCCCACCCATTGTCCTTCTTCAGTAGGAAACTGTGCAAGGAGGAATACGGCTACTCTACCTTCAACCATGAATTACTGGCGGTGCATTTGGCTGTCTGTCATTTTCACTATTTCTTAGTAGGTATGCCCTTCTTCATTCACTCAGACTACATGCATCTGGTGTACGCCTTCACTTGACAGTCCTATACAGTGTTTTCTTCTCAATTCATTAGAAAGACCTTAATAGAGAAGCTAAACTTGAAAAGTGTGCATCAAGTATAAATGCACTATATTTGGCACACTTAAAACCTAAACTTTAAATGAAGAGAAATGAACCCATCATGAATTTTTTATGTTTCCCATGGCAGCCATGTTCAAAACGCAAGATTACGACAACTGGTTTTAGATAATTTTCCATATTGATGACTGGTATAGTATAATACAGAAGACACTGTTTGTTCAATTTATTCACAATCCATACTTTATTTTTTTTTCTTTAATTTTCCCTTGCATAAAGTAAATCAAGCCATTTAGAATTCCAACTGCCTACAACTGGTGTTAAACTTGTGATTTCTATAAATTTGAATAGACTAGTATGATTTACATGATCTCTTTTCAGAATCTCAATTTGGCATTCTAAAATTATTTAGAAACTTCCTTCTGATTTGTACAAACTATGCAGCAATAACAATCAATTCCCTGATCAACATTTATACTCTATTCCAGTTAATACTCCAGCAACCGGCATAAGAGCCACAGTGGTTCTCGTGTCCATTAACTCCTACTTGGATTCTATTATGCTTCAAATATCTAAAAAAAAAGTAAGAATATTTATCGTATGATTGAAATATTTAATAAAATGGATGTTAAGCAGTTGTAAAGCTTTGCATGAGGTTCATTGCTAACAAAAGACAACTTTATAAAGGAAGTGCAGTTTGTTTTCAATAATGATCTCTCTAATTTTATTACACATGCAACTGGCATTGTATATAGTTACATGTTGTTATTTGAAATCCACGCCTTAATTGCTAGGATGTGAGGGTGTAGGAGAGAATGTCAAAAGAGGTGGGACTTTACATGACTTTCCTATAGTTATTCGAATAGTGTAAACCTCGCACAGGAAGTAAATGCTTCACCAAAATCAAAACTGTTTTTGTTACTTAATATCCCATTTCTCAGTCTTTACAAGTGATGGACAGCAATTTCATCACGGTAAACAATTATGCCGTTCATCAGCCTTATTTATATATATATATATATATATATATATATATATATATATATATATATATATATATATATATATATATATATATATATATATATATATATATATATATATATATATATATGCATATATATATATATATATATATATATATATATATATATATATATATACATATATATATATATATATATATATATATATATATATATACATATATATGTATATATATATATGTATATATATATATATATATATACATATATATATATATATATATATATATATATATATGCATATATATACATATATATATATATATATATATATATATATATATATATATATATATATATATATATATATGTATATATATATATATATATATATATATATATATATATATATATATATATATATATATATATATATATATATATATATATATATATATATATATATATATATATATATATATATATAGATAGATAGATAGATAGATTTAATTAATTTTTTATTGTTTGACAAAATTTTGACGAAGTTCAAGCTTTTGTATTTCCATGGTCATGTTCGATCTATTTCTTGCCCACGGATTTATTAGGAATTCTGAATTGCATTAAAAAAAAAAAAATCTTATCTGAAGCGCTGAGATGCCCTTTGTAATCTAAGAGAACAGAAAAGGGTATTAGATATTATACTTTACATTGGCAGTTCTTTGGATCCAGTTCTGTGATCTTAGCCAGCTCTCAACAACATTGTAACTAGATATCTACGGTTAGGAATGAAGCTAATTAATGGTTGAGAAGTGAGCCGAGAAGAATGTAAAAGTGAAAAATAACAACAGGCAATTCAGGTTTAAACCCACAGATAGATTAAAAACGCAATTACATAAGGTTTAATTACGACAGCACATTTAAAATTAAATTTGTCATTAGAGGTAAAATTTAATCTTTAAGAGATCAACTATAAGTCACATATTGAAGATTCCTGATGGGTACATAACTAATTTTTTTTTTTTTTTTTTTTTTTTTTTTTTTTTTTTTTTTTTTTTTTTTTTTTTTTTTTTTAATGATTTGAACGTACAAAATGTACAATTCTTTTTAGAAGATTCATGCAATAGGTTAAGTCAATTCAGATGACTTTGGATTCTACATTAATTAGGATGTCTGTTGTCTAGAATCTAGATGCTCATGCTAATCATTTTGATTTGGAAGTTACATTCAGAATCCTAATTTGGCTTACCTCCGGGTTCCAATATTTCAAATCTAATCATAGTTATGTGTTACACATATATCAATTAATGAAACCCTTTTAATCATGTCATAAATACTGTTTTGCGACTATTATGTCCTTTGACATTGGAAATCTTCCGTGAGGGTTATCATACACTTAAGAATATCATGAATATAATTTCTACGGGTTATAAAATAAAACAAAAATATATTTGCTTCTTTAATACTTTACATGTCAGTTACAATTTCTGGGGGGAGGTACCCAATGAACACACTATTCTCCAATTATTTTAATAAGAAAACTTGGTCACAGTAGCAGAAGTATCCAATATAAATTTAGTTTCCATTTATTTAGGTGACTTCGAATTGAAGTCAAAATATATGTTGTATTTTTCCTTAATATTCATTACCATTCTTCATTTGAAAAGGAATGGAACTAGCAATCAAATTGCATTTATTTGTTCCAAATCTCTTGACTGACTGCATACGCTGCCGATCTGAGGACAAATAACATTTTTATATTTCAGTGATACTTTTATTTGAAAAGAACTCTTTGGAAACGTATTAAAGGAAAATTAATGAGGTGCAAAAGTAAAAAGAAATTTGCATTTGTAAATCGAAAATTATGTGCAAGTGCTGATATTAACACATGTAGAATGGACGGGGTATTACGGATGATAGGATATTCTTGATTGTATTGCACAGATGTTTCAAAATATTGGTGAAATCTCAGATGATTCGTAATATTTTTCTATAACATTTTTCATAAAGAAATATTCTGATAAAATTAACTGATAGCCGGATATCAAGCCTCGAACTTGGTACCGGAATCATGAATAGGCTATCACCCAAACAGCCAAGACTCTCATCTACCCATCAACGCAATATTAGAATTTCCCAAGAAATACTAGTCGAAATAAATATCTTTTAGAGCAGTCATCATTATATAATTATCTTAGATTTTTTATAACATTCTTTTTCTGAAAAATTATCAGGTATTACGCAATAATCTTAGTAAGTCAAATTCCATGATGAGCCCATTAATATTCAGGGTGACTTTTAATTACATGATTTTATCCTTTGTAATGGTTTTCTTTCCCTAGAAATGTATAAAAAACTTATGAATGAATTTTGCATGGTAATATCCTCCTAATTACCTATGAAAAACCAAAAATATTTTTTTTTTTTTTTTTTTTACCTAGAGGTATTTCAGCTTATGGTGAAAGCTTCTCACTATGTATGCAGTTCAACAGTTTTCCTTTCTAGATTGAAAATATAAGACTTGGAAAACAAATTTCTGTTCACAAATGTGAAAACTTGATGATACAAAAAGATCCCTAATGTCTTAAAATTTATGAAATGATTAATTTCTCTTCGTTTTAACCTTCGGTGACACAACTATAATGATATTTACGATCTTATCTCTGAACTCACTAAATGTACAAATTATTAATACTTTAGTTAAATTTTTGTAATATTGCTCCTAAGTTGAGTACTGTCTTTGAAATTACTTTTTTACTTACTTTTGAGTAACGTTTTGTTTTAGCTCTTGATTCTTTGGATATAGCCTGAAAGGATTCTCGAAAGTCTTATCATGCTTCTGCTTAAAAATACAAAATTACCAACAGGAAGCGACCAGTTGACAAACTAATACTTTTTGGATTTCATAAGGGAAAACAAAATAAAAAATGTTAAAACCCTAAAAGTAGAGATTCTTATCCAACATCTACTTTTCAAAATTTCTGCAAAAGAACGTTTTCATTGCAATCCCATTTTGGATTGGGAACTTCCATGAAATATTTATTATTATTATTATTATTATTATTATTATTATTATTATTATTATTATTATTATTATTATTATTATTATTATTATTACTTGCTAAGCTACAACCCTAGTTAGAAAAGCAGGATGCTATAAGCCCAGGGGCTCCAACAGGAAAAGTAGCTCAGTGAGGAAAGGAAACAAAGAAAAAGAACAACAAGATTAAAATAAATATCTCCCATATAAACTTCAACAAACAAGCAAGAGAATTCTAACCCAAGACAGTGGAAGACCATGATACAGAGGCTATGGCACTACCCAAGATTAGAGAAAAATGGTTTGATTTCGGAGTGTCCTTCTCCTAGAAGAGCTGCTTACCATAGTTAAAGAGTCTCATCTACCCTTACAAAGAGGAAAGTGGCCACTGAACAATTACAGTGCAGTAAGAAGAAATTGTTTGGTAATCTCAGTTTTGTCACGTGTATGAAGACAGAGGAGAATATGTAAAGAATAGGCCAGACTATTCGGTGTGTGCGTGTTTGTGTGTAGACAAAGGGAAAATGAACCGTAACCAGCGAGAAGGATCCAATTTACTACTGTCTGGCCAGTCAAAAGACCCCATAACTCTCAGAATCCACACGCTGTTTATAGTGAAATTTGATATGTTTAAATGAAAAATATCACCATCATCATTATAATTATCATCATTATCATAAAAAAATATCATAATTAACTAAAGTGGAATTTCAATTTCTTTTTAGTTTAGTTATAGGCTCCACATTTTTCTTTTCCACCGTAGACTATACCTAAACAACGGCTGACATTTTACTGTCAATCCTCTGGTAGAAAGAGATACCTCTGCTTATTTTTTATGTAAAATGGATAGTTCATAGAAAAATAATCGAATCAATGTTTCAGTAACGGAAAACTTACCACATTTCCTAGCGTGACTACGACCAATCTCAGCTGGAAGAAACGGAAGGAAAGCTTTATTTTGTTGTTATGGTTACACATCTAGTTTTACAATTACGTATTTGTTTACAGACAAGCACAAACGTACGTTAGCTCCTTAGCATAAAATTCTCTCTTTTCCACAACATGCCGTTGCCCTCAAGAGGGCATTGGCACCCATCTTTTCAAAAAAAGAAAAAAAATGGTATTAGGTCCCTACCAAAATTTGATTATTGATGTCTAAGGAGCTCATGTACTAACTGTGATATATATATATATATATATATATATATATATATATATATATATATATATATATATATATATATATATATATATATATATATATATATATATATATATATATATACTATATATATATATACTATTATATATATTATATATATATATATATATATATATATATATATATATATATAGAGAGAGAGAGAGAGAGAGAGAGAGAGAGAGAGAGAGAGAGAGAGAGAGAGAGAGAGAGAGAGAGAGAGAGAGAGAGAGAATTTATTAGCCACTTTTTATCTGTTAAGAGTGTACTTTTAAAGGCATCTATGGCCTGTTTACATTTTCAACATTTCTAAACTCTTTATGGATATGCTGATCATTTCGAGTGTTTGCCAGTAAGGGAATTAATTAAATAATCCTTTTACCTTCTGTACTGCGACTTGAATCTACGCAAAATAGTTTTAAGTGTGTAAGCATTTATACACAACTCTAATAAAAAGGACTTTTGTTCATCTCATATATGTATATATCTGTGAAGTTCACATATATTTTACTGGAGCTGACGAGATCTATCTATAACATCGTTTAATATTGTTTTAGTGTTTTTTTGCATAAAGAAGATAAGGACTGACATATACATATACATATACTGTACATATATATGCAACAACAACAACAAATACAGCCGTATTTAGTCTACTATAAGATAAGGCCCTCAGACTGTCTCTTATTCCTGTCTGGGGTTTGGCCAGTTTTCATCACCACGTTGGCCACTGCGGATTGGTGATAATGGTAGACTTTCGTCTGATCGCTCATAGCAAACCAATGTACCAACCGTGTGTCACACGATCGTACATAGTAATGACATTTCTTTTTTTGTATATATTATGCTTTGTATCTTCACTCTCCTCTCGCACTGATAGGGACCTGAATAAAAATGTCTGTTTTTCTTACCGTTAACTGTTAACAGAACCGCTGTTGGTTGAACATGATATTGCCTGTTATGTTCTTATGTACTTTTTGCCTGGACTTTATGTATATATAAACCGATGTTCTGTAATAAAGTTTCTCAGTTGCTTTCATCCTGCCTTCTTAGTCAGCCTCTCTCGGCCCGTCACATTGGTGACCCCGGAAGTCGTCTTGCTCCTCCCGCCTTCCCCCCCCCCTCCCCCCCCCCGTCATTGGTACTATGGCGGACTCCACAGAAGTTGGCGCCACCCCATTGAAATTTTTGTCATTCGCCAGCCGCGAGCTGTTTGTTTGGTTTCAGCGCGTAGAAGTCCAGTTCCGCATCAAGGGCGTGACTCGCTTAACCACCAAAGCAGATTATGTTCTCACGGCGATACACGAGAACACCTTCCCGGAAATATCTGACTGGCTTTGTGAACAAGGGGAAACCCCAAGAGCATATGACACCCTCAAAGCATACCTTCTGCAGCAGTACTCGCCGTCGCCAGCCGCCCGTATAGCAAATCTTTTTCAGCTCTCTCAACAACCATTGGGGACCAAAGGGCTTCGCTCGCCCTCAGGGAAATGACCAGTATCGCTCGCCTGCAACCTGCCACAGACGGCTCTCCTCGTGAGGTGAATCTCCTTCGTGCCCATAGGATACGCCGTTTATCCGAACCTGTACGCGCTGCCATACTGGATGTCGATAGTTTACCCATATAGGACTTGATGACCAAAGCCGACCTTTATGGACAGCCACTGCAAGACCTTCAAGACCTTCATCAATGCCTCTACTCCTGACAAAGAGGACGCTTATTCAAGGTCAACCGAAGCTGACATGAATGCCGTAGGAAATACACGCCTACCCCGTGACGTGCCGGAGTGGCGACAAAGCCACCCATCACCCACTACTCGCTTGCGCCCCAACCAACGACTTCTACAGCCACTTACTGCTGCCCATCGGCCACAGTTTTGCTACTACCACTACAGATTCAGGGCAGCCGCGAAGAAATGTGCCAAGGATTGTCAGTGACCAAAAAACGTGTAAGTAGACCATCGCTCGTGGCGGTTTCTAATCTTATCTTTTTACATGATGCAGGAACGGGGGTGGGATTTTTGGTAGACACGGGTGCTTGTCGTTCTCTTTTGCCAAGGGAACTCTTCAGGACACGACGTAGTCTGTCTACGTCTGCCGACGTCCGCCTGGTAGCTGCCAATGGACTTGCGATACCCACCTACGGTTACAAAAACCTCACATTATCATTTGGAAACGGTAAATTTAATTGGAAGTTTCTCATTGCTGACGTCTCATTGCCAATCCTCGGTGCGGATTTCTTCTCTCATTTCCACCTTCTGGTCGATGTCGCCCACCAGCGATTGGTCAACGCAGACTCGTACTTGTCGCCGCCTCTTCGACACGCCCCCTCCACATCGCTCTTCACATCAGCGCACCCACGGAGGCCTACGCCCATCCCCTCACGTCGTACCCGGAAGTTTTCCGTCCAGAACTTCGCCAAACGCCCACGGCTCCTGCCATGCACAGTATTTATCACCATATTAAAAAGACGGGACCCCAAGTCTTCACAGAATTCAGACGTCTGGCACCGGATTGATTGGCAGCCGCCAAACAGACGTTCGCCAAAATGGAAGAAATGGGCCTTTGCTAAAAGGCCTCCAGCCCATGGTTGTCACCCTTACAGATCGCTCTGAAGAAAGATGGCTCCCTCCCTCCGTGCGGTGATTACAGGTGCCCGAACATGCAAACAGAACCGGATCATTACCCTCTCCCAAACATCGCCGAGATGACCTCCTACCTGCACAAAGCGAAGGTTTTCTCCACGCTCAACCTCCTGATGGGGTATTATCAGGTGCCTATGAACCCAGAAGACATCCCCAAGACCACCATCACCACTCCGTTTGGTACATACACCTTCAATTACTCCTGTTTTGGCCTTTGTAATGCTGGGGCCACTTTTCAATGTCCCATGGGTGGCATCATAGGGGACCTCCCCTTTAGTATATATTATGTGGATGACATACTTGTGTTCTCTTCTTCAAAAGAGGAACACCTCCGACACCTGCGCATTGTGCTCAACCGCCTGCAACAAAACGGCCTTGTAGTCCAGTATGACAAGAGTACCTTTGGCACCAACAAAGTGTCGTTCTTAGGGCACCGCATCACTCCTGAAGGAGTCCATCCCCTCCCTGAGAAGGTAGCAGCCGTTCAGAACTTCCCCACGCCCTAGACCATCAAAGCTCTGCAGGAATTCTTGGGCATGATCAACTATTATCACCGTTCTGCCAGCCATTGCCGCCACTCTTGCTCCCTCTACGCCTCCTTCAAGGGTAAGCCAAAGGACCTGAAGTGGGGTCTCCTTCAAGAAGCAACCTTCTGCAATGCAAAGAAGGCCCTATCAACAGCTGCTGCTCTCACTTTTCCCATCCCACATGCCCCTCTCCTTCTCTCCACCGATGCCAGCGACATCGCTATTGGTGCAGTATTTGAACAGGTGGTCAACGGCTCACCCCGCCCATTGGCCTTCTTCAGCAGAAAACTGTCCAAGGCAGAATCGGGTTATTCTACCTTCGATTGCGAATTGCTGGCGGTACACTTGGCTGTTCATCACTTTCACCATTTCTTAGAAGGTACGCCCTTTGTCAATCACACAGACCAATGCCTCTGGTGCACGCCTTCATTCAACAGTCTGATGCCTGGTCCGCCCGTAAATGCCGACATCTTTCCGTCGTGGCTGAATACATTTGCACCCTTCAACACGTCCCTAGGAAAATGTATCCCGTTGCCGATGCCCTGTCAAGAAACACGTTGGCTGCCATTCAACTGGGATTGGATTATAACACCTTGGCTGGAGCCCAACGATAGGATCTAGAGTATAAAGCATGTTTGACATCCTGCACATAACTCCGTTGGGAAGACATACCCCTCGACGAATCCAACACCACCCTCTTCTGTGACGTCAGTACTGGTAGACCACGACCTTGGATTCCTGCTCCCATGCGCCGACATGTATTTGATTTCATTCACAACCTTTCACATCCCTCGTGCCGTTCTACTGCACAGCTGCTGAAGACGAAGTTCATTTGGCACGGCATTTCTAAGGATGCTAAGGATTGGGTCCGAGCCTGTACTTCTTGCCAAACTTCCAAAGTACATCAACACACGGATTCAGGAGTGGGCACCTTTCCTCAACCTCAGCGTCGTTTTGCCCACATTCACGTTGATGTTTTAGGCCCCCTACCCACATCACAAGGACATCGTTACCTGTTTACCATCATCGACCGCTCCACTCGTTGGCCTGAAGCCATTCCAATGGAAACTACAACGTCCGCCTCATGTACATCAGCCTTACTCTCAGGATGGATTGCAAGATTTGGTATCCCTGAGCATATTACTTCTGACAGGGGTACCACTTACACCTCTCAATAGTGAACATCATTAGCGAATCTCCTGGGCATCACCCTACATCAGAAAACTGCCTACAACCTAGCTGCCAATGGAATGGCTGAACGTTTTCATCGCACCCTCAAAGCAGCTTTGATGTCCCGCTGCAAGGATTCCAACTGGTTTACTCAGCTTGCCTGGGTCCTCCTGGGACTAAGGACCACTCCTAAAGACGCCCTTGATGTCTCGGCAGCTGAAATGGTGTATGGCGACCCGTTGGTCGTCCCTGCCGAATTTTTTCCTTCTGCAACTTCCTCCAACGATCTCCAGCGCATACGTCATGTCGTGGGAAAATTTACTCCATGCCTCCAGGCTTACAAGCCCCTAGCGAAGCATCACATACCGACAAACTTGCACTCTGCAATGCACGTCTTCCTACACAATGACACTAGCAAGCCACTGCTAACACCCCCTTACACGGGCCCTTTCCTTGTGATCCGACACAGTACGAAAGCATTCCTACTAAACATTCTTGGCAAAGAAGACTGGGTCTCCATTGATCGTCTAAAACCTGCTCATCTCCTGCCAGATGACCCACCTACAGTTCGCCTCTCTAGATCAGGGCGCCCTATTTAACATTTTGACATGTACAATATGTCATTTTTTTT
This sequence comes from Palaemon carinicauda, assembly GCF_036898095.1. NCBI lineage: Eukaryota > Metazoa > Arthropoda > Malacostraca > Decapoda > Palaemonidae > Palaemon > Palaemon carinicauda. The sequence continues at coordinate 63,648,911 of NC_090732.1, forward strand.
GGGGGGGGGAGCCATGGACCAACCGTATGTCACACGATCATACATAGTAACGACATTTCTTTTTTTTGTTTATATTATGCTTTGTATCTTCGCTCTCCCCTCGCACTGATAGGGACCTAAATAAACATATCTGTTTTTCTCACCATTAACTGTTAACAGAACCATTGTCGGTTGAACATGAAATTGCTTGTTATGTTCTTATGTCCTTTTTGCCTGGACTTTATGTATTTATAAACCGATGCTCTGTAATAAAGTTTCTCAGTTGCTTTCATCCTGCCTTCTTTGTCACAGCCTCTCTCGGCCCGTCACACCAACAAGTATGGGTGGCCTGAGCAGTAACAGCTGTGCTGATCATAGCGATACGCAAACCCTTCCACAAAGTTAAGGTATCCCCGCTCAGAAAAGGATATACATACATACATACATACATACATACACACACACGCACACACATACATATATATATATATATATATATATATATATATATATATATATATGTATATATATATGTATATATATATGTATATATATATATATATATATATATATATATATATATATATATATATATATATATATATATATATATATATATATATATATATATATGTATGTATATATATATATGTATATATATATATATATATATATATATATATATATTTATATATATATATATATATATATATATATATATATATATATATATACATATATATATATATATATATATATATATATATATATATATATATATATATATATATTACAACAGACAACGTCAGGACCACCCTCTCTAAGGAAGAAAAGCTGGCTGTGTTACTAAAGAAGCTAAAATAAATAAATTGGGATATAATAGGATTGGGTAAAATTAGAAGAACTGGGGAATCTTATATAGAGTTAAGAGAGGGCCATGTATTTTGTTCCAGAGGACATGAAGGGAACAAATAAAATTAAAAAAAAGAATCCCGTAGAAATCATAGAAGAATCTTGTAGTATTAGTGATAGAATTGTAGAACTAAATATCATACTAAATAAGAAGTATAATCTGAATATCATTCAAACGTATGCATCAACAACATTCTATACAGAGGAAGATATAGAAACATTTTATGGATGTCTGGAGATATCTGTTAAGAAACATAAGACTCAATTTACATTTGGTTTCGGTTATTTCAATGATAAAGTATGTCAAAAGAAGAGAGGAGAATCGGAAGGAGGCAAATTTGGACTAGGCACAAGAAATGACAGAGACAATGCATGTAGAATTTCCTGAAAGAAACAGTCTTAAAACCATGAACACCTATTCTATAAAAAGGAACATACAAAATGGACATGGAGAAGTCTAAATTTAAAAGAAAAACGAAATACATTTTATTCTCAGTGATAAAGTTAATCTAGTTAAAATGTAACAATGTTAAACAAGTAAAAGTCAACCGATCATAGAATGGTGAAAAGAATTTTTTTTTTAGCTCGAAGGAAAAAACATATAAAAACTAATCTTGATAAAGAGAATAAACACTCCTGTAGTAGGAGAAAATTCTGATGAGTTTAGTTTAGCAATGCAAAATTGGTAGCTGTCGGCTACATGATGAAATGGAAGCAAGTAAAGAAGAATAAACAGTAATTTTACAATATTTGTATTGAAATCAGGACCAAAGGTAGGGGGGGGGGGGGAGTTCCTAAACATGATCAAGGAAAACTATCAGAAAAGACAAAAAACTAATAAAGTAAGGATTGAAAATGAGGGTGAAATCCAAGAGAGAGGAAATAAAATTAGCATAACTATAAAAAAAAAATCGTAAACACAATCATTCAAAAATTGACGAAACACCAGAGAAAGGGAGAAGCATCGAATTGATGACAAGAAGACTTGGAACAAGACACCGACAGATGTTTGTGCAGCAGGAGAAGATGGCCTAACAATTTGTTTAATAATAGATGGAGGAGATTTCATAGTTGTAAAACTCGCTGAACTTTACACAAAATGTCTGCAAGAATGCTTTATACCTACAGCTTAGAAAAACTATATCATTAAACTAATTCACAAAAAGAGAAGCACCAAAAACATAAAAAATTACTGTCTAATAACTTTAATCTCAATAATATATAAAATACTTACAGCAATTATACTATCCTGAATAGAAAGATAGCTAAACTTAAATCAACCAAGAGAGCAGGCAGGCTTTAAAAGTGGGTGACCAATAACTGACTGTATCTAGGTAATTACCCAGCTAATGAAAAAATCAACAGATCAAGACAAACCACTATGTATGACATTTATAAACTTTGGGAAAGCTTTTGATTCTGACAAATCTTCAGTAGTAAAGCAATCCCTTCAAAGACAAGGAATCGATGCATCATTTGTTCGAACACTTGAAGATAGCTTTACGGTAAGTACAGCCATCCTAAAACTACATAAATACCTTGAAAAAATTCCGATTGAAAAGGGAGTTAGAAAGGAAGACCCTATCTTTTCTAAATTACTCACTGCATGATTAGAAGAATCTTTTGGAATTTAGATTAGGAAAATGTAGGAACTAATATTGATGGGAAGACCTTAACAACTCAATATTTGCAGATGACATAGTTGTGTTTAGTGAATCACGGGAGGAATAACAAAAGATGATAAAAGATTTGAATGAAGGAAGTCATTGTAGGACTGAAAATGAATTTAAGTAAAACTAAGTAATATTCAATGAAATTGTAAAGAGACAACAAATAAGAGTTATTGACGAACCTCTAGAGATTGTTAATGAGTGTACTTAGGAAGACAGTAAGTATTCCCCCTAGACATGAGACCGACATTAATTAAAAGTAGGATAAGCTCGGGGAAAGTAAAATACCTCTTTCTTTAAAATGAAAAATATTCAATCAAATGGTCCTACTAGACTTATGCATCAGAAACTTGAAGCCTTACTAAAGTCTTGGAACATAAGCTAGTTGCAACTCAAAGAGTAATGGAAAGATTGATTATGGGATTAACACTAAGAGACAGAAAAAGAGCAACATGGATATAAGAGCAAACTAAAGTGAAGGATATTTTAACTGTCCAAATATCCCCCACTTTAGTTTGCTCTTATATCCATGTTGCTCTTTTTCTGTCTCTTATTGTTATTCTAGCAACATAAAAGGAAAAGAAATTGACATGGGCAGGACATATATGAGAATGAAAGACAATAGATGGACATTAAAAATAAAAGAATGGGTCCATAGAGTTTGCAAAAGAACCAAGGGAAGGAGGATAAGACGATGGCTTGACGAACTAAGAAAATTTGCGGGTGTATAGGAGGACCATATACAGACACAAGTGGAATGACGTGTCTGAGGTCATTGTTTGGCAGTGGACTAGTAATGGCTGATAATGATGATGTGTGTGTATGCTTGTGTGTTAGAATATGTAGCTATGTGAGGTGTAATTTCGATGCAAACATGGATTTGAGTAAAAAGTGTATTTCACAAGACTATTCGATAACCTTAGTGAAGTCAGAGAAAGCATAGGCGATGTAGAAGCAATTTTGAAAATTAAGAATTGGGTTGATGTTTGCAAAAAAAATATAAAGTTCTGTGAGAATACAATAAATTATAGTAACCGTAAAATCTGGCAAAATTTCAAAAAGAATTTGTAGGAACAGGGTAAAAGTGAAGATGGACAAGAGTAAGGTTATTAGAGGAAATGAAGACTAAAAGTAGTGTGTATTTATTTTAAATATGAACTGATTGTTTTGCAATACTGTGCAACAAAAAGTCTGATAAAGAACTGGATTTGTAGATTGTGATATTTCCAATTGTAACTTACGTTGTTGCAGGGGATTAATTTGGAGAAAACAAGAAGCTGAAAAAGAGAACAACATGATTAAAGAAATCTCCATTGATTTTGTAATAATAGTTATCATCTCTAGGTTTACACTAACAGATGTTAAGGAAACGCTTTAAATGTCAGAAATATGCAAACCTTTCTCGACGCATGAGTATTTGCCACATACTGATTATCAAAGATATGACTATGCCTTTCATAACCAAGGTGATGAATCTTCATTAGAAAAAAGTTTATTTGAAATTTTTTTTTACAATATTTGCTACTATAATACATTTTACGTATTGCCATGAGCACCATTAAATAGAAATACTGCATATTTATCCACTGCACATTTAATTATGTGCTTGTGTATTTGTGCGAGACGTGTATTACCATGTTAACCTACTGAATTTGGAGACTTACTCTTGTAATTTCTCGAGTTTCAGCCACGTTCTGAAAAGAAATTGATATGAAAATATATAAGTAATGCTTACATTGGTTGAATATCATTGTTCTAATATCCTTTATTATTATTATTATTATTATTATTATTATTATTATTATTATTATTATTATTATTATTATTATTACAACTAAGCTACAATCCTAGTTGGAAAAGCAAGATGCTATAAGCACAAGGGCTCCAACGGGGAAAAATAGCCCAGTGAGGAAAGTAATTAAGGAAATAAATAAACGATATTAAAAGTAATGAACAATTAAGATGAAACATTTTAAAAACATTAGCAACATTTAAACAGATATTTCATGTATAAACTATAAAAAAGACTTATGTCAGCCTATTCAACAGGTAAACATATCCTGTAAGTTTGAACTTTTGAAGTTCTACTGATTCAACTACCCGATTAGGAAGATCATTCCACAACTTGGTCACAGCTGGAATAAAACTTCTAGAGTACAGAGTAGTATTGAGCTTCATGATGGAAAAGGCCTAACTATTAGAATTAACTGCCTGCCTAGTATTACGAACAGGATGGAATTGTCCAGGGAGATCTGAATGTAAAGGATAATCAAAATTATAAAAGATCTTAAGCAGCATACATAATGAAAGAATTGAACGACGGTTTTGGAGATTAATATCTAAAGCAGGAATAAGAAATTTAATAGACTGTGAGTTCCTGTCCAACAAATTTAGACGAGAATCAGCATCTGAAGACCAGACAGAAAAACATTAATCGAAATAAGGTAGAATGAAAGAATTAAAACACTTTTACAGAGTAGATTGATCACCGAAAATCTTGAAAGACTTTCTCAATAAGCCAATTTCTTGTGCAAGTGAAGAAGACACAGACCTAAAGTTTTCTCAAAAGCAAATTTGCAGTCGAAAATCAAACCTAAAATTTTAAAAGTCATACAAAGTTAAAGAAACATTATCAATGTTGAGATCCGGATGTTGAGGAGCCACTGTCCTTGACCTACTTACAATCATACTTTGAGTTTTGTTAAGATTCAAATTCATATCCCATAATTTGCACCATACACTAACTTTAGTTAGATCTCTATTAAGGAATTCAGCAATTCCATACCTATAATCAGGAGATGGAATTGATGCAAAGATAGTAGCATCATCTGCAAATACAACAAGCTTTTTTTCCAGGTCAAACTACATGTCATGTGTATATAGTATGAAAAGTAATGGGCCAAGAACACTACCCTGTGGAATACCAGACATCACATTCCTTTACTCACTATGGTGCCATGAACAACAACTCTTTGCGATCTATTACTTAAAAATTCTATAATGATGCTAAGAAAGGATCCACCCACTCCCAACTGTTTGAGTTTGAAAACAAGGGCCTCATGATTAACATGGTCAAAGGCAGCAATAAAATCAAGGCCAATCATATGAACTACCAGATCACAATCAAGGGATTTCTGTAAAACATTGGAGATTGTAAGAAGGGCATCACATGCTCCAAGGCCTTTACGAAAACCGAATTGCAAACTAGGAAACCGATGATTACCTTCAGCAATCCTATTAAGGCGTTTTGCCAAAAGACGCTCAAAAACTTTAGGTGATATGGGAGTTGAACTTGAGCTACCACAAACACATTTACATAGTGGAGTAACATTACCAGTTCTCCAATAAGTGCTACAAGCTCCTCTTCTTGCTAGCATGCGCAAAATAACAGATAACTTTGGAGCTAAGAAATCAGCAGTCTTTGTAAAACACTAAGGAAAAATGCAATTATGGTCTACACCTCTAAAAGCTTCAAGGTCCATCAAAAGAGCTTTAATTTCAGTAGAATGAAAAGCTAAACTAGATAGTTTAGCCGCAGGAAAACAGGAATGAGGAAGTTTGGGTTTTTCAATATTCTGCTTACTGTCAAACATATTAGCCAGAATGGTTGCCTTTTCCTTTAGACAGTGAGTGACAGAGCCACCTGGTTTAAGTAAAAGAGCAACTTTTGTATCCACACCAAAGAGTGCAGATTTAAGGGAAATCCTCTACCCATGCTCCTGTGTTGTAACATAAAGGGTTTCTTTTATGGTTAAATTGTATTCTTTTTCAGTTGAAGCATAAACTCTCTGAGCAAAGCTTTAAGCTGAGTATAGTTATTCCAGGTCAAATTTGATCTGTGACCCTTCCAAAGATGATAGGCCTCCTGCTTCTCCAAATAAGCTCATCTACAATCATCACTGAACTGTGGTTTGTCCTTCCCTCGGTATCTTAGCACACGAGAAGGGATTTGCCTAGCAATTATGTTGACTAGATTCTCATTCAAAGGGACAACAGAATCAACACAACTACACAATTGTGACCAATTCAAGGCCAAAATATCATGCAAAATCCCATTCCAGTCTGCTTGAGATTTCATATAAATCTTACACAAATACACAATCAATGCATGACCAGATGTCCCAACTGGAGAACCAACCTCACTTGTTATAACGCCAGGAGAGTCGGTGTACACGAGGTCCAAGCAGTTACCAGACCTCTGGGTATTCTCACTTATGATTTGCTCAAAGCCAGATTTGGAGGCACAGTCTAAAGCTCTTCAGCAATAGCAATTGGTAGGAGAAACAGAATTTAACCACTCCCTATGGTGAGCATTGAAATCACTAACAAAGACAAAAGAGACCTTTCTATCATCTTCTTGTATCTTAGCCATAATGGTAAGAAGACAATCGAACAGAGAAGCATCCATGACTGGATTCCGTACATCTAACACAAATAGAAGTTGCTATGCCTGCCACAAACTTTCATTACCTTTATCTTTTGTTGTCTTCTGTACAATGTCATATTTCCCTACTCTCCTTAAAATCTTTCTATTTTAAAAAACTACCAGATTTCCTCACATATCTTAGAAAGCTATCTTTTTAAAATATTTAACATATTAGTTTTCACGGCCCATCTTGAAAAACTCTCTTAAAAATTTTTACTACATTTTATTCTCGTGTATATGTATAATCTTTGATGAAAATTCCTTAGAATCCGATGCAGCGCCTTTGTTGTAATTTATATTTTTATCAGGTAAAACACGTGAAAAGAAAACTTCTCAATACATTACCAAGAAAAGGCATAGTAAGAGAGAAAAAATATAACTAACATGGAAAGTAGAGAAATTTGCCAAGTTCTATGTTATTGTTCACACTGCCAAGCAAAGTAGCTCCAATTACTTCGCATATTTGTTCCTTTCTTTTAACTCCACCTCTCTGTGCAGTGTGCTAATATTTGCCCAAAACCGCAATAGTTCTGCCCACTGATCTTTGTGCTCCAATGGAAAAATTGCAGCCTCTCTTTATTGGCCATTGGATTTTGTTGCTCTTTATCTACTTATTTAAGCAGCTATGATTTGTAATAATACCATTCTCTCCTGTTTTACGAATTTTATTATGAATTCGCCGTTCAGAATCTAGTTATATTCTAATCACTCCTTTTGGTTAGGTCATCATCAAATTAGTTAAAAAATGTGGTTTAGCTGTTGATTTTCAAAAACAAAAATTTTAGTTGAAGCATGGGTACCAAACGGGAAAGATCTGAACATACTCCAGACAAAGCAATTAGACTATTTCTATCTAATAATGAAAAAAATTTGATCTTTTAAAAGAACTAAAGCATTCCAAACTGTGCATAATTGCATTTTATGTATATAGGTGTTTAATTCAATATTACAGGCAGTGTCACAGTAAAGCAAGAAAGAAGAAACTAAGAACTGTGTTCAGTGCATTTTCTGTGTAGGTAATTAGGCTACAAGGTAAGTTTGGTGGACAAGTGCTATTTTGAATCTAAACCATCAGCCTTGTTTTTACACCTGATTCTGATAACTCCAACTCTAACTATTAAGGTAAATCATTGCAGACTTAGTCTCAGCTCAAGCTATTCATTGCAGACCCAATCTCAGTCTAAAGTAAGGATACCACTGTTAGGTAGTGTGTAGGTAGTTGGGTAACCTAATTTTTGTCTGCCTAAATACTCGCCCACTTGGCTAACCTGCATAGTAAAACCTGTACGTATACCTTCAATTACTACTGTTTTTACCTTCATGATATTAAGGCTACTTTCAGCACCTCATGAATAGCATTTTAAGGAACCTCCCCTTCTGAGTATATGGACGACATATTTGTGTTCTCTTCCTCCTAAGAGGAACACCTCCATCACCTACACATCATGCTTGACAAAATGGCCTTGTAGTCTGGTACGACAATACCTTTGGCGCCAACGAAGTATCGTTCTTGGAGCACCGCATACTTCCTGAAGAGTCCACCCCCTCTTTGAGAAGGTAGCAGCTGTTCAGGACTTCCCCACACCCTCAATCGTCTGAGTACTGCAAGAATTCTTAGGAATTGTCAACTATTATCACCGTTTCCTGCCAGCCATCGCCACCACTTTTGACCCCTTCTACGCCTCCCTCAAGGGCAAGCTAAATGACCTGAAGTGGGGTTGCCTTCAAGAAGCAGCCTTCTGCAACGTGAAGAATTCCCTACCAACCGCTGCTGCTGTTACTCTTCTTGTGCCACATGCACCTCTCCTTCCCTCCACAGATGCCGACTGTGTTGCTGTTGATGCAGTACTCAAGCAAGTGGTCAACAGCTTACTCTGCCCATTGGCCTTCTTCAGTAGAAAACTGTCCAAGGCAAAATCTGGATACTTTACCTACGAACGCGAGTTGCTGGCAGTGTACTTGGCTGTCTGTCACTTTCATCACTTCTTGGAAGGTATACACTTCATCCTTTGCACGGACCACATATCTCTGGTGCACACCTTCGTTCGACAGTCTGCCGTGTCTTAATACAATTGCATACTTCAACATATTCCTGGGAAAATGAATCTCTTTGCCAATGCCCTGCCAAGAAATACTTTTGCCTCCATTCACCTGGGATTGGATTATAATGTGTTGGCAGAAGCCCAAGGAAAAGATCTAGACTACCAAGCATGTGGGACATCCTGCACATCCCTTTATTGGAAGATGTCCCCATCAACTACTTTAACGTCACCCTCCTCTGTGACATTGGTACTAGTAGACCTAGACCATGGATACCTGCTTCAATGTGCCGACAGGTGTTTGATTTCATTATTGTCCTTTCACATTCTTCGTGCTGATCTACTGCACAATTGCTGAAGAGTAAGTTTATTTGGCAGGGCACTATTAAAGATGATGAGGATTGCGTCCACACCTGTACTTCATGCCAACCCTCAAAAGTACATTGACACATAGATTTAGGTGTAAACACCTTTCCTCAACCTCAGTGTCACTTTGCCCACATTCACATCAATGCAGTAGGCCCCCTACCCACATCACAAGGATATCATTACCTGGTTACCGTCATTAACCGCTCCACTCGTTGGACGGAGGTCATTCCCATGGAAACTGCAACATCCTCCTCATGTACATTGACCTTACTCTCAGGTTGAATAGTGAGATTCGGTATTTCTGAGCATGTTGATTCTGATAGGGGTGCTAGTTTCACCTCTAAATTGGGGACATCATTGGCGAATCTCCTGAGAATCACCCTGCATCAGACAACCGCTTACAACTCTGCTACCAAAGGAAAGGTTTAACCTTTTCATAGCCCCCTCAAAGCAGCTTTTATGAACTGCTGCAAGGACTCCAATTGGTTTACTCAGCTTTCCTAAAAATGTCATGGATGTCTCAGCAGCTGAAATGGTGTATGGTGACCCGTTGGTCACCCCTAACGTCACGTTGTGGGAAAATTATTTACTCTTTGCCGCCAGACTTACAAGCCCGCAGCGAAGCAACACAAGTGACAGATCAACACTGAGCAATATACATTTTCCTGCATAACGACACTAGCAAGCCATCGCTAATCCCGCCTTACATGGACAGAATGCAGAAAGCATTCTTAATTAGTAAGTGTGGCAATGAAGACTGGGTGTCCAATGATCGCCTAAAACCTACATATCTCTTGTCAGATGACCCGCCTACAGTACACCTCTCTGGAGCAGGGCACCTTATTTCACATCCATGTCATTTTTAGAGGGGAGACATGTAAAGCACGCGTTTCATACACGCTCGTACACTGGAACAGCTTTGATATTTTATCCTATCACTCACTCTTCCCTGCACTGTTAGTAGACCAACCAGTGTTATCATGATACATCATCCTTTATCATGCTTAAATTCTTGTGACATTCTTGCTCGCAACTCGCTGTATATAGACTCATTGATTATTTAATAAATTTTATTTGCTTTCACCTCGCCTCTCAGTTATCACCTTGCACAAAAACTTGGATTGTACAAATGTGTTTTGGAATCAAGAAAAATCAGGTTCGAGTTGCTGAGAGAGGATTCTGATGATTCAGACAAAAATATAAAAGCTGATGTGAGTGTATTGGATTCGGAATCTCAGTATGCTAGATGATGAGAGTGTGGGAGAGGGTGAAAGTGATAGGGAAGGTGATTGTCCTCATAATTATGATATAAAGAAACGTGCTAGTGTTCATGGTAGGGAGCTCATGAAGAGGAGGCTCTATTGGTGTTAGAGAAATTTCTGGAGGTTTTGAGAGGGGTTTTTATGAGCTGTTCTTACAATGCATTGCCAAAACACAAAATCCCAAAAGGAGCAACACTAGATGGCACCGTTAATATGACCTTAGGACTGAGAGAAAAGTTCTAGGGATAGCAAATAAAGATTATATAGGATTGTGGTGGCCGATGTGATAACGTCTCTGATTGGTGATCGCCAGACTGGGGTTAGAGTCCCACTCAAACTTGTAAGTTCCTTTGGTCGCGTCATCCTTACCATCCTTGTGAACTAAGGATGGGGTGTCTGGGGGAGCCCATGGGAGTATCTGCTGAGTCATCTGCACCCATTGCCTGACCCTCCTTTGTCATATCTTGGGTGGAGAGGGGACTTTGGCGCTGATCATATATATATATATATATATATATATATATATATATATATATATATATATATATATATATATATATATATGGTCAGTCTCTAGGGCATTGGCCTGCTTGATATTGCAATGTTACTGTCACTTGCCTCTGCCATTCATGAATGGCCTTGAAACCATTAAAGGTGAATATGTCCGTAATCATTCATTTATGGTAAATTTGAACAGGGTTTTGGTATCAATCATGTCAGATTATATTATGACGAATTAAAAAGGATTAAATATTCAATGTTAACTGTAAACATAATAATACAGAAGTTTTTTGGTAACCATATATAAACATAGTAAAATATTTTGGGTACCTTAAAATACAAAGTTTTGTCAATAACTTCAAAAATAAAATAGTAAACAAGAAAAACACTCATAATCACGAAACTAGCTACGTAAACCATATCATCAGACTTTTGCTTACAGATATTCTAACAGCGATGCCTCATGAACCAAGCCCGAATACATACGTGTAGGCCAAGACATCAGCCTTCTTGTTACAGGAACTAATCAAGGTCACTGGGTAGAATATGAGTTCTCACCGTTGTTTATTGTTAGTTGGTGCAGTTTTTTACTGCCTTTGGCTGCACCAACAAACGTGGAGTGTAGTCAAGACAACTAGTGATATATTAAAGAGTAAACACACAGGTATATATATATATATATATATATATATATATATATATATATATATATATATATATATATATATAGGTAGGTAGGTAGGTAGCAGGTTGGCCAGGGCACCAGCCACTCGTTGAGATACTACTGCTAGAGTGTTATTGGATGCTTTGACTGGCCAGACATTAATACATTAGAACCCTCTCCCTGGTAACGGTTCAATTTTTCTTTGCCTACACATACACTGAATAGTCTGGCCTATTCTTTACACATTCTCGTCTTTCCTCTTACACCTAACAACACTGAGATTACCAATCACTTCCTCTTCAATCAAGGGGTTAATTACTGTACTGTAATTGTTAAGTGGCTACTTTCCTCTTGGTAAGGGTAAAAGAGACTCTTTAGCTATGGCAAGCAGCTCTTATAGGAGAAGGACACTCCAAAATCAAACCATCGTTCTCTAGTCTTGGGTAGTGTCATAGCCTCTGTACCATGGTCTTCCACTGTTTTGGGTTAGAGTTCTCTTGCCTGAGGGTACACTCGGGCACACTGTTCTGTCTTATATATATATATATATATATATATATATATATATATATATATATATATATATATATATATATATATATATATATATATATATATATATATATATATATATATATATATATATATATATATATATATATATATATATATATATATATATATATATATATATATATATATATATATATATATATATATATATATATATATATATATATTCATATATATATATATATATATATATGTGTGTGTGTATATATATATATATATATATATATATATATATATATATATATATATATATATATATATATACATATGTATATACTGTATATATATATAATTTGTTTATTATTTGTTTTCCTTCATATTGTTTTTTTTTTTAAATGGCGTGTTGGGTAGGCTTAATAGAAAGGCCACGGACGCCTGGTGGTTTATCAAGAGGTTGTCTTTTCCTTATCTGTTTCTTTTACTTTTCAAAACCATCCCTACTGTCTTCCCTCCAGTTGAAGTGGCTATCCTGAAGGGTATTTAGCCTTGCATGGTGTATCGGCTCCTCCATGTTGACCAGTTTTTCCGATTTTTTTCTATAGTCTATGGGTTTGATCAATCACTTTATTTATATTTCTGTACATATTGTTCTTGTTATCATTCTTGTTAATTGGGTTTTTAAGTATGATGTATCTTTTTTGTCACCATTAATTCTTATGCTCTCTGGAGACATTGAGCAAAATCCGAGACCAGCTCGTCCTAGATTTCATCAATGTCGTCTACTGTATTGAAATACTCGTGGTCTTCATGCAAATATTCAAGACCTTACAGTTGCGTCCAGAGAGTATGATATTCTTTTGTGCTCAGAAACTTTGGTATCTAATATGAGGCACTCATCTGAACTTATTATACCTGGTTTTAAGAGACCAATTATGTTGGGGTTAGGGGAATGGCGGTGTATGTTAGGACTGAGTACCCTGCTTCTCATAAGTCCTGCTTTGAATGTGGATGCCATGAGATTCAGGTAATAAAAGTTTGTGGCTGGCATAACAACTTTGATTGTCTTCTTACCATTATGGCTAAGATACAAGAAGATAATAGAAAGGCCTCTTTTGTCATTGTTGGTGATTTCAATGCTCACCATAGGGAGTGGTTGAA
>NC_090732.1:63669903-63672403 GCF_036898095.1 Palaemon carinicauda
GCTGGTTGCTGGCTCAGGTGGGTTTGCTGCCAGGCGATAAACTTCGCGTAGCAGCTGTCTAGAGAGTAGAGTGCTGGTTGGTGGCTCAATTGGTTTTGCCGCCGAGTGATCAACATAATGTGGTAGCTAGCTGGAGAGTAGAAGGCTAGTCTACGGCCGTGGTGGCCCGACTGTTGGTGGGTCAGCGCTTTGAGCTGACTGAACTGAGTTCAGTGGATTAAGTGGCCATTCAGGCGCTGTGGCTGTTGGGCGGTCAATGCGTCTTTGTAGCTGGTTAGATAGTAGAGAGTTAGTCAATGGTCGTGGCTGCATGATAGTTGGTGGGGCAACATTTTGAGCTGACTGAGCTGAGTTTAGCGGATTAGATGGTTGTTCTGGTGGCGTAGCCGCTGAGCGGTCAACGCGGCTTGGCAGCTGGTTATATGGTAGACAGTTAATTGGTGGTAGTGGCAGCATGCTACTTGGCTGGTCATCGTTTTCAACTGACTGAGTTCTGCTCAGCGGAGTAGGTAGCCGTTCAGGTGACATGGCCGTCAGGTGGTCAACCCAGTTTGACACCTGGTTAGATGATAGAGAGTTAGTCGGTGGTAGTGTCGGCATGACTGTTTGTGAGCTTATACCGTCTCAGCGTAACACAAGGCGGAAAAGTCGTAAATAATTATCCTGGACAGCATTGAATAGTTCGATGGTGTTTTCCTGTTCAGAAGTCCTGATAAGCAATTTCATGTTGTTCTAAAGGGCTGAGAGGTATTCATCGACCTAGTTGGTTTTCCCCTCGCTGAGGGTAAAGATCGGGCAATCCCTGTAGAGGTGGAGCTCAAGTTTTACGTTGTTGACCAGTAAACAACGTAATGACTGGTTGTGATGGTGGGTCAGTGTGTTAATCTGACTGAGCTGAGTTCAAGTGGCGTGACCATCGAGCAGCCATCCTGGCTTGGCCGCTGGTTAGAGAGTAGAGAGATAATCTGCGGTTGTGGCGGTATGATAGTTTGCGAGCATATGCTCTCGGCACAATATAAGGCAGGAAAGTTGTACGTAACTATCCTGTTCAGAACCCTCAATAAGCAAGTTCAAGTCATTCTGAAGGGCTGAGATGTATCCATCAAGATGGTTGGTTTTCCTCTGGCTAATGGTAGGGACCAGGCATTCTTCAAGTTTCATCTTGTTGACCTTTCATTGGATCTCCCAAATTCATCTTTGGCAGATGGCTAGTTGAGATAATGGTGGGGTCCGTGAGGGACCTAATAGAATGGGTGCGTTCATTTTCTGTTGTTATGGGTTTGTAAAGACGTAAATCTGAGTTTTGGGCGCAAATCACGGATGTGATAGTACTAAGGTTATGGGTTAAGTAGTAAATCACACAATATGTGTTTGGAGGATGCATGAACCACGAATGTGATGGTACTTTGGTTAAAGTTTTATTAGTTATGCAGCAAATCAAAGAATATGTGACTGGAGGCTGCCCGAATCACGAATGTGATGGCCCTTAGATTAAGGGTATATTGGTCGTGCAGCTAATCACAGATTATGCGATTGGAGGTTGCTTGAATCATGAATGTAATGGTACTTAGATGAAGGTTTTAAAGTTGTGCAGCAAATCATAGAATAAGTGATAGGAGGCTACAAGAATCACGAATGTGATGGTATTTAAAGTTAGGGTTTAAGGTTTGAGTAGTAAGTAATTGGGCCACGATTCATGGAACACATGATTGGGGATTTTATGAATTACGAATGTGATAGTACTTATTGGTTGTGCAGCAAATCACATAATATGCTATTGGCGGCCAGTTGAATCACGAATTGGATGGTACTTAGATTAAGGTTTTAAGGTAGTGTAGAGAATCACAGAATACATGATTGGAGGCTACATGAATCACGAATGTGATGGCATCTAGATTAAGGGTTTAATGGTTGTGCAGCAAATTACAGAATATATGATTAGAGGATGCTTGAATCACGAATGTGATGGTACTTAGACAGAATACGTGATTGGAAGATACAGGAATGACGAATGTTATGGTAATTAGCTGAAATGTTTAAAGTTTGGGCCGCGAGTCACGGAATATGTGATTTGGGGCTTAATGAATCACAAATGTGATAGCACTTAGATTAAGGTTTTAATAGTTGTGCAGCAAATCACAGAATTTGATGGCAATTATATTAAGATTTTTAGATTCTGCAGCAAATTACAGAATATGTAGTTGGAGGCTACATGAATCACGAATATGATGGCACTTAGATTAAGGGCTTAATGGTTGTGCAGCAAATCACAGAATATGTGATTGGAGGCTGAAAGAATCACAAATTTGATGGTACTTAGATTAATGTTTTAAGGTTATGCAGCAAATAACAAAATACGTGATTAGAGGCTATATGACTCCCGAATGTGATGGCACTTAGATTATGGGTTTAATGGCTGTGCAGCAAATCACAGAATATGTGATTGGAGGCTGCTTTAATCATGAATTTGATGGTATTTAGATTAATCTTTTAATGGTTG
>NC_090732.1:63677403-63692403 GCF_036898095.1 Palaemon carinicauda
TTTCAGCAACGACATTTGCAGCATTCCACTATTTTATGTATTTGTACTGTAGCCTAACATTATATGCGCTATGGGTATTAAGAGTAATGTTGGACAGTATTCCATTGTTAGAACGTGTTTCGACATAGTTCGTAAGTGTAGTAGTGTATGTTATGAAGGATTTAATCATTCATTACCTGTCCTAAGGTTAGGATGAGATTCTTCTTACTTTTGTATTGCAGTAGGATTCGATCTTTTTGAGAGCGATGCTCAATTTTATTTTTTGTATGTGTGTGCGAGTCTTTTTCACATATTCTCACTCGAGAGCCACAAGTTGTTGAGACAATCCATTGAGAGCTGAGGAGCAATGTAAGCCGTTAACCCATTAAACGTATTTTAAGAAAACCAACGTATCATTAAACCCTAACAAGAAGAATCGATGACATCGGATGAGATGTAGAACAACACTAATGAATGGATATGATTCCAGGTATGTATGAAGGAGCCATTCCATTTGGATGACCAATACCATACATAATACAGTGGAACCTCTACATACGAACGTATCTACATCCAAATTTTCCAACATCCGAAGTAAAATTCGAGCAATTTTTTTACTCTACACCCGAATTTTATTTCGACACACGAAGTAAGCAATTTTCGTCGTGCCGATTGTATCCGAATTTTTCGACACGCGAAGTACAATTCGAACACGTTCCTACTCTACACCCGAATTTTTTTTCGACACCCGAAGTAAACAATACCCGTACGCGTAGGTGGTACTCATAGCGCCGGATGTATTTTTTATTTCCGCTGATAGAAAGTAGCACTTCGACCTCGGAGGGACCCTCAATTAGCGTGGCTTGGGTCATTCCTCTGTTCTCGTCGGCTTCGTGTGGTTGTGCGCTGTGTGTTCTGCTATTACTGTTTTAATCGTGATTTTTTACGTGCATCCTTTTACAGTAATTTACGTAAAGCATGGGTCCTAAAAGGCTTAACTTTGCAAGTGGTAGTGGTAGTGGTGAGAAAAGGAAGAAGGAAATGCTTTCTTTAGACGTAAAGCAAGAAATTATTGAAAAACATGAGCGTGGTGTCCGCGTGATTGAACTTGCAAAAGAATATGGCCGTAATATGTCGACGATCTCGACAATCTTGAAACAGAAAGAAGCCATTAAAACAGTGAAACCTTCTAAGGGGATCACCATCATTTCCAAACGTTGTAGCCATATCATAGAAGAGATGGAACGACTTCTGCTAATCTGGATCAAGGACAGAGAGATTGTTGGCGACACCATCACTAAAACTATCATCTGCGAGAAGGCGCACGCCATCTTCATGGACTTGAAGGAGGAGAGCTGTGGGGGTGATGCTGGGGAGAGTTCAACAGAACCTTCCTCAGACGATTTCAAGGCATCTCGTGGCTGGTTTGAGAAATTTAAGAAACGGTCCGGGATTCATTCAGTTGTTCGCCACGGAGAGGCTGCTAGTGCGGACACAAAGGCTGCAGCTGACTTTGTGAAGAGCTTTGAAAGGATCGTGCAGGAAGAAGGCTACGTAGAGCAGCAGGTGTTTAATTGTGATGAAACCGGGCTGTTTTGGAAGAAGATGCCCAGTCGAACCTACATCACCGCCGAAGAGAAGAAATTGCCTGGGCATAAGCCAATGAAGGATCGGTTGACTCTTGCCCTATGTGCCAACGCTAGCGGGGACTTTAAAGTCAAGCCCTTACTGGTTTACCATTCGGAGAACCCTAGGGCCTTTAAGGCACACAATGTGGATAAGGACCAGCTTCATGTTTTCTGGCGATTCAACTCAAAGGCCTGGGTCACTAGGCAGTTCTTTGTCCAATGGGTTAACCAAGTTTTCAGTCCTTCTGTGAAGAAGTATCTTCATGAGCAGAAATTGCCTTTAAAGTGCCTGCTATGCCTTGACAATGCACCCGCTCACCCCCCCGGACTTGAAGATGATATCTTCGATGAACTTAAGTTCATAAAGGTGCTGTATCTTCCACCGAATACCACCTCTATCCTCCAGCCCATGGACCAGCAAGTCATCTCGAATTTCAAGAAGCTCTACACCAAGCACCTATTCAAGCAGTGCTTTAATGTCACGCAAAGCACAACTTAACTTTGCGTGAATTTTGGAAAACCCACTTCAACATCGTGCACTGCTAGAAGATCATAGATCAGGCTTGGGTGGGATTAACTCGACAAACCCTTAATTCTGCCTGGAAGAAGCTGTGGCCTGGTGCAGTTTCTCCCCGAGATTTCGAAGGTTTTGACCCCGAATCTGATCCTGTGGTGGGTGCAGCGGAAGACGTAGAGGAAATCGTCTCCCTTGGCAAGTCCATGGGTCTGGAGGTCGACGCAGATGACATCACTGAACTCGTCGTCGAACATCACGACAAACTTACCACAGAGGAGCTCAAGGAACTCCATGCTATGTCTGAGTACATATGTGATGACGAGGAAGGGATCGAGGAGGTAGAACATGTGTTAGGTTCGGCGCAAATAAAAGAGGTGTTAGGAAAATATCAAGACGTGGTTGACTTCATCGACAAATACCACCCAAAAAAATTGCAGGTTTGTCGTGTAGTTGCGCAGTTCAATGATGTTTGCCTAACTCATTTTCGAAACATTCTGAAAAGCTGTACCAAGCAACTTTCTATCGATAGCTTCTTTAAAAAAACTACGAAGCGAACCCGTGATGAAGAGGATGGAAGTGGTTCAAAGAAAACGGCAAAGAGTGAAGAGAAAAAAATTCAATCAATTTTAAGTGGAGAGAGTGAAAGTGATTAAAATTAATCATCAGAAAGAAAAAAAGAAAATGTAAAAAAAAATATAAAATATGAAAATAAAAAAAAATAAATAAGCTAAGTTAGGTTAAAGTTCACTTAGTGTAAGTTAGAATAAGTTACGGTAGTGTACGTTTATCGTAGTTAACCTCTCTACCTCCTCGCCGCCCGTCCGTCTCCTCTCTGCGTAGCAAGACCAACAACACCTGCGCTGGACTTTCTAAGGTAAAGTGACGCTAAAAACCCATTTCTTATTTATAATTTTTTGATAATTATTCTTTTTTACATGTCTATTAGCTAATTTAGAGTGCATATTGTCATGTGTAATTATGTGTAGTAATTTATTAAGGAGTTATCATAGGTTTTTGGGCTCAACCACGGATTAATCCTATTTCAATGTATTCTTATGGGAAAATTCGTTTCGACATCCGAACATTTTCTACATCCGAAGTCGGCTGTGGAACGGATCAAATTCGTATGTAGAGGTACCACTTATATGATATCCAGGAAGAGCATTCTGTAGGCAGTGAAGACTTACGACGAGACATATCCTTGGAGGAGGTTATGGAAAAGCAGAATTTATTGCTAGAAAATTCTTCTAGTAACAGTTGTTAAGAAAAGTCTCTTATTCATATGAAAGAATCTGGATAAAAGAGATTTCTAAATCCCAAGGAGCACTTGTTCATCCGAGTGATGAACTCCTTAAAGTACAATTGGAAAAAACGGAGAGGTTGTTTGAGTGCCACGTTGGAGAGACGGTGTTAAGGGCTGCTAATGGAGCCCTTAAGAAATTGTCTTATGTTATTAAAAGTTTTGTTGATATACCGGAATAGATAATAGGTTATTATGTTTTTTTTTTTTTTTTTTTTTTTTTTTTTTTTTTTTTTTTTTTTTTTAGAATACGTGTTATAAATAGAACTGTTAAAAATGTCTAACGTTTTAAAGTAACATGAATAAAATAAAGTCACCTTTGTGTGTATCTGCATGCATGCATGTATGTATGTATGATTATGTGTGTGTGTGGGTGTGAAGAACACATTCCCTTTACAAAATAATACAAGTACTATAATACGAGTACTATACATGTAAGCCTCTCTTCTGCACCGTGGCTAGGTACTCACTACTCAGTCCGTTCCCCTCTCCCAACGTTCATCCTAGCTGCGTGGGAGGAAGGTACCAGACAGTGACATTGTATATTTGACCGTTGTGTATTTTATTACTGTGGTGGTAATAAGACTGAACCTCGCAAAACATGGAAAAGTTCATCATAAGAAAACTCAAGCGTCTTGTTGACACTGACAGCAGCAGAGATGGAGTGAAAGTTCATAATGATTCACAAGGTGTACGTGTAGATGACGCTGAAAATGAAGCAAGATTATCTACTGAAAACCAGCCTTCTTGTTCATATCCGATAGTGGAAAGTGAAGTGACGCTTCAAAGTGAGATTATTTGTGCAGGTCCAAGCAGGGAAAGTGAAGTGATAGCTTAAACCTTGTCTAGTTCTTCAGGTCCAAGGGTGGCCTCAGAACGTACACATAGCAGCAAGGACATCTGCAGTAAATAATTTCGCTTGTATAACGAGAGTTATCTAGAAATTGGGTTTACTTGCTGTGATGACGAGTTTAGTCCAAGACCAAAGTGCGTTGTTTGCAACATTGTGCTGTCAAATGAAACAATGACTCCATGAAAATGAAAATACATTTAACAACAAAACATAAGCACCTTTCGCAGAAACCTATGGATTACTTTAAAAGACTTTTGAAAGATAACAAAATACAAAGACTTAACTTTGAGAAAAAAGTTAAGGTAGCAGATAAAATAGAGAGCAAGTTATTTAGTGGCAGAACGGACGGCAAAACATATGAAACCTCATTCATTTGCAGAGTCATATTTTCTTCCAACTTGTTGTGCTGTAGTGAAAACTTTGGTGATGAGGCTGAAAAAAGAAGTAAAAAAAGAATACCTCTCTAAGACGACACTATTGGTAGACGAATCAAGGGTATGTCGTCTGACATTGAAAAGACTGTAAGTGAGCTTATGAAAAATAAAATTTTTGCTCTGCAAGCAGACGAGTCAACTGATATTTAATAAAATAACTGAACAGTTTTTGTGCTGCAAAGAACTTGTGCAAACTTCAGAACATGACATATTCTCCTCAGTAGTAGAATATTTGAAAGAAATGGGACTGACATTGAAATTATGTTTGGGAATTTGCACAGATGGTTGTCCATCTATGGTGCGATCAATTAAAGGTTGTGTGTTATTAGCGCAGAAGGAAAACCCACACATGATTACAGCACATTGTTTCTTACATCGTGAAAATCTTATTACAAAGACACTAGGACAGGAATTAAAGCTTGTGCTAGAAAGTCTTGTAAAGATGATAAACTTCATAAAAAGCAGACCTAAGCACAAGACTTTTTTGCTATTCTCTGTGAAGAAATGGGATCTGCCCACGAAGGCCTTCTCCTCCATACAGAGATCGGGTATCTATCAAGAGGCAAAGTGTTGTCGAGAGTACATGAACTGTGGTATCCTTGAAGAAGAGGAACTAATTAGCATCCGTAATGACCGCACACTTAAACTGGAGTACTTGGATATGTCACTAGAAAGCTATTGGTTAAGAATTGGAAAGGAACACCCTCACATAGCCATAAAAGCCCAGAAAATTTTGCTCCAGTTCTCGACCTCTTATCTGTGTGAATTAGGATTTTCAACACTCAACCATCAAAACTAATAGGTCTAGATTGCTGAGTGTTGAAGAGGAAATGAGAGTGTGCCTGTCCAGTGTCCCTCCTAACATTGAAAGGATATGCAAATCCAGACAGGCGCAAGTGTCCCATTAATCAGGTATGTTTAATCTACAACAGGAATATATGTTGTACATCATTCCCATATGCTCATTAATTCATTCATATATGATAATTGAAAAAATAATAATAACAATTATTATTATTATTATTATTATTATTATTATTATTATTATTATTATTATTATTATTATTATTATTATTATTATTATTACCCATGTAAACACACATTTGAACTAATATCTTTGGTAGCCTTACGTATTGCGTACCTTTGTGTTAGTTGAATATGTAGAAGGCTTATATAATAATAGTTATAATTATACTGACTGTTGAGTTGGTGCGCCGTCAAAGTTCAGGATATATCATAAATGCTTCACTAAGGAATAAAGGTTGAGAACCTCTGACCTATTATCACGTATATACCGTACCTTATATCTGAAGTTTTCAATATAACTTGCTAACCCCCTTTTAAATGAATATCTGATCTTATTAATTCAAAAGTTCTAATGTTTTAAAATAGATGATTATTGTAAACAATTTTGGTTAAATAGTTTTCAGTGAGACTTTTTTTTTTATAAAACTAAAACACATTCCTAAACCATCATTTTAACATCGATGAATAAAAATTCTCTCTCTCTCTCTCTCTCTCTCTCTCTCTCTCTCTCTCTCTCTCTCTCTCTCTCTCTCTCTCTCTCTCTCAGGTGCGTATGACTTGACTTATTCCACGATAATACGAGTGATACGTCGACAGATATATTCTCTTCTTTCCCCGTTCCCCGTCGCTTTTCTTTTGGTTTGAGTTAACACACACGCAAGTAAAATGAAACTAAGGTAGAGGAAAGGGATTGAGATATGCAGTAAACTGTCTTTACTGGGAATGATTTTAAGGTTTCCTTTAGGTTATCAAAGAATCTAATTTCTTCACACCTACTTGTGAAGCCATTAAATGCCGATACAGAACAAGGAAAGATTTCCCATGGAGGTTTGGAGAAACAAGGGATGGGTAGGAAATTATAGAACTTCGTAGGATCTTGAGATGACCTTTTCCTTTTTCAGGGAAATGCTAATCCGTTTTTTTTTTTTTTTATTAGACAGCTAAAAGAAACTTCACCCACGAAAATCAGTAAAACCAAATCTGTACGAAATAATACTATTTAATTCTACAGGATAGGAAAATAGAGAGTCAAATGTTTCATTCCCATATTATATAGGTAAATGGCACTGCACACTCGGGATGCCGACAAATGACGGCGGCACTTGACCATGGGTCAGTGCTTGACTGCTTGTTTTGGGGCTATGACTGACCGTCTAAGAGCCCAGCCCCCGCCCTGGCATAAGGCCCGGTCATTCTGAAAGAACGAACGGCTACTTGTGCCTTGCCCAGACCTTACACATAGGCGATAGACCTTGATTGAATACCCTGCTAGCCACCGCTCTGTCCCCCGGGACAAGATGGCTGCGGTTTTCACGCATGCGCTACCATTTATCGATATGGGTCTCGCAGCATCTATTGTAGGATATCCAAGGTACCGAGGTTGAAAATACAATGCACAGCCTATATCTGCGGTGAACAGTTTATGTTACAGGATGAAATTAGAAGAAAGAAACTGAATATTTATCCTGTAGAATACCGGAAACCACCATTACGACTTGTATGTGTAAACTTCCTTAAATACCCAAACCCTTGAACTGCTAGATGTATACTTTCAATAATATTCAGATAAGAATCTATATTGCGGATTGAAGAACTCGCTTATTAAGTAGCCTATGTATGTGCGATACAAAATCTTTTGTGAATTCTCCAATTTCCAAAGATTATCCAATGAATATATCCATGCAAACTACTAAATTTTGAATTGTTTGAAATACTCAATAAACATTATGCAAACGTTTAAGAATCAGTTTTCATCTAACTCAGAGCTGACTTAGTTATTTTATATATTCAGTCACATAGTACTTGCACATTCTGGTTACTTCTACAATACTTTAACAATTCTATCATACTGATCAAATACGTGATTTTTGGCCTTACTGAAATTTCAAATGTTCGTTACTTGCTAACGATAATTTTGAACACCGATAATTTCAACCAATTGTTAAGCGATTCACAACACTGAAAATACTCTTAATGTGAACTCTAACTAATTTTTATGTCATAAAATACTAATTAATTTATATAAATCCATACTTGTCAATTACTCATACATATAAGCAAAGTAATGTACAAATTAAAAACATTACATTACTATGTTTGCAATGACATCTCACTAAATGTTGCATTATGATAGGCGTCTACATAGTATTTTCATCTGATATGCTCCAGATTTGCATCTTTATTTTCAAATAGTGAAATCAGCGAATAAGAAATCATTCCAAAAGTTCACTGGCTAAAAAAAGTACATCTTCTCAAAGTAGATTCGTCTTACCTGGAAGTTACTAGAGAGCTGCTTGCTGTGTACCTGGAACAACGGATTGTATTCAAAGAAAAATCATAAATATAATCAAATTCTTGCATATTATACTTTTTATTTGTAGCTTTTGAATCGATTCAGTCACGATATTCTAGTATATTGAAGTTTCATATTTTGTGTCCTCCACATGATCATGAGCGGTAAAATGTTTTAAATCTGTCAATCCAACACACGTTTACATTAACTGGTTTGTCCTTGAATTCTCATATGCATTAACCAAACATTGAATTCAGTACCAAAAATCAAATATGGAAGGGAACAAAAGTAAATCTGCTTACCATGACCGAAGCCAGTATAACCAGGGTAATGATTAGGAGCTTCATTGTCAACCAAGGACGTAATTGACGTTGCTGCAACCACAATGAAGACGGGATATCCTCAAGAAATGTTTTCTCCCTAGGAAGTTACACAGAATACATTAGAATGAGTAAAGTGACACGATCTAAAGGGCACTTAAGCAGATGTGCGTCGTATGAAAAACGAGAAGGGGTAATGAATGGTGATGCCTAGATTTTGATCAAGATTAATTTTATGCATAATGATATATCACATGATGTTATATTTAGTGAAAAAGTACACTATTGTGTAACATATTTTCCTATTATGCATGAGTCAAGCATACTCACCCATATATCATACAACAGCCTATATTTATTCACATACACACACACACACACACACACACACACACATATATATATATATATATATATATATATATATATATATATATATATATATATATATATAAATATATATATATATATATATATATATATATATATATATATATATACACACACACACACACACACACACACACACACACACATATATATATATATATATATATATATATATATATATATATATATATATATATATATATATATATATATATATATATATATATATATATATATATATATATATATATATATATATATATATATATATATATATAGACATTTCCTGTGGGTGGTTCCATGATAGTATCACAAAAGCCAATGCCTCATGACTGCTGAATCGTGGAAGTACCTTTGCATAGTAAAACTGAATCTTATAATTAGAATTAGATACCGTTACCTTCTGCTTAGCTAATAACACGGTATTCAAACGAACCTCAAAGATGAGCTGAACTTTTCCTGGGCTAACAAAGTGGTGATTGGAAAAAGACTGGCAAAGGTTGTTGCCACAAAGTATACTAATATACAGCTTCCATCCACATCATTAGAATATATCACAAGTGTCTGAACGAGGAACCAATAAGAAATGAACACGCCGGACACTTTTCCCTAGGGTGACCTTTCAAAAACTGTGTGAAGTCTGCCATGAAACTAGCGCATAAGAATTCTTTTCTTTACTAAATAAGTTTATAGACAGAGGTAAAAAAAAAAAAAAAAAAAAAAAAAAAAAAAAAAAAAAAAAAAAAAAAAAAAAAAAAAAAAATCTTTTCAAACTCAGTGCATGCCGCAAAGGGTTATTATTAAGTACAGTATGTATTTGAACAGTTATCGTACTGTAAATATTTTGGATCTTAAACTATTACAAGAGATCTCGGTTGAAATTGCATTCGGAATGTTTTTTTTTTTTTTTTTTTTCGCACTGGTTATCTCCACGGCCCAGTCTTGGAGCTTGCTTTGATGATCAATATCGTAAATACCTCGGCGAGGCGTGTCAGTAGCCAAGGGAGGAGCATTTAGATTGTCATGATCAATTAACCTATTTAAGTTGGGGTACATGAGTCACAGGCGTTGCTTGCTACTCACACAGCCGATGCGTTATTAGCTTTTGTTTTCGTGGGGATGGCTTTTAACACAGCCGTCCGTGGCAATATCTTTTGTCTAAATATTCTTACACCTGTTACATTCAAATCGTTGCTTTGATGTTTTGCAACATTTTAAAACTAAAGAGAGAAATATGCAGGACGGAAATCAATATATGATAAATTATATATGAATACTTCGGCAAAATTTCTAAAATCTAAAATTAGAATAACTAATTCTAAGAATATTCTACAAATTTAGAAATTACATTGACAAAAATATTCCCAAGATAATAGAAAATATTTACAAAATGTAGATAAAGATATTAAATATGCAGAGATTAAGTATAAGAACTGTTACCTAGATCTAGTCTTGGTTTATACATCTAATAGATCGGGTGTCTACAGTACTACAGTATATAAAACTAGCACTAAAAACTGTAAACCCTACTTCATAGAGCATTCTCCAAATTTCGGGATGTATATCATCTCTTGAGTAAATATCGTTTAAAAAAACGGATAAATTGCCTGAAGGCCTATGCATATCCGTTGCTTACCTTTCCAATGCAGAGTACCTTTGTATAAATAAACATACATGGGCTATCTTCTATGAAACTTTGTCAGCTATATCATCCAAGAAGGATTCAAGGAAGCTACTTTATATTAAGAGCATCAACAATAAAAAAGAAAATTCTAAAGAAACTGCACTTTAACAGGCAAAGCATTTCTTACACAAAACACTGACCAATGAAACTAATGGACCACGACCCTCATCTACCAAAAGTAGCTTGTATGATTAGATAAAAGCTAAGCCAGAAAGAGGGACCTATTGATAGATATATTAACCTAGTTGTTTAGACCTCTTTAAGAACTAAAAGGAATTCCTCAACCTTGATCTTAAGTTTCGTTATATCAGTTACAAACAAACCGCATGGAGCTCAGAAATGCATAGGTATAGAGACCCATAATAAAGCTTTGCTCTCCGTTCTATCCCAGGGAAATTGAACCTATCTAATGCCATCAAAGAGAAATTCCTCAGAGGAGATGAATTAAAACATGGGGACAACATGAATAGGATATCCAGCCCCACCAGAATGAAGCAACTCCAACTACATGATCATTCAGACACTACTACCAGGAAAGGAATTAACGCTATTATCTACTTATAAAGAAAGAAGAATATAATGGGGATATGGATAGCCTCCTAAGTGATATCTCAAAGTAACTGATAAAACAACAAAGCTAGTAACCCACATAAGTTACCTATGATTATTAGTGACTATAGCCCCGTTTTCTCTTTTGAGAGTTTGAAGCCAAACAAGGTCAGTAATTCCCTGCATCCCATACTGCCAAAAGTAATTCCACTGAATTCAAATATTTCATTACCATAATCCCGAAAAAGCTAATCATACCCTTTATCACTGATAGGCAAGTGGTAATATCGTCATGGAGGTTGATAGATATACTAAGGAAATTAGATGGACAAAGGCAACATTAGAAATTAGACTTATTTAAAGTAACAGCAGTTAAGACAGCTGAGATAATCCTGAAAAAAAAGTTATTGTATGGATGCCTCTCCATTAGGCCTGTCAGAGGACAGACTGGCTTTTCCCTAAGAATTATGAGAAAAATGCCCCTTTCATATTTCATTAGGGAGAGCTTTATCAGCAAGTGGATTATATTTCTATGGGGTTTCTTCGAGGCGCCCTAATAATTAGAATATGTTTGGTTAAAAATGTAGAAGGAAACCCTTAACTCTTCCATGTATAATAGATACAGAAATGTCATCATCGTGGCCAACTTTAATGTAGACACCACCTTTTTGCAAAACACTCTAGAGAGTAGCTCAAGCCTATTTTCGTAATGGCAAATAGTGATAAATGCTATCTCATCTTATTGAATTCCAATATGGAATAGAATAGGACCCACAGGTCATGATAATTTGTCAAAATTGACTAGCATAGGGCAATGCTTGAATGACTGTAGAGATTTCTCATATTTATGAAAGGGCTCCATTATCACTGCCTATGTAAAAAGATTTGCAATGCACAGCAATGTGTCGAAGGACACATATGCATAGTTAGACAATGTCAGAAAGCTTCCCACTAGTAAAATATATGGCTTCCATACTGTGAAGGGTTATAATGGTAAACAGTTTGGTAGGTTTGTAAGTATCCCAAGCATTAAGGAAATAGCATCATACTCTACTTCAAAACATACCCATACTCAGAGAGATTCTGAAGATTGACTAAAGTATATTTTTACTTTCTCCTGTAGATTTATTCACACTTAAATTTTTCCTGTTGCATTAAGGGAAATGTTGTCATTCTGTACTTTTTTTAGAATAATGATCTGAAAAATATTGCCTCTTAAATCTAATCAGATCCATCTGGCATTACACCCAATCCTTCAATTTACTGGTCTCTCTATTTCACTGAAGTGAGGCACCCCTTTGATCTTTGACATTAATATAATTGGTAACCACCTTAGTTCAAGAAATAAAGTTAATCTCTCTTTGATTCTAGCACATAAGAATCGTAAAAGTGCATATCTTGCTGTATATTTGATTGCACTAAATTTCATGGGAGTCATTGGTCAACCTTACCCGAAATATGTTGAAAGATCATTATTTACAGGAAAAATAACACAAAATATCGTTTCTGTGAAATCTTGCAATAATAACGTCTATTCATACAAAATCATATTTGAAATTTATTGATCAGAAGAGTGTGGCTCTAGGCTACAGCTGATGATAGCATAATGGATAATCTTAGGGTGTAGTAAATACCGCAGATAAGCAGTCGTAAACTTTAATTTCTTCGAAAAAATTATACTTTTTCCGGCACTTGAAAAACCTCAGGTTGAGAACTGTTTCCCACATCCAAATACCGAAATCAGTTTATGCAGACGGTGACAATGTTTAAATAATTATCAAAGTTTAGCAATGAAGTCATTGGGACCTCCATTTCTTGTCATTTTAACTCATGTTACCTGGGATTTGCAATTATCACATAGGATTAGGAGAGTATATTTCGTTTATATAACACAATTTTATAAAGCATTTCTGGTCAGAATATTATCATGACCGAATATTTGAAATACAATTGTTTCCATATATTTAACATTACCTGATATGTCAGAGATTTTATATATTTGCAGCTGATAATTCAAACACTCAGTATACATTTGAGGATGAGTGTTGAACTGATGGTAAGCCAACTTATACAATAACTGCACGAAAGGTATTGGCTGTTATACATGGGAAACTAAGAAAAACTTGATGTTTGGTTACTAGCAGGGTTATTTTCTATAAAGATTCCATATTATGTTGGAGATAACTGGAATAGTACTGATGCTGTAATTAATAGCTAACTTGTGTATTTTAGGTCATGTCAGAGATCAACGAAGTACAGGGTGCTAGCCAGTAGAGTAGCTTAATTGACCAAGGAGATCCAATTCTATATCTGTTATCCAGAAAACCAATTTCATTAGTTTGTTTTCTTACTTGTGAACTACTAGCATTAATTTGAGATTATCATACTGAAATGGTTACTGCAGCAAGATTTTTCGACAGGAGTTATTCTAAAAACCAAGAGATTGGGATGTTTACCTGCTTAAAGCAACATACAAAGAAGCCAATACAAGGGTTCTACCTTATGTTGTAGAAGATTCCTTGTAAAAATTCCAGCCTAACTCTTGTATCTTTGATCTTCTGCTCTCGTTCGAAAATGACAACAGAGGTATGGTTTAAAATTTCCAAATTAAAGCAAGAGAAATTTATTCCAGTTCACATTTTTTTTTAATGAAATTAAAATATTTCCAGTATTTCATGCAATCAATAGAAGAGCAGCTTTTAGTTTTCAACACACGTCTCATTACGAAGACTTTGTTAGGAAGAAATCTCTAGAGGTATAATAAAAAATACTTCCCTTTGTTTACAAACTGAAGGCTAAGACCAAGTATATACTCTTCCACGAGTAAACCAAGTTGTATGATGTTCACCTTTGGTAAATATGCAATTCAAAATATTCCATTATGCGCTCCTGTCTTTGAAATAAATTTCTGTTCTCTAATGACCTGACAGAAGTACATAGCACAAATCAGAAGATGCCTTGAAATCACTTTTAATGAGATTATTCTTTTATTGAACTTTTTACCTGAAAATCTCGTGCTATTTTCAGATGTCATTGCCGATATAAAAACTGATATGTGGATGTTATAGCTCTCGGGTTTCCATAAACCTCATAAGAAAGGAGACAGAAAGTAATGAAGAATAATAAATTCTATTAATTGTATCATTTAATTTCGTTTGATTTAATACAGTATTTCACATATTTGTTCTCTTCTTTCAGCACTTTGAATGCTCTTTATGTGTACTAAATGTGAATATGGGCTCACTATTTTCAAAGAAAAGTTAATTTGCTAAAATGTCATTCTACCTAACACTATGTTTTCATATTTGGATACAAAACTAAATATAAATTGGCTTTTAATTTAGATAGGTCTGACATTGTAGTCCAAACAAAAACCCTATAAATATGTTTAACATTACGTTTTGATCCCTCTACCAATGCACACACCCCCCCCCCCCCCCCCGCATGTATACTAGTTATTTTAATAGAAATTATATTTGAAAATTAAATAAAAGTAATTGATTACAATCATTTCTTATTACAGATATGATATTTTATGGGGAGCATTCTAAATTTGCATGGAAAGACCTTTGATTGCCTCCTAGGAACTCACTATGACACCCAGCCAAGCAACACCAGGTGAGCCAACCAAGGGAAAGGCCCGTGCCAACAACAAGTGTTGGCTTTAATACCCCAACAACAACAAGGTGAGCCCTGACGCATGACCGGTGATATATATTGCAAGTTTTAACAATATCCTCTCTAATGTTCTGCGTTTCAGTTTCCTCTGTTTCCATCCAAAACTGTTGAAATTGTTCTATGTTTTTTTACCTTTCTTGTTTCTTTTACTTTTTCTCTGCATTTCTAAATCACGATGTGGTATGCCATCATGCTTCTATAATCGATTGTCTTTTGATACATTGCTTTCCATTCTCCTCATCGTTTTTATCACTTGATCTAAAGTTTAAGTTTCAATGATCAGCAAGTATCCGCCTCCGGAATGTGTTGTAAAAAAAAAAAAAAAGAATCACTACACAAATATTTTCCA
>NC_090732.1:63697403-63727403 GCF_036898095.1 Palaemon carinicauda
CTTTTACATTAAAAGCCAAATAAGAACACATTGTTATCATCAAGTTTATTTAGAACACGTCCAAAGAAGAAATAAGGTCTGTTAAAACAACAAAAACAGCAAAAAAAAAATGATACTCATCAACTCTAGGAATGTCGTGCATGCAAGGGTAAGGAGGTACGCTCTGATCGATACTTTTGAAAACTACGTCTTCCGGAACCACACTTATGTGAGCCTAATGATGTTCAGACACTGCACCATTAATAATGCTCTGTATTACTACTGTGTTAGATTTAACCATCTTTACTCGGTACAGACTGAAATACGCTGGCTCCAGTTTGTGTTTCCTAGGTTGTAATCTTGTCAAATACACACGATCATCCATTAATACTTTTACCGGTGCAGTTTTGCGCCGACCATCATACTTTGAGCTGTGTTTTTCAATAGCCCTTTTCAAAAACCTTTCAGTGGTGTTCATTACTCTCCTAAAGAGATTTAGTCAATAGGCACCATATTGCTCAGTTAAATGATTTGGCAACTATTGCCAATTAATCAGGACCGTATACGGTAACACAGAAACCTGTCCATACGCTAAAAAGAAAGGCGTGTCCCTGAGTGAGGCATTATATGCAGTGTTCAAAGGTAGCTCAACTGTAAGAAGCATGGCGTGCCAACAAAGGGAGTCATCATCAGCCACTAAGTAACATAAAATTCGCACCATTTTCCTATTATACGATTCCACTAAGCCATTAGCTGAAGGCCTATATTATGCGATCACTGAAAGGTGTTCAATTTTCATCAAGTCCATGACTAATATCACCACCTTATTTATAAACTCGAACCATTATCACTTATCAAAATTTTCGGGCAACCAAACCTAGTAATGAAAAAGTACAGGGCATGAGCTAATGAATTTGCTGATTTATCCAACATTACTTAACTATGAGTGTAACGAGTAAATGCATGCACAAATACCCATATGCACTTATGCTGTATTATAGTAGTAGAAAATGTTCCTACCACATCCATATGCAACCTATAAAATTTAATAGGAATCACAGGCCACTTTCTGGCTTTCGGTACATTGTTTTTATGTTCTTTGAAACAGTTACAAGCATGACAACATTTTATATAATTTTCTATAGATTTTTTCATTCCTAACCAAAAGAAATATTCACGTGCTCTCCTTAATGTTCTATCAATCCCCAAATGCCCTGCATATGGACTTGCATGTACAATGTAGATGGCTCGATTAATTAAAGAGGGAGGAAGAACTACCCGTGCACAATATAAGATATCATTCTCTATAAAAAAAATTCTCTCGAGGCACATCTAGAAATGAAGGAAAACTCTCTGATTCCCCTTTAATCACTGCTCGCACTTTTTCCATCCATCCCTCTTTTCTTCTGTCCCTCTCGGAATTCCTTTATGTCCCAGTCTCCTAAGTCAATCACACCTGCATCATCAGGGTACTCATTTCGGACACCCATGGTCATGTCCTCGGCCACCCACACACACTCATATTCTCTATTTACCTCTCTCTTGCCAACATATCCACAAACCCTCTGTCTCTCTCACTCATGGATCTCATTTTTTGATTGCTCCTCATGAGAATTCACATCCCGTTTTCAATATTGATGGGGACCTTCATTATTTTGGGTTTGTTCTTCGTTCCTCTTTTGTTTTACTCCTATTACTGCACCTCTAGAGAGGGCATCAGCTACCTTGTTAGCTTTACCTTCTATGTGGTAAAACTCTAATATGTTAAACTCTAACAATCTTTCAATCCATTTCGCTTGTCTAGGCGTCAAGTCTCCTTTGTAGAATAAATCATGTAAGGAGTGATGATCACTTTGCAACTCAATCAGCTGACCTAATAAAAAGAACCGATGCCTCTGGAACCCAAAGAATAGCCAATGCCTCTCCACTGAATGTGCTATAACTCTTTTCTGTCCCTTTTAATGCCCAGGAAGCAAAACAAATGGGTCAACCTATACTTTTATCATCTCACTGAGAAATTATACTCGTATCTGTTGTCACTAAAAACGGGCGATCAAATCTAGGATGTGTAAGTAACTCATTGCTAGTTAAGGCACCTTTCAAATGGTTAAAGGCCCTTTCTTCTTCACACTCCCAAATTTATTACTTTTTGTTTCTTTAAAGCATCTAAGGGTCTTGCTATCTCTCCAAAACCTTTCATGAATTTATGGCAATACCCAGCAAGCCCAGGGAACCCAGCTACTTCCTTAGAGGTATGTGGCCTGGGGAAATCTCTAATAGCTTCTACTTTACTGGGACAGGCTTGGATATGTTCTGAGGTTATTATATGACCTAAAAATTCGACCTGTTTAGAGAAAAATTTGCACTTTTATAATTTATTTTCATACCATTATGTCACAATGCTTCTAAAACTTTACTAATATTGTTATGTTCTTCGGCCATTTTCCCTGTAATTATGATATCGTCTAAATAAACAAGACCATTATGGCCACTTGAGGGAGACAACACCGTCATCATTACTTTAGAAGAATTTCTTGGAATATTTTTAACACCGAATGGAAGAAAATTAAACTGAAATAGTTGATCGTTGGGTATAAATGCTGTTTTGCATTTACTGTCTTTTTGAATGGGTATTTGATAGTATACAGAATTCAAATCGATAGTTGTAAAATATTTACTATCCCATACTTCATGAGTAATACTTCGATCGAAGGCAATGGAAATGCATTTTCCTTTGAGACAACATTCAACTTACTATAATCAACACACAATCTTACCGAGTCATCTTTTTTCCTAACAGCTACAATTGGAGAAGCCCAGGGGGAATTGCTCTCTTTGATAATCCCTTATTCCCTTAATTTACTAATTTCCCTTTATATCTCTTCCTGGAAATGAATGGGTAACTTATAATGCCTTGACCTGATTGGATCTTCCTGCCCTGTTTCAATGCTAAAGGGAAATCGATCAATCCTCCAGGGTGGTTCGTCTCCAATTGCAATTACATAGGAATAATCCTTAACAATGTTACTAACTATAGGTTGATATTTTGGCTGACATAGTTTTCGCATTAGCATAATCAAGTTCTGAGAGAGTTGTCTGTGTGGGTTGGAGTTGTGGCTACCAAGATCCCATTATTAGTAATTTCACACTCTTCATTTGACAAATTAACTATGGTGATATCCTCTCTGCCTTCTTTTATTTCTGACAACCCCTTTCTGACTACATATGCCCATTTGTCATGGGGTTTAACTACGACCTTGGTTCCCTCCGGAAGAGGCTGACAGGGGGTCACTGGTATGCTCGTAAGTGTCTGGGGAGACAATACTTCTCTTTCAGGTACAGCTGTTACCTTACCTACTTCTTGCCTCTCTCTTCCCACACAAGCACTTACTCTCTCATGACTTCCTATTGGCAAAATGCACCCTCCTGCTTTTACTGTTATTCTATCTTTTTCCCTGCGGATGTATATTTGATTACTCATTATAAAATCCAAACCAAGTATAGCCTCGATTCCTGGAAATCCCAAGGTGGAGAAGACAAAAAAAATCATGTGTAAATTTCACAGATCTCACCTGAAAGTTGACGATCATTGTATGCCTTGCTAGTAGTTTATTTCCTCCTGGCATGTCGAGGATGATGGATGCTGCTGACTGTGATGGATTTAAGGAGACTCCTTGTTCAAGATCCAAAACACTGGCTCCTGTGTTGATCAGTGCTCGAATAGACTTATCTGGTAGGTCAATCCTGACTGCTAAAATTCCAAGCCACCCATTAGGAGATGTGCAGCACGGGCCAATGACCTCGCTTGCAATACCTCTGCCCCCTGCTTCTGTCTCTAGTGCTACGGGGATAAGGTTGGGGGTACCGAGGGGGGCACCACTGCCTGCTCAACTGCTTCTGTTGTCATGCAGGGGGACATCGACCTCCCCCTTCCTCTGATTCATTTTCCTCTGATATTGGGCTGGGGGTGGTGTGCGTGTGCTACAGCCCGCCTGCCCTCTGCATTTTTTGCTGAGCTCTCTTGAGATAGATGACAGTAGGCATGACAAGTGTAACATCTGAAGACTCTTTTCACTTGCTGACTTTGTTCTCCCCTCCCCCGGTTTATGGGATATTGGCTGCCCTTCATTGCATATGCTTTCATGACTGCCTCTTTTCCGGAATAAGGACAGTTATTCTACTGTCTAGAATGTTTGTATGGCCATCACTACATCTGCTAATGAGCGATTATCATCAAACAAATGCCCACAAAAATACGGGTTTACTAATCTGCGAATATGTTTACAGGCACTTGCTTTTTTGTCAACTTCTGAAAGATTGGTACTCCGTGTAGCAAACGAATCACAATCTCAAAAAATATGGGATGTAAAACTCTGAACTGGCTCACCCTCTCGAAATTTTGTTTTATAATTTTCTGTCATATAACCTAACCTGGCATCAGTTAAGGTATATTTCTCAATTAAACGTTGTTTTATTTCAGTATAACTTCTTAGACTATTTTGAGGCTAACCCATTACCTCCATTGCCGGAGCATCTTTCAGCAATCTAATTACTTGAATTGCGTTTTCTCTTTCTGACCACCCATATGTAGCTACTTCAAATTCTCTCAAAAACACTTCAATCGATTGAAACCCTTTATTAGACCATTGATCGTCAAAAGGCCTAACACTTGCCTGGAGTTCTGGCAATTTTTGAACTATGACGTTTTGGATATCTTCACTCAGCTGAGCATGTGTGCTTTCACCTGTGTGCGTTTGAACTTTGTTTATGTACGTCGGATATGCTGTGATTGTGCGCCGTTCCTCTTCTTGTTCAATTAATAATCTGTTTATTAACTCGGTTAGGTTATCTAACCTATTATCTAAGTCCTGTGTTCTTTGCTCTCATCTATATTCTACATCGACATCACTATAACAAACTGCTCCTTCGTTTTCACCTTACGCAGCAGCAGTGTCTGCTATGTTAGTCCTCGTATATCTAGGCGTCTTGAACTTTTATTTTACCGACTTAAAGAACAACTACGCTCACAGTATACGCAAAAACACATACTCTTTCATCTGACACCAATTATGTCCCATGTCGACGGATAATCAGACATCAGAACATGGATATTTTCCCTTTACTATAAAAAGGTTCGTGAATACACTTTACACAGCCAGATACTCTTCAAACGAGTACCTTCCACTCCTTCTAAGAAAATCATACATTGTTGGTCTGTCAATATGCTGAATTGTTAGATTTTGTTGAAATCTTCAATGTGACGGAAATATACTCTCACATTAGGCTTACACTACGTTACCTATCAGATTTCACACACGTCACCTAAAATAGAGTTCAGTGTTAGCGCACAACTTCTGACAGTCATATTACTCTCAAAAAAAGGTCATTAATCTCTGTATAAAACACATACTTCTACATATTTTTCATACAAGGCTTAGGACATATATATATATGTATATATATATATATATATATATATATATATATATATATATATATATATATATATATATATATATATATATATATATATATATATTAATATACATATATATATATGTATATATATATATATATATATATATATATATATATATATATATATATTAATAAACCAGTGCTCCATAAACTTTGTAAAGATGAACATAGCTAACATAATTTGCTGGCAGAAATCTAATATTTTTAATTTCACAGCATTAATGTAGAGGTAGGAGGCTGCAGGGGCAAGTTGTCATGATATGCAGTTTATGCATTCACTAGTGTGCAGTTCATTCTTAATTCATCAGTAACGGCATGGCTTATCATCATCTAAACCAGCAGTTCCCAAGTAAGGGTAAATTACCCAACTGGGGGTAATTTCGCTTTTGTTGGGGCTAATGAGTTTTTATTTTGACAGGTGCTGCAATATATATATATATATATATATATATATATATATATATATATATATATATATATATATATATATATATATATATATATATATAGTAAACGCAGGGAAATTTCACGCAGGGAAATTTCCCTTTTCCCTGCGCAACTTCAAATGACTGTTCGTGGTAAATCCAAAATTTTTAATTAAATTTCGGTCCGTCTCCCGCTCCCCTGTCAAGCTCTTGGGAGAGCAGCAAGCTTCTTTTCAAACAAAGTCATCGTGGCGTGTGGACGTGTTTGGGAAAGTCCCCATTGATGACCTTTAGATCGAATCATAAGGTAAGCATCACAGTGTTCTGATATTTAAAGACTTAGAAGGGTTGTCAGGGTTACTGTTTAAATAACAATAGCTAAATAGAGCTGTTAATATGATGAAATAAAGACAGTGAAAACATTATGAGGGGTGTATGCTTGTTTTAACGGTGGCGTCCCCTCGGTAGGGATTTGTCAGCTGTCCATGAGGGGAGAATGCCGGACGGTCCTTACAGTGGAAAAGCAAACAGTTCGGTAAGTAAAGGATGTTATCAAGAGGTCTTTACAATTTAATGAGGGAAAATAGAGGTCGTAAGGGGTTAGGCTAGATAAAACATGTCACAGATCGAATAACTATTTAGTGGATTTCTCTCATGACTTTAATGATGCCAATTAATGCTTAGTGCATATTTCTTAAAGATTCGATGTATAGCAGAACCAAGGGATTCACCCACCTAGTATTATGAATTTTGTAATAAAGTTATCATACCAGAGGGCTTTATTGGAAATGTTAATAAAAAATGTGTAATATGAAGGAAATAGAATACAAAGGAATTACAATTACTGGAATTATAGCAATAGAGTTTTTCCAATAAAACATTGTTGATGTTAAAAAATGTAAAGAATAGAGTTTTTCTTTAAATATGTTTTTTTCCTAGATTAATTGAAGAATTGTCACTATGAATTTCTCATGTATGTAATTTTTCCAGTGACCATCGACTAAATAAACATGAAAATGTCGATGAGTTTTCACTCCAACAAAGCACAAGAGGGATCGTGTGTGTGTGTGTGTGTGTGTGTGTGTGTGTATGTGTGTTATTATCAAAAAGATTAAAAATTTAAATATTAGCGAACGTCCAGTATGTCTCGCCGGCAAATAGTTGTCACCTCAGAAGAGGTTGGAGATAGCATTAAGCATGGCTGAAATTATCTGTGGACTAACCAAGCTGACAGACTGAAATTGGTATCACTATCCAACAACACAATTAAGCGTAGGATAGATAAACTGTCAAATGATATCAAGGATCAATAAATTTCACAGGTAAAACACAGTGGTATTTTTGCTATTCAACTGGATGAAATAACTGATGTTGCAAGTGATGCACAATTAATGGTATACATTCGGTACAAAGGAGAAAGGGAAATTGAAGAAGATCTACTTATGTGCAGTCTACTTGAAACGACTAAAAGGGGTGTGGATGTATTCAGAAAAGTTATTATTTTTTTTAATGAATCAGAAGATTATTATTATTATTATTATTATTATTATTATTATTATTATTATTATTATTATTATTATTATTATTATCCAAGCCACAACCCTAGTTGGAAAAGCAAGATGCTATAAGCCCAGGGGCTCCAACAGGGAAAAATAGCCCAGTGAGGAAAGGAAATAAGGAAATAAATAAATGAAGAGAACTAATTAACAATAAATCATTCTAAAAAAAGTAACAACGTCAAAACAGACATGTCATATATAAACTATTAACATGAAAAACAAATATGTCATAAATAAACTATAAAAGGACTCATGTCCGCCTGGTCAACAAAAAAGCATTTGCACCAACTTTGAACTTTTGAAGTTCTACTGATTCAACTACCCGATTAGGAAGATCATTCCACAACTTGGTAACAGCTGGAATAAAACTTCTACAGTACTGCGTAGTATTGAGCCTCATGATGGAGAAGGCCTGGCTATTAGAATTAACTGCCTGTCTAGTATTACGAACAGGATAGAATTGTCCAGGGAGATCTGAATGTAAAGGATGGTCAGAGTTATGAAAAATCTTATGCAACATGCATAATGAACTAATTGAATGACGGTGCCAGAGATTAATATCTAGATCAGGAATAAGAAATTTAATAGACCGTAAGTTTCTGTCCAACAAAT
Organism: Palaemon carinicauda; assembly: GCF_036898095.1. Lineage (NCBI taxonomy): Eukaryota > Metazoa > Arthropoda > Malacostraca > Decapoda > Palaemonidae > Palaemon > Palaemon carinicauda. The sequence continues at coordinate 63,705,457 of NC_090732.1, forward strand.
TAAGATGAGAATCAGCAGCTGAAGACCAGACAGGAGAACAATACTCAAAACAAGGTAGAATGAAAGAATTAAAACACTTCTTCAGAATAGATTGATCACCGAAAATCTTGTAAGACTTTCTCAATAAGCCTTTTTTTTTTGTGCAATTGAAGAAGACACAGACCTTATATGTTTCTCAAAAGTAAATTTGCTGTCGAGAATCACACCTAAAATTTTGAAAGAGTCAAACAAATTTAAAGAAACATTATCAATACTGAGACCCGGATGTTGAGGAGCCACCGTTCTTGACCTACTTACAATCATACTTTGAGTTTTGTTAGGATTCAACTTCATACCCCATAATTTTCACCATGCACTAATTCTAGCTAAATCTCTATTAAGGGATTCACCAACCCTAGATCTACATTCAGGGGATGGAATTGATGCAAAGAGAGTAGCATCATCTGCATATGCAACAAGCTTGTTTTCTAGGCCAAACCACATGTCATGTGTATATAGTATGAAAAGTAATGGGCCAAGAACATTACCCTGTGGAACACCGGATATCACATTCTATAATAACTATGGTGCCCATCAACAACAACTCTTTGAGATCTATTACTTAAAAAATCAATAATAATGCTAAGAAACGACCCACCCACTCCCAACTGTTTCAGTTTGAAAACAAGGGCCTCATGATTAACACGGTCAAAGGCAGCACTAAAATCAAGGCCAATCATACGAACTTCCTGACCACAATCAAGGGATTTATGTACAGCATTGGAGATTGTAAGAAGGGCATCACATGGGCATCACATGCTCCAAGGCCTTTACGAAAACCAAATTGCAAACTAGGGAGTAGATGATTACCTTCAGCAAACCTATTGAGACGTTTTGCCAGAAGACGTTCAAAAACTTTAGATAATTTGGGAGTTATGGAAATTGGGCGGTAATCAGTGGGACTTGAGCTACCACAAACACATTTACATAGAGGAGTAACATTACCAATTCTCCAGCAAGTGCTAAAAGCTACTCTTCTTACTAACTTGCGCAAAATAACAGATAACTTTGGAGCCAAGAAATCTGCTGTCTTTATAAAAAACAAAGGAAAAATACCATTTGGGTCTACACCTCCATAAGCATCAAGATCCACCAACAGAGCTTTAATCTCACGAGATCGAAAAGCTAAACTAGTTAGTTTAGCTTCAGGAAAAGAGGAATGAGGAAGTTCAAGTTTTTCATTACTCTGTTTACTGTCAAAAACATCAGCCAAAAGGGTTGCCTTTTCCTTTGGACAGTGAGTGACTGAGCCATCTGGTTTAAGTAAAGGAGGAACTGTTGCATCTACACCAAAGAGTGCAGATTTAAGGGTAGACCACCATTTTTGTTCCTGAGTTGTACCAGAAAGTGTTTCTTTTATGGTTAAATTGTACTCCTTTTCAGTTGAGGCATAAACTCTCTGAGCAAAAGCTCGAAGCTGAGTATAGTTGTTCCAGGTTAAATCTGATCTGTTACCCTTCCAAAGGTGATAGGCCTCCTGCTTCTCCAAATAAGCACGTCTACAATCATCATTGAACCACAGTTTGTCCTTCACTCGGTACCTTAGCACACGAGAAGGGATACGCCTATCAATTATGTTGACTAGATTCTCATTCAAAGGGACAACAGGATCTACATTATTATATAATTGTGACCAATTCAAGCATAAAAGATCATGCAAAATCCCATTCCAGTCTGCTTGGGATTTCATATAAATTTTACAAGAATATGATATATCAGGGACAGGCTGCTCAGTCTTCACTAATAATGAAATCAAGGCATGATCAGATGTCCCAACTGGAAAACCAACTTTACTAGTTATAACACCAGGGGAGTCAGTGTATACAAGGTCCAAGCAATTACCAGACCTGTGAGTAGCTTCATTTATGATTTGCTCTCAGCCTGATTCAGATGCAAAGTCTAAAGCTCTTAAGCCATGGCGAACGGTAGGAGAGATAGAACTTAACCACTCCCTATGGTGAGCATTAAAATCACCAACAAAGACAAAAGAAGTCTTTCTATCATCTTCTTGTATCTTAGCCATAATGGTAAGAAGACAATCGAAGATAGAATCATCCATGTCTGGATTCCGGTAGATCGAACACAAATAAAAGTTGTTAAGCCTGCCACAAACTTTTATTACCTGAGTCTCATGACATCCACATTGATAGCAGAACTTATGAGAAGCAGGGTACTCGGTCCTAATATACACCACCATTCCCCTGGCCCTAGGGATGGCATCACGTTTCAACATTATTGGCTTCTTAAAACCAGTTATAAGGAGCTCAGATGAGTGCCTCATATTAGAAACCAAAGTTTCTGAGCACAAAAGAATATCATACTGTCTGGATGCAACAGTAAGGTCTTGGATATTTGCATGAAGACCACGAATATTGCAATACAGAAGACGACATTGACGAAATCTAGGACGTACTGGTCCCGGATTTCGCTCAATGTCTCCAGACAGCATAAGAATTAATAGAAATAAGAAAGAGACATTATACTTAAAAACTAGATTAACAAGAATTATAACAAAAACAATATGTACAAAATTATAAATAAAGTGATTGCTGATACCCATAGACTATAGTAAAAGTCGGAAAAACTGGTTAACATGGAGGAGCCGATACACCATGCAAGGCTAAATACCCTCCAGGATAGCCACTTCAACTGAAGGGAGGACAGTAAGGATGGTTTTGAGAAGAAAAAGAGCCAGAAAAAGGAAAAGACAACCTCTTGATAAACCACCAGGCATCCATGGCCCTTCTATTAACCCTGCCCAACACACCATTTCAAAAAAACAAGAGGAAGAAAAATAAATAATAATAAGATAGAATAGTGTGCCTGAGTGTACCCTCAAGCAAGAGAACTCTAACCCAAGAGAGTGGAAGACCATGGTACAGAGGCTATGGCACTACCCAAGACTAGAGAACAATGGTTTAATTTTGGAGTGTCCTTCTCCTAGAAGAGCTGCTTACCATAGCTAAAGAGTCTCTTCTACCCTTACCAAGAGGAAAGTACACTTAACAAATTGCAGTACAGTAATTAACCCCTTGGGTGAAGAAGTGTTAAGTATCTCATTGTTGTCAGGTGTATAAGGAAAGACGAGAATATGTAAAGAATAGGCCAGACTATTCTGTGTAAGTGTAGGCAAAGTAAAAATAAGCCGTGATCAGAGAGAGGGATCCAATGCATTACTGTCTGGCCAGTCAAAGGATCCAATACCTCTCTATATGTGCAACTAGATTGGAAAAACTGCATTGGAGTCACAACAGATGGGGTGCCATCTATGCTAAGTGTTATATCATGATTTTTAGAGTATGTGAAAAAAGAAAATCCTTCTGTTATTGCAACACACTGTATTATCCATTATTAAGTACTGACAGTAAAGTCTTTGCAACCTGATTCGGAGAAGGTGATGTGTGACGTCATAAAAATTGTTAACTAAATTAAGTCAATTGCTTTAAACTCGAGACTATCTAGTACTTTGTGTGGGGAGATTGATTCTGAACATCACTGTCTGTTGAATTGTTCTCCAACCAGATGGCTATCCCAAGGAAATGTTAACGAATGAGTATTTCAGCTCAAAACTGAGATTGAAATGCTTTTGGATGACAAGGAGCACAATTTGGCATGGAAACCGAGAGATCCAAAACGGATTTCCAATCTATGGTATTTAGTGGACATATTTACGCATATAAACGCCCTGAAAACATCACTGCAATGAACAGAAGAATGTTATCTCATTAAATGAAAAAATACAAGTATTTCGTAGCAAACTGGAGTTTTGGGACTCAAAATTGAAAACTGACAGAATAGCTGCATTTCCTAAGTTATGAGAGTTTTTGGAAGATATAGATTCTGTACACTTGAGTTATATGGGGAGTATGATTAATTTTCAGTTAAATACTCTGCGTCTGAGGATGGAAGAATATTTGCCTGAAATTATCCCACTCAACTATGCTTCTATTCAGATTCCGTTCACATGTAACACTGAACATCTGCCAGATAAACCAAGTGGACTCGCAGAAGAAATATTTGGAATATAAGTAAGCAACCTCATACAAATGGAATTTAACTGTAACAAAAGAGTTCTCTCTGGCACGTTTAGAAGCAGAAAAAAATGCTTTCACCATTTGGTTCAACTTACATGAGTGAGGCCGGCTTTTCATCTCTTTTGACCATCCAAAGCAAGGAGAGAAATAGATTGAACCCAGAGAATGACATCAGATGTGCCCTTACAAAACTATCTCCTCGCATTACTGGAATGATCTCAAACCCAACTTGTAATTTTTCATAATACTTAAGTTTTTTTTTTTTTAAACACACACACACACACACACACACACACACACACACACACACACATATATATATATATATATATATATATATATATATATATATATATATATATATATATATATATATATATATATATATATATATATATATATATATATATATACATATATATATATATATATATATATATATATATATATATATATATATATATATATATAAACATATATATGTATGTATGTATGTATATATATATATATATATATATATATATATATATATATATATATATATATATATATATATATATGTATATATATATATATATATATATATATATATATATATATATATATATATATATATATATATGTATATATGTATATATATATATATATATATATATATATATATATATATATATATATATATGTATATATGTATATATATATATATATGTATATATATATATATATATATATATATATATATATATATATATATATATATATATATATTCAACTGGTGTGATTATTTACCTTTAATTATTTCATTTATTTTCAGAAGTATTTATTTATTCATTTGTCATTTTTTACCCCGATGAACATTATTTTAATTATATATTCTCTCCATTTATTCTCTACGTAGTTATATGTATGCGTTTTTTATCTCTATTCTCAACAGAAGTAATAGTACTTCTTGATATATTTGTTTCAATAATAATTGAATATAGGAAGGTTGAACCAACTAAAGTTTGTTTTACATTAATCATGTTCAAAATAGTAGATATGGTGTGGGGGTAACGAACTAGCTGCTAGCCAGGATTTTGGAAAAAGAGGGGTAATGAACAAAAGTAATTGGGAACCACTGATGTAAACCATCAAGAATGAACGCTAATGCTCCGATTTCGATCTTACTCATCCCGCTGCATTGCACGGAAGTCGGCCGCTGGAATCAACTTTTCTCATTCCTTGCATCTATTTCCCCAAGTCCCACCTCACCCATATCCCTCCTTATCACATTCCTCCATCCAATCTGCTGACACCTCACACTCCTCCCTATCACTGATATGTTATTAGCTCTCTTGATTGGTTCTTCTTATCACATGGCCATAGTTTCATATGTACTGAAGCTACCCAAAAGAAACCTAGCAAGTACTCATGCTACTATAATTTTTTTAAATGGTAGACTTTGATAACAGTAAGACTTTAATTGTACCGTTGCTCTCCTTAGTGCTTCCATTATATTGTGACTCTTTATCAATTTTTCGTTGTGCACCGTAATATTAGCAAGGTTATCTAAAAAGTGTATGGTCAACTCCCAGCCACATGGTAACCCTCAAAAAAACAGTCAGTTGGAAATAGAAGATTTGCACAGAAGATCTTTCAGCTTTGGGAAATCTTCTGCTACAAGTTTACTGTTGCTATGAAGTTCCGTATGGGATGGTGAATTGACTGCATGCCTGCAACCTTGGCTAATTAAAGGCAGTGAGTACCGTATTCTTTTTACCAGATGTGGGTTGTAAAAATTCGTGGATTTACGTAATGCATGAGTATCTGTGTTACCTAACCTCACAAATAGTAAGGTCTGACCGTACAATGAGAAGAGATGCTATTTATGCAAAGCAAACAAATCTGCATCGTTCGACCCATCTACAGTTAAAGAACATTTCGTAACAGCATTTCAAAATCTAGAATTGTCAGATCACTTTAGAAATATTTTATGCAATATTTAAAAGAAGAAATAACTGACACGACTGTAATTGTTACAAGTTAATCAACATTCCATTTTTACATCTTACGAAAAAAAATTCCCCTTTATATGCATCATCAAAAAAAAAAAAAAAAAAAATACATAGCACTGATTGTTTGGGATATCCTTTCAAAAATTTGATGCTTAGATTATGGAAGATTGGTTGGTTCAGAATACAACATGGAAACTAGCATTAATAATTTTCAGAAAATACCTTGCACAAAAGTGATGATGTGTAAAATATGAAGGACTAACTTGATAAGGTGAGATAACTTGTGGCTTATCAAACCATTATTGGGAAACCTTCAATGTACTCACTCACAACAGGAACGGAAATATTGAAAAAGGGGACACACAATTTTTATGTCCTCGATCCAGTACAAATGAGAACCTCCTAGAAGGTGAAAAAAATATTTATGTAAAAATCATTGGTAAGGAAAAAAATTCCTGGCTTACCATGCCTATACTAAATCAGCCAACACCAGTCATATGCAAATGGCAGCTGTTTTCATTAATTTCAAGATGTTGAATTTCATATAATGGGACAATTACCATTGTGTCAATCTAACTGGTCTTATGTGTTTTGATATCCAGGTTGAAATGCTGTGGTAAGGACCTCATTACATGAGTTAAGTCTTACGCATTAAAATTTAATTTTGTCACTGTATTTCCATTAGCAGCTCTTGAAATAAACCTGGCTTTTGAAATTAGCTTAGGCTAATGATAGTCAGGAACTTAGTCTAACCAAGATGTACAGGTTTTGATAGTAGGTAAACTGAAGCTTAATGTGTACTTCCATTCCTTTCAGCTTCCACTAAACTGGTACTAGTTGAATAACCAAAATATCCATCTTAATCATTCCAACCTAGGTGTACTGGTTTTCATAGTAGGTAAACTGAAGCTTAATGTGTACTTTAATTCCTTCTAGCTTCCACTAGACTGGTACTAATTGAATAACCAAATAATCCATCGTAATCAGACACAACATATAGCTCAGTCTCATGTTTGAATGCAAGTAAATAAAAATGCTATTGGCAACTGTCCTTTTAGTTGTGTTTCCTTAATCCATTTTTATTGAGCAAAGCTCATGTCTCAACTTATTAACAGAAATGCTGCTTGGTATGTAATATTTTGTGGTGCAATAACTCCTTAATACTCACCCAGGAATTCTTAGACTGTAATGCGTTTATTTTTGGAATTATAAATTCCAGATATATGCCATGTCCTAATTTAATCTCACAAATTAACAAATACTTTGTCATCATGATGTGAACATTAATAGATAGTGCCAGCTCATCTTTACCTTTCATTATATTAGTTAGAAATTGGGCTTTTAACTATTTATGGTTAGCTGAGTTATATATCCCAGTTTTTAGTTGGATATATTAAAGAATATCGCCCAATGCAAGGTAACAGAAAGGCTGTAAATTCTATGCAAATAATTAAGACTTTTAATACTTAAAAAGATTTGTACCAACATATGCAATGAACATTCTTTTTAAATGAAGAGACCACCAGAAACCACTGGATACAAGCATACAACAATTTTCAGGGTTCTGTATTGAGATTTTTAATGGTCACCCAGCTGCATATTAGCGAAGTCAGGAAGGGTTTGTCCCAGGACCCAATTAAAGCCAATAACAATATGAGCTAGCTCAGCTAGCCAAATATTGTCAACCTTTAATAATGACCAATGCATATGGAGTGCACAGCACAATCATTTACCACTTTCCAGAACAGAGGAGCAATGAAATTAGGATTAATTGCAAGTGAAGCAAGCCACGTTGAAGCAAAGGCTATTGACGGACATGATATAAAGGATCTGGCTAATGGTAATGAGGGTATGGACCGATGTTGATGCGTACACAGAACATCCCTACACAGCTTGCGAGAAAGGAGGATCAATGATATTCTGTTTAATTGCGAGCAAATCGAGCCACATCATGGGTTGGCAATACTTTCCTCAACTAAGCAAACTTGTGCTGTAATTGGCTCTAATTTCATCCCGGGACAAACCCTTCTAAACTTCACTAAAATGCCAGCCAGCTAGTTCTACACTACAGAATAAAACTACCAAGTTTTAATTGTGTTTTGTTAGAGAAAGAAGCCACTTCATCGAAAGGTCTGCTGGGCTCACACATTCACTATTTTGCTCCCGATTGCTCCCGAAGACAGGAAAATTGGTAGTTGGTAACCTATAAAAATTATCGAAGGTGTAATGGCCGAATACCGAAGGGGTTTTTTTGTCACGTCGGTGGGGTTTTTACAAATGCTGGGTTCACACATTCACGATTTTGCTCCCAATTGCTCCTGAAGACAGGAAAATTGGCAGTTAGTAACCTATAAAGATTATTGAAGGAGTAATGGCCGAATATCAAATCGGTTTTTTTTTTGTCACGTCGGTGGGGTTAGTACGAATACTGGGTTCACACATTCACGATTTTTCACCCGATTGCTCCCGAAGACAGAAAAAGATTATCGAAGGTGTAATGACCGAATATCGAAGTGGTTTTTTTGTCACGACAGTGAGGTTGGTACGAATGCTGGGTTTACACATTCACGATTTTGCTCCCGAAGACAGGAATATTGGTAGTTGGCAGCCTATAAAGATTATCGAAGGTGTAATGGCCGAATATCAAAGGGTTTTTTTTTGTCACGTCGGTGGGGTTGGTACGAATACTGGGTTCACACATTCACGATTTTGCTCCTGATTGCTCCCGAAGACAAGAAAATTGGTAGCTGGCAACCTATAAAGATTATCGAAGGTGTAATCGCAGAATAGTGAAGGGGTTTTTTTGTCACGTCGGTTAGGTTGGTACGAATGCTGGGTTGACACATTCACGATTTTTCATCCGATTGCTCCCGAAGACAGAAAAATTGGTGGTTGACAACCTATAAAGATTATCGAAGGTGTAATGACCGAATATCGAAGTGGTTTTTTTGTCACGTCGGTGAGGTTGGTACGAATGCTGGGTTTATACATTCACGATTTTGCTACCGATTGCTCCCGAAGACAGGAAAATTGGTAGTTGGCAACCTATAAAGATTATCGAAGGTGTAATGGCCGAATATCGAAGGGTTTTTTTTTGTCACGTTGGTGGGGTTGGTACGAATGCTGGGTTCACACATTCACAATTTTGCTCCCGCTTGCTCCCAAAGATAGGAAAATTGGTAGTTGGGAACCTATAAAAATTACTGAAGGTGTAATGGCAGAATATCGAAGGGGTTTTTTTGTCACGTCGGTGAGGTTGGTGCGAATGGCGGGAATCAGGGCGAGCCTTGTGGCCCAAAGCTGGCCGACCATTTAGCGGCGCGCTAAATGGTCGGAGCAACTGCCATTTGTTTCAGATTTTTGGGCTGTGACTCCGAACTTCGGCCTGGGCCCTCCAATCGCACATAATCAAGGAAAATCAGCAATTATTTTACGATGGAACAAAAAATCAGCATCGGGAGCAAAAACTCAGCATCGGGAGCCATAATCGGGAATGTGTGAATCGAGCTTTAATTTTGCCAAGTCAAAGCCTAAAATGGTCAGGCGAGACTCCGATAGATGAGCTGTTTGGAAACAGTTTATGTCAACCTTAACAACTATGATAAATCTCTGAACGATAAGTTTATTACATGGCCTAGCTGAATATTGAACCTTGAATACTCATTTCTCTCAGTAAAAACTACATGGAAGCAAAATTAATTAAATATCGGGAGAGTAGAAGAATAATTAATTAATTTTTCTATCTCCCTTATCTATATCAAATTTTACCATCATATAGATTCGTGGCTTTCTCCTGTGTAAAAACTTTCAAACCATTTTACTATTTCCCTACAAATTTTCTGTACTATGCTCAAGTGTTAACCATTTTAATTTCGATTCTTTAACAATTTCAACAAAGATTGGTACCAACGTTTAATTTCTTTTTTTTAGCCTATCCTATCACACCATCCATAAAGACAAAGAATAACAACGACATAACGAACCCTGCCTCATACCCAATTTTATTACAGACCAGTCATCCTTTTATATATATATATATATATATATATATATATATATATATATATATATATATATATATATATATATATATATATATATATATATATATATATGGTTACATAGTTAACTTAACTTTTACTTTCATCAAATAAAGCATCAGATTCTTTTAGAAACTTTGCCTGTAAACAATAGCGTTCACATGGCTTCTCTATTAATTTTGGCCATAAGCTTTTCGTGGCCCATTTATGACACATTTTTTCTCCCTTAACTTACAAGCCTCTCATATGGCAGCATTATAATACATACTCGATCCCATTCACTTATCATCTAAACTTGTACCGTCCTATTTAATTTTTCTGTCACATTTCTTAGAAATCAAAATCCTACCACCCCGTAATATAATACGTAACATTTTGCCCCTATAATTTTAGTCCCCTTTTTGGTCGTACATACTTTACACACATGTTACAAAAGAAAAAGAAAAAATTCAATTTGTGGGTAAAAATCTTTATGAACATTAACAGAGCTCTGAGCTCTCCATGAATACTAAATAATCCACTCACTCATTCCAGCTTCCAGTTTCTTATAGAGTCATATACTAGTTACAACTCTTGCATCATTTAAGGAGTTTTCAAGATAGTTTCTTTAATAAACGAGTTTTGCATCATCTCTATCAGTACTCCCGAATGCTCCTATACAAGCAACACTTCTAAAATTTTGAACAATAGCAACGTTCTTTTAACTATCTTCATGAATGCTCTTTTACCCGTATAAATTTATCAGTTTCAAACTTTTCCTGCCGTCGTCAATCACTATCAATATTTTTCCCAAATTTTGAAGCTTCGTTTACCTTTGTGAATCAATGGTACAGCAGGCCTACATCATCTTTGATGTGTGGAAGTTTTCTCATTACTGTTCATAATTTTCATGAAATCTTTACTAACTGCAACTCGGGACGGATATTGTTTATGAGATCTGCATTGTCCTTAGTCGATGTCGCTCACTATCACGCAGCTTACTGTAATATTGTTACATTTAACAGCAAATATGAGAAGGCTACATGATAGCTGTCTTTTCAATGGTAGATATTACCAGAGAAACTGTTTCCCATCATTCACTGAAATTTTTATCTGGATATGTGAATTATTCTAGGAACAATTTACTCCAAAACCAAAAATAACCATTCAACCCATACCGAAATGAACGTTTGCTGTGGTTTCTATATGGCATATATCAGCATGAAAACTGGTATGGACAAAGTAAACATCCATTCCATAAATCCGGGGAAGTTTCATTTAGATATGTAAAGTATACTAAGAGTATTTTACGGCGCCGCCGACAATCGGCCTGTCGCGGATAGCAAAAAATAACTGCTGTGACTTTCTATTGTAAGTATCAATACGAAAATTGGTATGAATGCAGTTCATATAACACCCATCTAACAATGAGAAAATCATTTGGATATCTGTAAAACCCTGGGAGTATTTTGCTGCTCCTCACTGATTTTTTTAGCTAAAAATCGTCACTTAAGAACAAAAGTGACAACTAGAGCATGCCTATAGCAGAGATGAACATGAAACTTGGCAGAAATCAAGCTTATATATATATATATATACATATATATATATATATATATATATATATATATATATATATATATATATATATATATATATATATATATATATATATATATATATATATGTATATTGAGCTAGGTCGTTACTCCTGGCGAGCTTCAAAGACAAAATGGAGAGTCTGGACAACATCTTTCAGTTTATTGGTGCCGACGTTTCGGGACTCATCCTATTATCAAGCCTAAAATGGACATATGAAACATTTGAGCAAAACTCAGTAAAAATATATAAAATACAAAAAAGACAGTCAAAAATTCAAATTATAAATACAGTTACAAGTAAAAACTGGAGATAAAATAAAATTAACTAAGAGAAAAGCATCTTAAAATTAAATATACAAAAATTAAAATTGTCTAAGGAAACCAACCTGTCTGGAACAGACTAGAGTACTGAGTGACTATCTGAAGGACAGCATTCAGGAAGAAAATTCTAAATTTGCCGGCTTAAGCGATGCGGAGGGGGACAGAGGATAATTGGCTGTTTAGTTTAGCAGCCTTTTCTTTAATCATTAACGACTCTAATACCAGTAGAGAGGAGTTTTTTTGGCGCTTGAGCAATGATTTCAAACTTTTTATATGTAATGTTGGTCTTGTATTTACTTGCATGTTCTCTGATGGTTGAGAATTCTTTGGTTTACAGCGCACATCCAGTTCTATGACTCACTCCCCGATGAGCATCTATACGAACTTCCAGCAATCTTCTTGTGGAACCCACATAATTTCCGATCAGTGTTGTTACGGCATTTAACTTAAAATTATAAAAGCAAAAGAAATTAGCGTATTTAGGAAAAACACGTTCACTGGTTTAGGCATCAATTTTTTTAGCTTTTGCTTTTATAATTTTAAGTTAAATGGCGTAACAACCCTGATCTGCAGGGCATTTTATCTTTCGTCTGACTGGACATCCTTTCATAATGAAATAATTTTTTTTGAAGCAGCATTTCAAGGATAACTGTTTTCCAACTAGAATATTTTATGGATTAGTTAATAAATTTCTGACCAAACATTACCAACCTAAACTTCAAGTTCCTACAGTACCAAAAATTATTTTCTATGCCTCTTTACCTTTTATTAATAACAGAAAATATGGGGAGAAATATAAAAAAAGTAATTTTAAACAATTTTCCGAGTCTGGATTTTGAACTTATTTTTAAGAATCCCCTGACATTGGGATCCATGTTTATAATTAAGGATTCTCTCCCCGATCTAATGCGTTCTTCAGTGGTCTATATGTTTACTTGTCCTAGATGTAATCTCGGAAATTATATGGGTTCCACAAAAAGATTGCTGAAAGTCCGCATAGATGCTCTTCGAGGAGTGAGTCATAGAACTGGATGTGCGCTCAAAACCAAAGAATTTTCAACCATCAGAGAACATGCAAGTAAATGCAAGACCAACATTACATATAAAGACTTTGAAATCATTGCTCAAGCGCCAAACAACTCTATACTAGTATTAGAGTCGTTAATGATTAAAGAAAAAGCTGCTAAACTAAACAGCCAATTATCCTCTGTCCCCCTCCACATCGCTTAAGCCGGCAAATTTAGAATTTTCTTCCTGAATGCTATCCTTCAGATAGTCACTCAGTACTCTAGTCTGTTCCAGACAGGTTGGTCTCCTTAGACAATCTTAATTTTTATATACTTAATTTTAAGATACTTTTATCTTAGTTAATTTTATTTTATCTCCAGTATTTTTACTTGTAACTGTGTTTATAATTTGAATTTTGACTGTCTATTTTGTATTTTATATATTTTTACTGAGTTTGCTTATAATGTTTTCTATGTCCATTTTAGCCTTGATAATGGGATGAGTCCCGAAACGTCGGCAGCAATAAACTGAAAGATGTTGTCCAGACTCTTCGTGCTCCTCTTTATTTCATATACATATATATATATATATATATATATATATATATATATATATATATATATATATATATATATATATATATATATATATATATATATATATATATATAGATAGATAGATATATATATATATATATATATATATATATATATATATATATATATATATATATATATATATATATATATGTATATATATATATATATATATATATATATATATATATATATATATATATATATATATATATATATGTATATATATATATATACACACACACATATATATATTGGTGTGCTACTGTCTTAAGCACACATTTGAGTATGAGTTGTTTTCAGATGTATTTAGATGGTTTATTGAACACATCTTGGTGGTTTTTTAAGTTTTATTGTATATAAACAACTGAGTTAAACATCTCCATCACTGGAGGAAGCTGTGTTGGTCCACATGACCAATTCTGGTGAAGTTTAGACAAGAACTGAACAAATTACTGATATCCCAAAAATCGTACACTCGCTTTAATTTGGATAAGTGACGGAATCGGAAGACACCTGCATCCGGTGACGTCACAAACTTTCACACGAAGAGTTAATGTGTTGACACTAAGAAAGAATGACAACTCAGCATCTTACATCCTGTACACAATTTGAGTTGACCATAGCAAATCTCACGGCCAGCTCTTCCAACCAACATGACATATTACGTCATTTGTTTTAAACATGTAATATTACTATTCTAATCATTACATATGCTCGGCCAGCTATCTCAATTTTTTTTACAAAAATTTAACAACAAGCCGAAACATGGTTATTAGGTGTGACTGGACATACGTATCATTCATTGTCCAAAACTAGCTATATCCAACTGAGGACGAATGTCCAAACAGGCACACCAAAACTAATAACAATAATGCATACAAAAAAAGATATTACCAAAGCAAAAAGAAAAATGCATGATAAAACCAAGATCATACATATGGTACATTGCTAGCAAATGATTACATGGTACCAAAAAACAAAACAAATTCTGACTTACAAATGATTCGGTAACTTGATAAAGAATAATTGTTACCTTTGTCAGAAACAAGATACTCAACATTCAGTGCACAAATACGAATTCCTGGTACGTACACGTACCACGGTTTCGTACATATATATATATTTATATATAGGGCTGATACATTTTATTAGATGCCCATAGATTCTGTTATATATCTTATATATTTTTCTTTTTTTTTTTTTTTCTCTTTTCTTTTTTAACATTCCGGCTTATATATTTTTTATTAGATGCCGAGAGAAAAAATGATTTATATCCTTTTTTATTTTATTTATTTTTTTAAATGTTATTTTAAATGTATTTTTAACAATGCAAATGTAGAGAATTTCTTTAATTACATATTACTAGCGTACTAATCAGCTTTTCATACAAACATCAATCCGACAAATTACTCCCTTAGCGAATGAGGTGGCCACTCATACAGCTTTGAACTGGATTAAATAGGGGGTATTGTCAGGGCTATGCAACTCATTCCTTTGTAGCTGCTTGCTGTGCCGTAACCTACGCCAAACAAGGATGTTCACGGCGATAAATATCATCACCGTGAAACACAAACTAGCCAGTATTATGGGGTGAAGAATCTCTTTGTAAGTCGGCGACAGGTGGTCCTTTTCGGTAAGTTTCATTAAGTGTTTCGCCACACTTCCTTTATAGGGGAGAGGAAGTGCGGGCGTTGTAGAGGTCCACGTGAAATTCGCGAAGTAAGCACGTTCTCTGATGATTGTCCGTAGGCCAGTCACCATGGAATTCGGGGAAGTCCCGATACAGCCATCTGCTGCGACGAAGATGTGGTTGTGGGATGTGGATCCGTCAGGGCATGATATATTGAAGCCGTCCTTGTCGTATCGTATCCACGAGCCATTATTTAGTCTGCAATTGAATTCTTTATTGTCAAAGGGATAAAGCTTATCCAGACAATTTTCACTTGTATGGGAGAGAGCACCGTCTAGCACTATACCTAACTCGCATGAATCCATCAAGTTTTTACGGAATTCAAATGAGTCAGCTGTACATATTTTTCTATCCATTGCGTCTGAACAGTGAGTTAATTGATTTAAGTCTTTAATGACCGTATATGTTTCCTTGTCTGGGGAAATCAATACGTGTCCTGTCAAACTGGATATTACTGGATTTGAGTGATTCGTCATGAAAGTCGGAAATGGTGATATCCTGTAAGATTGCCAGGCATCAGAAGAATCAAAGGGAATTGTAATCCTAATCTTGTTATTATCTACGTTTACTGTAATTAGGCTGTAATAAAATTCTAACCTATGTTCGTCTAACAAAGGAACATAGCCTAGTTTATCCCTAGTGTTCTCCAGAACTAATTTTAAGTAACGTATAGGCAACAAATGGGGCGACAATACACCTTTAGTTGCTAACGTGATAGCTTCTACATAATCCTTGGATTTCTCAATGAAATGTGCAATTCTGTTATGTATGTGATCTATCTTTGAATCATAATACGTTAATGTTGCTAACAAATCCTGTACTTCCATAATTTGAACGATATTATCTGAATGTTCATTTAACAAATCCATAATTTTATTGATTGAAGCTAACTGATCCCTTAGTTCTGACATAATCAATTCATCTTTATGAGTCAAGAACTCAATTTTCTTATTTTGATTACTAATTTTAAGACGATTGGAAAGTCCTAAACCTAAACTTGCAACAGACCCAAAGATGCTTAATGCAGCATAAATGAACGGATTCCGTCTTTCTTTTTGTTCGTGTCCTACAGTCCACATCAAAAGGTCATAAGCCAAAGATCCTGTCTCTCCAGTCTTATTCTTTAAGTCATCAGATAGCATCTCTGCAATTTTTAATGTTGAGCTAAGCAAACTCTTAGTAGTCAAATGAAAATGTCTCCTATGCAACTCATCCAATGATGCAGAAAACCTTGAAATGGCGGTTCTTAAGCTAGTGACATCATTCTCTTGAAGAAAAATTGCTTGCATATGCACTTCGACAATTACGTTGGTTGATGTAATAAAAATGTCTTCTTGTCTTTCAACTATATTTCCATATTTAAAATATATATTCTTAGTCTTAGAACTCATCCCATACGAAAAAAATGTCTGAGCGAACAATATCACTCCCAACAACAAAAAATTCATCTTGGAAACCTGTAACGAGAAAAAACATATGTAATTACTCCTGTATTAAAAAGAAAACTTTTAAATTGAAATTAAAATTTTTCCTCACTTCTTTTTAATTTCTTATGTGAGACAATGGTACTATTCTCTCATCCGTGGGTTGGGCTACATTTTGAATTCTAAACCTATTGGCCGTTAATATTTCCAAAATGTTAAATGGGCCTTCAAACTTAGGTGTTAGTTTATAGTTGAGCCCTTTTCTGACATTGATTTGAATATAGATGTTATCACCCACGGTATATGTTTTAGTTGGTTTCGCTATTTTATCATGATTCCTTTTCATTATGATTTGTGATTCTTCTAAATTCTTTCGAAGGATATCATATCGACTTATACTTGCATTTATACATTCTTTTAAAGGATTTGATAGATTAGTTGTAGGCGTTAATACATGGAAAGGTGTTCTAACTGGGGTACCATACAATGCTTCATGCGGTGACATTTTAATTGATATATGATATGAATGATTCAGAGTACTCAGTGCCGCCGGTATTGCAATATCCCAGTTGGGGTCTGATCCCCCTAGTGTTACCCTTAATATATTTAATATCTTCCTATTTGCTCTTTCCACTAGCCCATTCGACTCTGGGTGATATATCATGGTATTGATCTTCTTTATTTTGAGGAATTCACACAATGAGGTAAGAAAGTGATTATTAAATTCACCACCCGAGTCTGAGATTATCATGTGTGGAATTCCATGTTTACAAATGTAACACTCGTAAAACTTCCTAGCGCATTCAATCGCAGTTTTAGTTTTAAGCGCTATTAGTTCTGTATATCGAGTTAAAGCATCTATAATTACTAAGAGGTGCTTATTCCCTCTGTCTGACTCGTAAAATCCTGTTAACAAATCTAAATGTATTCTTTCAAAGGGTTGATTGGGAACAGGATAAGTTCCTAAGCTAACAGGTGTTTTCGTATGCCCTTTGTTTTCCTGACATGTGCGACAATTAGCTATGTGTCTTTTTATATCTGTAAGCATTGTATGCCAATAAAACAATGATTTGGCTTTCTGTGACATTAATGAGAACCCAGGGTGTCCATGTAATGGATTTGAATGCAACCAATTCAGGACAGTGGAAACAAGTGAGTTTGGTACTACTACCTGGTCGTTAGTTACATGTGGTGTATTGCGGGTTTTCCTTGTCACAGTCCTACACAGAATATTATCTTTGATTACATAATTCTGCTGCTTATACTTTATATATTCTTTTTCTTTATGATTGCCTTTCAAAGCATTTATAATTGTTTCTATTTTCTGATCTTTTCTTTGCTCAGTCTGTAACAATTCAGCACTCCAGCCTAAATCTTCTTGTTCAGATATTGTTTTTACAATAGGCATGGATGTTGATATATCTATTAATTCAGCTAAAGACTCCGTACAAGATGACACGGGGTTGCGTGATAATGCATCCGCAATGATATTTGCTTTCCCAGGTAAATACCCGATTCTTGCGCCAAAATCTTGAATGATTAAATGCCACCGAGTTCGTTTAGGGCTGTGATTGAAGCCTTTAAAGAACTCTGTTAGTGGTTTATGGTCAGTAAGAACCTTAACGGGATAACCGTAAATTATGAACTTAAAATGCACTAGCGAATTAACAATAGCTAGTCCTTCCTTGTCTATTACTGCATATTTACTTTCGGAAGTTCTCAATTTTCGAGAATAGAAAGCTATCGGGAAAAACTGTTTATCATATTGCTGAAGCAATACCCCTCCCACTCCTAAGTCTGAGGCGTCTGTTGCAATGAAGAATTCCTTACCGAAGTCAGGAAATTTTAAGATAGGAGAACTACACAGTTCATCTTTCAAAGTATTAAACGCCTGTTGATGTTGCTCAGACCATATGAAATCTACGCCCTTCTTCGTAAGATCAGTTAAAGGAGCGGCTATTATTGAATAGTTGCGTATAAAACGCCTGTAATATCCACTACAACCCAGAAATTGCTGTATTCCCTTGACATTAGTAGGTATGGGAAAATTACGTATAGCCGACACCTTATCATGGACTACTTTAAGACCTTGGCTTGACACCATGAAACCCAAATATACTAATTCTGTTTTGAAAAATTCACACTTACTAATCTTTACCCTTAAGTTATGTTGTCTTAATCTCTGTAGTACTAGTTCTAACTTACGTAGATGTTCTTCTAAGGTGTTGGAAAAGATTACAAGATCATCCATATAGGCATGCAATATATCCCCTAACAAGTCTCCAAACACTATGTTAATCATTCTTGTAAATGTTATAGGAGCACAACGTAAACCAAAAGGCATCCGTAAAAATTCATAATGTCCCCTGGCTGTGCTGAAGGCTGTGTATGGGATACTATCTTCTTCTAATGATATCTGGTGAAAGCCTTTAAGTAAGTCCAAACTGGTAAAATATTTATTCTGACCTAACAAAGACAAAATATCGTCAGTACATGGCACTGGGAATCGATCAGGGATCGTTTCCTCGTTTAGACGACGAAAGTCGACACAGATACGCCATGTTCGATCTTTTTTCGGTACAACTATTAAAGGAAAATTATAAGGGCTATTTGATTTTCTAATGACTCCTTCCTCTAACATTTTACCTACTTCATCATTTATTTCATTCTGGAATTTCATAGGGAGTCTGTACGAGGGTACATATATAATTTTCTGTTTGTCTTTTAACCTTATTTGATGCTCGATCACATCTGTTTTCCCTAAGGATCCATCCGTAGTGGAAAAGACATCTGTATATTTATTTAAAAGTTCAAAAATTTTCTGCTGAATTTCTTCGTCTTGAATGTCCTTACTGATTTTATTTTTAATAGATCGTAAAAGGGATTCATCCGCAACTGATTGAGAGTGATTGATTTCAGCAACGGTAAGAATACGATGTTTATAAACTTCTACATCCAAGATATGTTGATTTTTGTGAATTACTAAAGTGTTATTTAAATGATTACAGACTTCGATATTACATTGCTGATGTGAGCCTACTGTATAAATAGCTTGTGTGACAGACAATCCGTTGGTTTTCAAAGTATCGGAAAGGATTAATATTTCAGATCCCGGTAGTGTTTTCTTTATTTGCACTATTAAATTCGAAGGTATGTTTGGTTCGATATATTGCGTGCAAGATGATATTACGGGTGAACGAGAATTCTGCTGGGTCGCGTGTATTATTTCTTTATTAGTGAGACAAGTTATTGGTTCTTCAACGTACGTTACGGTTACATTTGTCGTCTCCTTATTATCCAAAACAGACTTTAAAGCATTAGAAGACTTATAGAATTTCCCTTTGATATACACGCCGTGCTTTGCAGGAGCTAAGATAATGTTTTGATTTCCCATAGATGGGTATCCTATAATTACAGCTGGATACATATTAATGTTTTTCACAACAACAAATGTATCGGCAAACGTGCGATTACCGACTCTGAACTGAATATGAGTTATGCCCATGACGTTTAATTCATTATTTCCTATACCTGAAAGTCTGATTCCTGATTTTTCAATCGGAAAGTTCGAAAACAACAAATGATGCGTCTTCAAATCCATAATATTACGTGGACTACCAGAGTCAAAAAATAACGTAAAGGATTTGTGTTCTAAATTTACAGCATATAAGGTTGGCCGTAACTCATTTTGGCTTATTATTGTATGAATTCGTTGCAAATCTACGGGAGCATGCACTGTTTTACTTAATTCGGCCGTGTGTTTCATAGGAAAATCTATTGTCTCACATTTATCTGATAAAACATTAAATTGATTATTCAATACTATTGATGTTGACATAAATGACCTTGACCCAACATCACTCTCTTCCCCTCTAGAGTTAACTATGTGGTATTTGCTTTGTTCTGCACATTCTGAAAATTAGGCTGACTTTGCGAGGTCTGGTTTGACGGCCCAGGCTCAGCGATATTTGAAGAAGTGTTTGTTTGTTTCGGACTCTGAACTGCATTGACATTTTGTTGTTTCTTCTTATTGTTAAAATGAGGATTTTTCTTTTTATTTCCATATGGAACTGACTGTGGAATTGACTGTGTATTTCTAGGATATTGTTGTGTCTTACGCGCGTAACATTGACTATAAGAATGTGATCCTGTGTTGTGAACTGAACAAAATTTCGTTCTACAGTCTGCGCTTATGTGACCTTGACGTTTGCAGTTGTAACACGTCACTCCCGCTACTGGATTATTAATTACGTTCACTGTTTGTGGTTTTGTTTCATTCTTAGCAAAAACTTGAGTTAACACGGGATCGAGATCTGGACACTTGGACATGTGCTTCTTTATCTGTTTATAGACATCCAATTCCGTACTTGCAGGCATTAACTTCTTATCAAAGCACCGCACTAAAGCTTCAGGCAACATAAGTGTCATGCAAGTTAAATACATTAATCGTAAAAAATCTTTCACGGAGATATTATCGTTAGTAACCCAAGTGGAATTACCTAAAATGTCCTGATATTCGTTAAGCCTATCAGCTATGAGAGCTGCTCTCTCAACAACATTAAGCCGATTCATAGTGGCTTGATTAAGTGTATTTCGTAACGTTAACACCACATCCAAAGCTTCTTCACCCCCATAGATCGCGCGTAACCTAACTTTGAAATCATCCCAAGTAACTGCTTCCTGAAATGAAACACCTCTTAAATACGCACTCGCATCCCCCTTAGAAAAATCTATAAAACTTTTAGCTTCTTGTAATTGTACAAAAGGATCTACGATTTGTTTGGCATTTAAATGGGCATCAACGGATGAAATCCATGACTCCACATTTTGTGGCAAGAACCCGTTGACACGGCCTTGAAAAGGAAGGATTGCTGACCTGGCATTTACAAGCGTCACAATTGGAGGAGGATTAGCCTGGCCTACACCACTAGGTCCAGGGGTAGGGCTGACAGGAGGAGCCATGACTGCTGTATTCTTTTTTTTTCTATCTCTTTGACCCCTTTCAATCCTATCAAAATATCTATATGAGTACAGACGCCCACTGCGTAAACGCATATGTATAATAAAATTCCCCCAACAATGTTACTAATCCCAATACATTTCCCCCCAAGAGTTTATGAAAGAAAAAGGAATTAGCACAAAGAAAGAAAAATTCTAAATGAGAATTCGGAGTTTCTTATAACAAAGTTTAGGAATTCACTCACCCCAGTAATATTTG
>NC_090732.1:63732403-63862403 GCF_036898095.1 Palaemon carinicauda
TAATGTTCATCACATTTAGTTACTCTTTTTCCTTTAGAGAATAACATACTTAACCTCAGAAAGGGGATTTTAGAGCATTATTCCGGCTCTGTATTCAAAGCGGAATCCATTGTCGATAATGAAGGGAAAGCCGCACCATATCCGCATTCTCTTTGATTCTGTTCTATATGAGCGCCATATGCTAATTCCAATTCCCAAGCATTGTGAACAATAGGTTAAGAAACAGCTAGACGACAATGTAAAATTGGGAAGGATCCGCCCTGGCCCTGCAGGAACTCCAAATGATTGATGTACAGGAATGGTTGTAGCAGCTAAAAGCAATGGAAGCTCTAGAAGAACAAAAGATTATAGAAACTAAACAAACTTTGTAAAAGAGAGGCTCGTCACACTTTTAACCCATTTGACATGGCATCCAGTGTGCCGGTGCTCTCATATGAAACTGTAATAAATGCTTATTCCAGGTTCCACCAAGTAGAATTGAGTGAGAAGAGTTGGCATTTGACTACCTTTATATCATCATGGGTTAGATACCAGTATTGCATTAGCATTGCAATTGTGAAGAGGAAAATCTCCCATTTTGTTGCAAAGACATATGGAGGCTTGCCTAATGTAGAAGCAGACATTTAACCTCGGCAGTCTCTGCGGTAGTTGAAGGAGAAGATGCTGCTATGGTATGGTGCTTTCAGAAAGAAATATTATTTCTACTTTCGTCGCAATATCATCCTTATTACTGACCACCAGTCCACCATCCCCTGGTCGGTTAGGGTACGTTTTGGCGCAGCCGTTTGGACGACAGCTGTTTTGGCCTCAGCCGTTTTGGCGCTAAAACATTTCTTTTATTAAAAAATCTTACTTCATTTATAAATCATAGGAAAATTTGTCTATTTATAAATTTGTCTGTATGGATGAACAAAATTACTACTTATCAGTTATAAAAGAAAGATAATAGACATATTTAGAAAGAGGAAAACTAGTTCTCTCCTCTTTTAGCTGTTTGCTCAATCGCTTTTGTTCCTGCCAACAAAGCCTTTTTCAAAATCACCAAATAAACTAAATAAACGGTCTCTAGCTTTTTAGTGTGTTTTTACACTTCTATGAGGCTACTTTTACTTTTCAATAAAAGTTTTAAAGATTTGAATGGTTATGAATTTATCAGCAAATTATTTTCATTTTTCAATGAAATTTTTAGTTTTGAATGATTGTGAACTTATCAATAAGTTATTTTTACTTTTCAATAAAACGTTTTAAAGTTTTGAATGATAATGAATTTATCAAAAGATTTTTAGGTGCTGTTTTGGCATGCGATCTTATTCATAGTGTGATCTCAGAAATTATTCTTTTGCTTTGGTATGCTATTTCAATACTTTCAAGATTAAAAAAATAAGAATAATGGAAACTTAAAGGTACTTGCTTCGCCATGTGCTCGCTTCGCTCAGGATAAAATTAAAACATCAAGCTTCGTAGGTACTGGCAAACGGTAATGTTGAGCTGCGTATGCTATCATTGATGGTTGATTATTATTTCTTAGATAATTATTCCCAGTACATATACATTTTTTTTTTAGAAAATCTAATGGTTTTTGCTTTGCCATGAAGTGAAGTGAAGTGAAATTGCTACAATAAGGTGAGAACGAATATCCAAGCAAAAACATGACTTTGAGATCGCACATCAAAAAAATACCATTTTTTACATTTCAATAAAAGTTTTAGTTTTTAATTAATATGAATTTATCAACAAATTATTTTTACTTTTCAATAAAAGTTTTGAATGCATATGAATTTATTAACAAATTAATTCTACTTTTCAAGTTTGGAATGAATTTATAAAAAAATAATTTCCTAATGTTTTGCTGGTGACAAATCAAATGGCGCCCAAACGACCATGTCCAACTATCAGGTGGCGCATAACGGTTGCGCCCAAACGACTGTGCCCAACTAGCCGCGCCCAATAGTCCCCATCCGCCCCTGGTCAAAGTCTTTGGTTATAGAGAGTTGAATGACATGGCAAATCCTCATTTGCTATGATTAAAAGAAAAAAAAAAATTACAGAATAATGCCACAGTGAAATATATCTTGGAAAAGAAAAACTCAGCAGCTGATACTCATTCAAGATACCCAGTAATTAGGAGCCCAATAAGTGTAAGTGATAGTGAAAAGGGGGAGGAGGATAAGAGTGTGTGTAGCAGCATTAATAACATCACTTGGTGATGATGTCATAACGCTTGACTGGAATTCTGGGGTAGTTTGTAGCGCTACGGCCAAGCGTCCTAATTTGCTTATTATCGCTCCGACTGTTATCTTGTATAGAATAAAAACGTTTGGAAATGGTCTACGGATCTTAAACATGTTGTGTAAGGACACGGCTTTTAGCATAGGTTAGGTGGGTTTTTTAGGTTAGCTTCTCCCGTCGTACTCATAGGTAAGGAAACTGTTGTGTAAGGGGGGGGGGGGGGGGGGGGCAAAGCCCCCCTGGGTAAGGATGCGGCTTTTAGCATAGGTTAGGTGGATTTTTTAAGTTAGCTTCTCCCGCCAAAATCAGAATATTCCCGTTTTCTACGGGAGCTGGCTGTCACCCTACAAAGGCTCCGAATTCTGTAAGAGATCTGACTAAAAAAGACAATGAATATCAAATTGTACCTCACATGTACTACACATGCTCATACACTGTAACGGTATCACTTACTTTTTGCAAAGAGGCTTCCCCTCCTTGCACACGGGTACTACAATATATGTTCAAAATGTCGATTCCCATGCCTGTGATTGGAGTGCAAAGGTCGCTGAAAGAAAAGGGCACTGTTTATATGTTATAAAGCTATTTGGTAGTGGAAAATTATAAATGAGAAACAGAAAGCATTTTTATGAAATTGGTGTGTGGAATGCTCCACTCACACGTACACTTTCCCCAGCTGGCTCTCATGTCTAGTGCCAACCTAAAAGAGGGAGGTGTAATGTAAATCCGACAAGGGTGCACGATAACTACATTATATAGTCCATATTTTTTTTCTTTCAATAAGTATGTAATCATTTCCAAGGTAGTATCTTTTATTTTGTAACATTATTTTGCCTATTTTACATGCCTACTTATTTTGTGTAATATTTCATAAACCTACAATTTCATGCAAATGTAATACATTTATTTTAGAGAAGGGATGTAGCATGTATTCATATATATGTGTTTGTATAAAGAAAAATTATTATCCTTACCTCGCCAAAATATTTTAGGCGGGAGATTTTGAGTACCCTTGGGCTTCTGCCTGCCCCTTGGGCCTGGTCAGCTAGTCAGCCTAGTCTGGTGGTAGCCTGCAGACATGTAACATGTTCTGACTCATCATAGCACCCCAATCTAGTCAGTGATTCGGCAATTATACAAGTTGCACTCCAGCCGTGTTTCCATTAACCTGTCTACACCATTCAAGTATTTTATTGTTCTACATTCCAACCTGTTCCCACTATCTATCAGTATTTTTAATTAATTTCATTGCTCATTGAAAGTGCTAGTGAAGCAAAGTTTACTTTTCTTTGTAAATACTTCTGTGAATAAACGTGTTGTGTATACATTTTTTGTCTTTCTTTATGCATTCATTCCCCATATTTCAATTACTGTTATTACATTCTTTCTGTTTAAAGATTTAAAAAATCTTTAATGACTCTGAGATCATGATATTGGTGACATTAGGCTAGGATTTTCGACACCATAACAATCTGAAACAGAGAAAATATAAAAAAAGTGATAACGAAAGTGTTGATAGAGTCAGGTAAGCTTCAGGGTCTAGATGGCGATGTTCTTTATAAGAATGTTGTAAACAAAGAAATGGGAAAGTTTGGCAGAAATGAAAGGTCAATTGAAAGAGAAGAAAGAGTATAAACATGAATTGAAAGTCGCCCATTTAATACAAAGTTCACTAAAAAAATCTAGCAAGAAGACCAGGAAGTAGTGCATCAGATAGTAAACAAGGTAGTAATTCATCATTAAACGATGACATTAACAATTTAGTGCATTGTTGAAATTATTACCAAAATCTGTTGAGGCAGATGTAACGATGTATTTCATGCATTTTGATAAGTTAATGAACAGAAATGTTGCCCAAAAATCATGAGGATATTTTATTCAAAGTCAGTATTATGTGCTAAGGCACTTTCTATGCAGCCTATAGTTAATGTGACCCGAGTCCAACATTAAGGCAGGACAATCCCACTTTTTCATCGTCTATCCCACTATTTTAGAGCTAGCAAAATGTCCCACTTTTTTTCCCCCAGCTTTGTTCACGTTTGTCGCACTTTTTTTTTTTTTTTTTTTGCTACAAAAAAAGTCCCAATTAAATGAATAGAAGGTCTACTGATATTTTGTTTATTTTTGTCTTTCATTAGCTGGCAACTTCTATTATCTCTGACTGATATGATACCCAATGAGGTTAATTAAAAGAATATGTACTGTAAAGTGTACAAAGTACGGTCCTTTGCAGCTGCTGATGTTGACAGAATGAAGGGCCGAGAAAGTCACCGAAGGTACAATGGTATATATATATATATATATATATATATATATATATATATATATATATATATATATATATATATATATATATATATATATATATATATATATATATATAAGTATATTGATATATATATATATATATATATATATATATATATATATATATATATATATATATATATATACATATATATATACATACATACACACACACACACACACACACACATATATATATATATATATATATATATATATATATATATATATATATATATATATATATATATATATATATATATATATATATATATATATATATATATATATATATATATATATATATATATATATATATATATATATATATATATATACACATACATATTACGATTAGTGAATTACGTATATTCCCTAGCTCCAAAACTCACATGCTTATCTTACATAATTTGATACACAATAGAAAAACTCCAAGCTCTTTGAATAATATGCAACTGTAAAAAAATATTGGTGAGCAAAATAATGCATACTTTTACCAATATATATATAAATATATATATATATATATATATATATATATATATATATATATATATATATATATATATATATATATATACATATATATATATATATATATATATATATATATATATATATATATATATATATATATATATATATATATATATATATATATATATATATATATATATATATATATATATATATATATATATATATATATAAACAATCCAAAAAAGTTAACACCAAAAATAAATCACTCAAAATTTGAATCTGAACGAAACCTTCGACTAAGACATAGACACTAAAAATTATACAATCATTTGTTTCACTTGAAATTAATTATGAAAATACTTAATTTTTACAATTAAAGAAAAAATGACACTTTAACACTTATAGACAATAAAACAGAATTACACTTACCATAGACTCCTTTAAGGAAGGACTGGAACGTCCCCTGCTCGGGGTTTTTAACTTGAGTCTGAAAGATTAACATGAGTCTGGACTAAAATGACTTCTAGAAGGGCTAGAAACACGTTCTCTGGATCAAAATGGGGGTTTTTGAGGATGGTGAGTTCAATAGTAACATTTTCAACACCACCTGGGGTCATCTTCAAGGTCTAAAGGTCATTTATCAAGGTCAAATTTGTGAATTTTGGTCATATTTGCTCGTTTTTTGTGTGTAACTCATAAATGGTGAGAGATAGCTTATTATAATATGAGGCAAGTCTGCAGAGCAGTCCGAATTTAATATATATTGTCATATATCGTCCTTCAAGAAAGGACTGGAACGTCCCCTGATCGGGGTTTTTAGCTTGAGTCTGAAGGATTAACTTGAGTCCTTGACTAAAAAGACTTCTAAGAAGGGCTAGAAACACGTTCTCTGAGTTAAAATTGGGGTTTTTGAGGACGGTGAGTTCAATAGTGACATTTTCAACACCACCTGGGGTCATCTTCATCATATTCAAGGTCAAAAGGTCATATTTCAAGGTCAAAATAGTGAATTTTGGTCATTTTTACTCGTTTTTGTGTGTAACTCATAGATGGTGAGGGATGGCTGATTATAATAAGAGGCAAGTCTGTAGTTCTGTCCAAATTTAATATATATTGTCAAATATTGTATTACTCAAACATTCCAAACAAGCCCTAAAACAATGAAATACTAAAATAAGAAATAAAGAACGGTATTTCTCATCACAACAAAACTCAAAGACATTAACATTTGATTAGATGAACATCGCTAGATGGAGAGCTTTTCTTGCCTCCTGAGGCATATCACAGCCTTTTCTTTGTCACTTACATTGAGAACCTGAGCTTTCAATAGAATGTTGGCTAAAGTCGTACATGCTGCATTATTAGTAGCTAAAGGTGCATCTACAAAAGATAACAATTCAGCAAAATGAAAGCGGCAATGCATTTTAGTCATGGCATGCAAATTATAGACATTATGTACAAAAAAGACAGTTGAAATAGTTGGAACACTCAGTCCACCTCTATTCAAATGATCTAAGAACTCAGATGACACCTCGTTACCATCTTCATCATCCATGATATCCTCCATACTAGTGCTATTACAATATTTATGAACAAGGTATCCAGCCAAATATACAACTTTATGCTTAAGGTTATCAGCAGACCTCAAGAGCTCCCGAGTGTCTTGAGGAGTGATCTCGTCAATGAGTTCACTTCGATGATCTGGATTTATGGAAGAAGTACAATTCTTGTCGCAATCAAGCACACGAGAACTAGATTCTGGCATAATGTCATGCTTTAGAAGTGTCTGCAAATTTGTAACTTTTGCTGCAGCCATAATGTCAACTACATCAATGTAGAAGTTTCCACCACTTCTTTGCCTGGCTTGACCGAAAAACTTTTCCAAGGCTTCATCCGCGAATATAGCAGGAAGAACGTAGTAAAAGTCTTTCTCTGCCAGAAGCAATTTGGCAGCAGCCACATTATTACGTGTAGACACAATGAATGCTTCAGCAGTTTGCTTAGTTAACTTCAGCTTACGACCACTACCTACTTGCCATGTGCACGTCGATATAATTTGGCAGGCGTCCTCCAACTTAGTGAAAGATGAACAGTCTGCTGTCCAAGGCTGTCTGGATTCGTCACGTAGATGTCTAGCTGAGAAACGGTCTTTCACATTCATCATCTTGAACCACTCACTCATTGTCTGGGTGAGAATGATGGTGCCTTCGCTGATGCCCAATGAATCCTTGAAGGTCTTTAAGGCAGCGACAGTCTTGTCATTGAACACCTGACATACTAAGGGTACGCTCTGGCGTTGAAGGGGTTTGGGGAAAACAGCGGTGTGCGTCAGCTTGGTTAAGCGAATAGGAGTAGCTCGGTCGATCTCATAAAGCTTCCGAATATCACTCCAGTAAGCTTTGTACTCATTGCCATGTACAAGAAATGAGAGTGTCTGGCCATCAACAGTAATCCAGTTGTTACGAACATTTTTGAAGATGTGCACGTAGTCGTACACTAAGAACATAGATTGCTCTTGAATGGATAGCACTTGACAACTTCCAGGTCCTCCAAGTTTCGAATAAACACTGCGATTGGTATTGCAATTGTCACATATCAAAGAAATCACAGTACTGCCAGCGCCAACTACAGCTGAGGCAGCTTCAGTAAGAAGTTCACTCAGCTTATCGGCAGCTAACTTTTTGCAGGGTAAAACGTGTAGAATATAGCGTGGACCACCAAAATGGCAGACAACTTCAACAACCATAGCATGTGAAGCCAGCATTTCATGGTCACTACCCGCTGTAACGTTTTGAGCATATCCTAGAACATGTCCTCCAGAAAATCGCAATGTCTCGATCAGCTTTACTTCATCAAACATTAGATTCACCAAACGCTGCTGCGGCTTAAGCTGGTCGAATAACGTTTTGAGGTTGGAGTCCTGCAGACTACTAGAAAGCACCTCTTTTATCTTTTTTGTTGATGGTAGAATGATTAAGCCAGATCGACGAATCATTTTGTATGCACTGGGTGATATGTTGTGAAGCTGCATTGCGAATATCAGTGTCGGTATGAAATCGACGACCATCAGGAGGTTTGAACACAAGCCGCAGCTGTGACAGAATGAAGGTTAAATGAGGAAGCTCGTGTGCCTCAGTCATTTTGCAGAGCTGGCTTATTATGTACTGAAGACTTTCCTGGCTTGTGTACTCATAGGTGTTTACCTGTTCAGTTATGGATCTAATCTGGGACCATTTTGAGAGCAAGCTGTTCTTTTGCAAGGGAAAAAGTCGTTTAGGCACCTCAATGCCATCTTTCTCAACTCTATTCAAGAATAGGAATCCTAAAGGTGAGTTGACTTGTTGTAGATGAAAGAACTGCTTGACAGTTTGTCCAGTAGCGTCAGTTCTTGATAGGTAGAGATCTTTCTGGTCTTTTAAGACGTTAAAACCAGGAAAATAGGAGCTAATTTTGGCGCGAAATTGGTCGAAATCTCGGATTTTGTCTGCAGCCTCAGCAGCTGTATGCACCTTTTTAGCTCTTGATTGTGATGTAGAAGATGATGTTGGGCGTGGGGCTGAGGTAACCTGCTTCAAAGCTGATTTTGGTATTCCAGGAAATATTGATGAAGGTTGTTTGGGTCGCTTGCCACCTTTAACTGACACCCATTCACAATTGAAATGTGTCTCACAAATATATATCTCTTTCAAGCGTCTCAAGCTTTCTTTCTCATTCGGCATTGCCAATATCCATCTCTCCCTCTCCTCAGGATCTTTTGGGAAGGATATGACTTTTACATAAGGTGTCCCATCATAGTTCCCTTTACAACCAAAGCAGCTACAGTGACGTGCCATATTGTGAGATCACCAGCTGGACCGTTTCTATAACAAAAACAGAAACAAAACACTTTAGTCAGTGAGATTTGAACAGAAAATGGGATTTGCATGGAAAACGAGATAAAACAGGAAAATTTGTGGGAGCAAAATGATCTTAAAATTTGAAAATACATAACATATGTCAATTTTTAAAAAAATCAGGCATGAAGTCTCTCAGACTCAAGTTAAAAACCCCGAGGTCCTGACGTTCCAGTACTTCCTTAAAGGAGTCTATGACACTTACATATAATTAACTGATACTCTCAATGTCTTTTGGCTCACACAAGATTACCGAATGGTTAAACAAATATAAATACACTTCACTGTTTAACCAAAATCTCACAGGGCCAGTTACAAAATCTGTACTATAAAATGTACTTACATTAACACACTTACTTTAATTAATCATCTAACAATATCAACAACGTTTGAACAACATTATACAAGATATATGTTGGATAGAAATCACTAATCACATTTCAGTGGATAACTATGTACGTTTGAGAGGAGTTATGAAGTGGGTGGAGAGAGGCTGGTGGACGTTGGCTCTTCCAAAGGGATAGACTGGATCTCTTCTGCTGCTTATGCATTGCTAGGCTCTTTATATATTAACTTAATTCATCTAGAAATTTCTAGTAAATAATTCTTGTGGCGTGGGGGCATGGCAGTAGCAGTGTAAAGTTGCCCACTTAGTAATTTGAAGAATGGCTATTAACGTTGCTTGCAAGGCAACTCTCTCTCAGTTGACTCTGACCCTCTCCTCTCGTAGTATTAAAAAAAAAAGATAATTTCTAGTTGAGAACCTTCCTGGAACTACCAACCACATGGAAACATGATGTGATCCCTAACGTGTGTGTCATACAGCATACCTTTCAACGAGGTAACATAAGACTTCGTAACAAAACTATGTGAATTGAAAATTTAACTCTTTAACAAAACGTAAATTTACATATTCGGAACTAAATAAAAATACAATTAAAGGAATGACGACAGTTTTGTGTAATTTACATACATTACTTAATCCTATATGAGTGGAAGTCACCTTACAAGCCAGCTCTACATCTCTTAAATACACAAATAAAATATGTGAATAAAATATTCTATTTTTATGACGACCAGCTTCATTAGAATATATATATATATATATATATATATATATATATATATATATATATATATATATATATATAAATATATATATATATATATATATATATATATATATATATATATATATATATATATATATATATATATATATATACATATATATGTATATATATATATATATATATATATATATATATATATATATATATATATATATATATATATATATATATATATATATATATATATATATATATATATATACATATATATGTATATATATATATATATATATATATATATATATATATATATATATATATATATATATATATATATATATATACACATATATATATATATATATATATATATATATATATATATATATATATATATATATATATATATATATATATATATATAATGTAATGTATGTAAAATTACATGTCTAAATCCATGACCTAAGAGGTCAATGTAGAAATTAGGAGCGATTGTGAGAACGCCAAATCAGTCATAAGCAGGATGCGAAAGTCAAGACACTGCTAACCATTTGCAATGTAACATTTTTCATGAAGAGTAAACACAATACAAGCCGTGAGAAAGAGTTGTCTCTCACCGGATCCAAGTACCTTCCGGTATTAATGTTGTGTTTACAATTTGTCTTTAAATGCTGAGATAACTAACTAGACGTTATCATCAATATGGATATTTTAGTTACTTCTCTGAGATGGAGATGTTAATAACTCTGTTTTTAAAGTAATAAACTGTTTTAAAGTTAACTTACTTAGACTTATTCAGAAGAAGTAACCTACCAAGTCTAAACATTATAACACATTAAAGAGACATTTTGATTGGAAAACTAATGTGTGTTTATAACAGTACCACACTAACAATTGGTGGCAGCATTTAACCTAAATTAACTTTAGTATCAATAGTAATGAATCTACAATTTTGACGAAATATCTACGTCCACCGAAGAAATGAACACATTGAATACCAACAAATAAATGTTTTACAAACTGAGGAACTGGATCTTCAATCAACATCTTAAGAAAACGAAGGACTGACATTCAACGTTTATTAAACATTTGAGAATCATATCCAGGAAACACTACGTTCAACATTACAACGGGAAATCGGACCGAAAACATTCACCCAAACATCAAAATTCTCGCAAACCAGTGAGAGAGAGAGAGGAAATGACGACATCACCCTTCGCCCATATAAACCCAAGCTAAGTACATTTCTTTATTCATTTCAGTTTTAGACAGTGAAGTGTAGTTATCACGAGTCAATCGTCCATTATTGCTGGGGTGAATTGTTTGCTAATCTTCATTTTTTCTTTCATTAAAGGAAACTGTATTCAACTTCTAATTCTCATCTAGAATTTTTTTTTCTCTGTGCTAATTTCATTTTCTTTTAGAAGTTCTCGGGAAATATCTTTATATTAGTATCATTGTATTGAGGGATTATGTTATAATCTTTATTGAATAGTGTTAATGCGTTTAGGCAGTGGACGTCTGTATTCATATAGAGATTTTGATAGGATTGCAAGGAATCGAAGAGATAAAAAACAAGTTAAAGTCAACATGACACCTCCTGTAAGTCCAAGTAACCCCATCCACGGCCCAAGTAACCCCATCCCCGCTCCCATTGTTACGTTAGCTAATAAACGATCAGCTATCCTTCCTTTTCAAAGTCGAGTCAATGGCTTCTTACCTCAGAATGTTGAGTCGTGGATTTCTCCCGTCGACGCCCATTTAAATGCTAAACAAATTATAGACCCATTTGTACAATTACAAGAAGCTAAAAGTTTTATAGACTTTTCTAAAGGAGATGCGAGTGCGTATTTGAGGGGAGTTTCGTTTCAAGAGGCAGTTACATAGGACGATTTCAAAGTTAGGCTACGTGCGGTCTATGGCAGTGAGAAGGCCTTAGATGTAGTTTTAACATTAAGAAATACACTTAATCAAGCCACTATGACTCGGCTTAATGTTATAGAGAGAGCAGCTCTCATTGCCGATAGGTTAAATGAGTATCAAGATATTTTAGGTAATTCCACTTGGGTTACTAGAGATAACATCTCCGTGAAAGATTTCTTACGATTAATGTATTTAACTTGCAGGACACTTATGTTGCCTGAAGCTTTAGTGCGGTGTTTTGATAAAAAGTTAATGCCAGCAAGTACAGAATTGGACGTATATAAACAATTAAAGAAACACATTTCTAAGTGTGCTGATCTTGATCCCTTGTTTAGACAAGTTTTTTTGCAAAAAATGAAACAAAGCCACAACAAGTAAACGTAGTTAATAATATTCAAGTCACAGGAATGACGTGTTATAATTGCAAACGTCAAGGTCACTTGATTGCAGACTGCAGAACAAGATTCTGTTCGTTACATAATAGTTCAACTCATTCATATAGTCAGTGCTACTCGCGTAAGACACAACAGAATCCTAGAAATACACTGTCAAAACCACAGTCAATTCTACAGTCAATTCCATATGGAAATAAAAAGAAAAATCCTCAGTTCAATAAGAAGAAACAGCCAAATGTCAATGTAGTTCAGAATAAAAAAAACAAACAAACAGTTCTTCAAATAACTCTGATCCTGGGCCGTCTAGCAAGAACTCGCAAGGTCAGACTAATTTTCAGAATGTGCAGAGCAAAGCAAATACTACATAATTAACTCCAGTGGGGAAAAGAGTGATGTTGGGTCATTTAAATCAACATCAGTAGTGTTAAATAATCCATTTAATGTTTTATCAGATCATTGTGAGGCAATAGATTTTCCTACGAAACACACGACCGAATCAAATAAATTAGTGGATGCTCCCGTAGATTTGCAACAAATTCACACGATAATAAGTCAAAATGAGTTACGACCAATATTATATGCTGTAAATTTAGAACACCGATCCTTTACATTATTTTTTGACTCTGGTAGTCCACGTAATATCATGGATTTGAGGACACACCATTTGTTGTTTTCGAACTTCCCTATAGAGAAGTCCGGAGTAAGGCTCTCGGGTATAGGAAATAATGAATTAAATGTAATAGGCGTAACTCATGTTCAGTACAAGGTCGGTAAGTGCACGTTTGCCGATACCTTTGTTGTTGTACAAAACATTGATATGTATCCAGCTGTAATTATAGGATACCCGTCTATGGGTAATTAAAACATTATCTTAGCCCCTGCCAAGCACGGCGTGTATATCAAAGGAAAATTCTATAAGTCTTCTAATACCTTAAAATCAGTTTTGGCTAAAAAGGAGAAGACAAATAAAACAGTGACGTACGTTGAAGAACAAATAACTTGTCTCACTAATAAAGAAATAATATATGCGACCCAACAGAATTCTCGTTCACCCGTAATATCATCTTGCACACAATCTATCGAGCCGAACGTACCTTCGAATTTAATAGTGCAAATAAAGAAAACGTTACCGGGATCTGAAATATTAATCCTTTCCGACACTTTGAAAACTAACGGATTGTCCGTCACACAAGCTATTTATACAGTAGGCTCACATCAACAATGTAATATTGAAGTCTGTAATCATTTAAATACCACTTTAGTAATTCACAAAAATCAACATATCTTGGATGTAGAAGTTTATAAACATCGTATTCTTACCGTCGCTGAAATCAATCATGCTCAATCAGTTGTGGATGAATCCCTTTTGCAATCTATTAAAAATAAATTCAATAAAGACATTCAAGAAGAAGATATTCATCAGAAATTTTTTGGACTTTTAACTAAATATCATGATGTTTTTTCTACTACGTATGGATCCTTAGGTAAAACGGATGTCATAGAACATCAAATAAGGTTAAAGGACAAGCAGAAAATTATCTATGTACCCTCGTAGAGACTCCATATGAAATTCCAGAATAAGATAAATGATGAAGTAGGTAAAATGCTAGAAGATGGAGTCATTAGGAAATCGAACAGCCCTTATAATTTTACATTAATTGTTGTACCGAAAAAAGATCGAACATGGCGTATCTGTGTAGATTTCCGTTGCTTGAATGAGGAAACGATCCCTGATCGCTTCCCAGTGCCATGTACTGACGATATTTTATCTTTGTTAGGTCAGAATAAATATTTTACCAGTTTGGACTTACTTAAAGGCTTTCACCAGATATCATTAGAAGAAAATAGTATCTCATACACAGCCTTCAGCACAGCCAAGGGACATTATAAATCTTTACGTATGCCTTTTGGTTTACGTTGTGCTCCCATAACATTTACAAGAATGATTAACATAGTGTTTGGAGACCTGCTAGAGGATATATTGCATGCCTATATGGACGACCTTGTAATCTTTTCCAATACCTTAGAAGAACATCTACGTAAACTAGAACTAGTACTACAGAGACTAAGACAACATAACTTAAGGGTAAAGATTAGTAAGTGTGAATTTTTCAAAACAGAATTGGTATATTTGGGTTTTACGGTGTCTAGCCAAGGTCTTAAAGTAGTCCACGATAAGGTGTCAGCTATCCGTAACTTTCCGATACCTACTAATGTCAAGGGATTACAGCAATTTCTGGGGTGTAGTGGATATTACAGGCGTTTTATACGCAATTATTCAATAATAGCCGCTCCCCTAACTGATCTTACGAAGAAGGGCGTAGATTTCATATGGTCTGAGCAGCATCAACAGGCGTTTTATACCTTGAAAGATGAACTGTGTAGTTCTCCTATCTTAAAATTTCCTGACTTCGGTAAGGAATTATTCATTGCAACAGATGCCTCAGACTTAGGAGTAGGAGGGGTATTGCTTCAGCAATATGAAAAACAATTTTTTCCGATAGCTTTTTATTCTCGAAAACTGAGAACTTCCGAAAGTAAGTATGCAGTGATAGATAAGGAAGGAATAGCTATTGTTAATTCACTAGTGCATTTTAAGTTCAAAATATACGGTTATCCCATCAAGGTTCTTACTGATCATAAACCCCTAACCGACTTCTTTAAAGGCTTTAGTCACAGCCCCAAACGAACTCAGTGGCATTTGATCATCCAAGATTTTGGCGCGAGAATCGGGAATTTACCAGGGAAAGCAAATATCATTGCTGATGCATTATCACGCAACCCCGTGTCATCTTGTACGGAGCCATTAGCTGAATTAAAAGATATACAGTGGAACCTCTACACACGAACGTATCTACATCCGAATTTTCCAACATCCGAAGTAAAATTCGAGCAAATTTTTGACTCTACACCCGAATTTTATTTCGACACACGAAGTAGCAATTTTCGTCGTACCGGTTGTATCCGAATTTTTCGACACGCGAAGTACAATTCGAACACGTTCCTACTCTACACCCGAATTTTTTTTTCGACACCCGAAGTAAACAATACTCGTATGCGTAGTCGGTGCTCATAGCGCCTGATGTGTTTTTTATTTCCGCCAATAGAAGGCAGCACTTCAACCTCGGAGGGACCCTCAATTAGCGTGGCTTGGGTCAGTCCTCTGTTCTCGTTGGCTTTATGTGGTTGTGCCCTGTGCGTTCTACTATTAATTGTGTTTTAATCGTGATTTTTTACATTCATCCTTTTACGGTATTTTACGAAAATCATGGGTCCTAAAAGGCTTAGTTTCGCAAGTGGTAGTGGTAGTGGTGAGAAAAGGAATAAGGGAATGCTTTCTTTAGAAGTAAAGCAAGGAATTATTGAAAAGCATGAGCGTGGCGTCCGTATGAGTGAACTTGCAATAAGTTCCGCGCAAATAAAAGAGGGGTTAGGAAAATATCAAGACGTGGTCGACTTCATCGACAAATACCATCCAAAGAAATTGCAGGTTTGTCGTGTAGCTGCGCAGTTTGATGATGTTTCCCTAACTTATTTTCGAAACATTCTGAAAAGCTGTACCAAGCAACTTTCTATCGATAGCTTCTTTAAAATAACTACGAAGCAAACTCGTGATGAAGAGGAAGGAAGTGGTCCAAAGAAAACAGCAAAGAGTGAAGAGAAAAAAATTCAATCAATTTTAAGTGTAGAGAGTGAAAGTGATTCAAATTAATCATCAAAAAGAAAAAAAGAAAATGTAAAAAAAATATAAATTATAAAAAAAAAGCTAAGTTATGTTAAAGTTCACTTAGTGTAAGTTAGAATAAGTTACGGTAGTGTACGTTTATCGTAGTTAACCTCTCTACCTCCTCGCCGCCCGTCCGTCTCCTCTCTGCGTAACAAGACTAACAACACCTGCGCTGGAGTTTCTAAGGTAAAGTGACGCTAAAAACCCGTTTCTTATTTATCATTTTTTGCTAATTCTTCTTATTTACATGTCTATTCTTCTTATTTACATGTCTATTATCTAATTTAGTGTTCATTATTCTCATGGGAAATTTATGTGTAGTAGTTTATTAAGAAGTTATCATAGGTTTTTGGGCTCAACCACGGATTAATCCTATTTCAATGTATTCTTATGGGAAAATTCGTTTCGACAACCGAACATTTTCTACATCCGAAGTTGGTTCTGGAACGGATTAAATTCGTATGTAGAGGTTCCACTATTGTTAAAACTGTATCTGAACAGGAAGATCTGGGCTGGAGTGCTGAATTATTACAGACTGAGCAAAAAAAAGATCAGAAATTAGAAAAAATTGTAAATGCCTTGGAAGGAAATCGTAAGGAAAGGGAATATATAAAGTATATGCAGCAGAATTATATAATCAAAGACAATATTCTGTGTAGATCCGTGACAAGGAAAACCCGCAATACACCACATGTGACTAACGACCAGGTAGTGGTACCAATCTCACTTATATCCACTGTCCTAAATTGGTTGCAGGAAAATCCATTGCATGGACACCCGGGGTTCTCCATAATGTCACAGAAAGCCAAATCATTGTTTTACTGGCATACGATGCTTACAAATATAAAAAAACACATAGCTAATTGTCGCACTTGCCAGGAAAACAAAGGGCACACGAAAACACCTGTCAGCCTAGGGGCTTATCCCGTGCCCAATTAACCCTTTGAAAGGATACATTTAGATTTATTAGCAGGATTTTACGAGTCAGACAGAGGATATAAGCACCTCTTAGTAATTGTAGATGCTTTGACTCCATATACAGAACTGATAGCGCTTAAAACTAAAACTGCGATTGAATGCGCTAGGAAGTTTTATGAGTGTTACATTTGTAAACATGGAATTCAACACATGATAATCTCAAACGCGGGTGGAGAATTTAATAATCATTTCCTTACCTCATTGTGTGAATTCCTTAGCATAAAGAAAATCAATACCATGATCTATCACCCAGAGTCGAATGGGCTAGTGGAAAGAGCAAATAGGAAGGTTTCAAACATATTAAGATTAACACTAGAGGGATCAGACCCCAACTGGGATATTGCAATACCTGCGGTACTAAGTACTCTGAATCACTCATATCATATATCAATTAAAATGTCGCCGCACGAGGCATTGTATGGTACCACAGTTAGAACGCCTTTCCATGTATTAACACCTACAACTAATTTATCAAATCTTTGAAAGAATGTATAAATGCATGCAAAAGTCGTTTTGATATCCTTCGAAAGAATTTAGAAGAATCACAAATCATAATGAAAAGGAATCATGATAAAATAGCGAAGCCAACTAAAACATATACCGTGGGTGATTATGTATTCATACAGGTAAATGTACGTAAATGACTCAATTATAAACTAACACCTAAGTTTGAAGGCCCATTTAGCATTTTGGAAACATTAATGGCCAATAGATTTAGATTTAAAACGTATCCCAACCCACTGATGAGAGAATTGTACCATTGGCTCACATAAGAAATTAAAATAAGAGAGAAGGAAGTGAGGGAATTTTTTTTTTATTTTTTATCCATGAAATTTATATGTAAACCTTTTTTCTTCTTAATACAGGAGTAATTACATATATTTTTCTCATTACAGGTTTCCAAGAAGAAGATTTTATTGTTAGGAGTGATATTGTTCTCTCAGACATTTTTCTTGTGTGGGAAGAGCTCTAAAACTAAAAGTATAGATTTTAAATATGGCACTATAGTCGAGAGACAAGAAGACTTTTTTATTACATCAAGTAACATAGTTATAGAAGTACGTATGCAAGCAATTATTCTCCCAGAGAATGACGTCACTAGCTTAAAGAGCGCCATTTCAAGGTTTGCTGCTTCATTAAATGAAATACATAGAAGACACTTTCCTTTTAATACAGAGAGTTCGCTTGCATCGACACTAAAAGTTGCAGAGATGCTATCCGACGACTTGCAAAATAAGACTTACGAGGCAGAATCTTTGGCTCGTGATCTTTTGATGTGGACAGTAAGACACACTAACCTTGAAAAACGTAAGCCGTTTATTTCTGCTGCACTAAACATCTTTGGATCTGTTGCAAGTTTAGGCTTAGGGATTTCCAATCGTCTTAAGATTAGTAATCAAAATGAGAAAATTGAGTTTTTGACTCATGAAAAGGAATTGATTTTATCAGAACTAAGGAATCAGTTAGCTTCAATCTATCAAATTATGAGTTTGGTGAACGAACATTCTAGTAATATCAGTCAGATTATGGAAGTACAAGATTTGTTGGCAACGTTAACGTATTATAATTCAAAAATAGATCATATCCATAATAGAATTGCACATTTCATTGAGAAATCAAAAGACTATGTGGAAGCTATTACGTTAGCGACTAAAGGTGTACTGTCACCGCATTTGTTGCCGATAAGAGACTTAACGTTAATTGTGGAGAACGGACGGGAGAAATTATGTTATGTTCCTTTGTTAGACGCACGTAGGTTAGAATTTTATTACAGCCTAATTACAGTAAGCGTTGAATATCACAGGATTATGATTACAATTCCCTTTGATTCTTCCGATGCCTGGCAATCTTACAGGATATCACCATTTCCGACTTTCATGACGAATAACTCAAACCCAGTAATATCTAGTTTGACAAGACACGTATTGATTTCCCCAGACAAGGAAACATATACGGTCATTAAAGACTTAAATCAATTAACTCACTGTTCAGACGCAATGAATAAAAAAATATGTATAGGTGACTCCTTTGAATTCCATAAAAACTCAATGGATTCATGCGAGTTAGGTAAAGTGCTAAACAGTGCTCTCTCCCATACACATGAAAATTGTCTGAAAAAACTTGATCCCTTTGACGATAATTATAATAAGTTCAATTGCAGACTGAACAACAGCTCGTGGATACGATACGACAAGGCCGGCTTCAATGTATCATGCCCGGACGGATCCACGTCCTATTCCCAAATCTTCGTTGTAGCAGATGGTTGCATCGGTACGTCCACGAATTACACGGTCCGAGGACTCAACACTATCATCAGAGAACGGGCCTACTTCGCGAATTTTACGTGGTCGACTACAATCCCATCTTTACCTCTCCCATACAACGCACGAGTGGCTAAGCGGTTGATGAAATTAACCGAGATGGACCACCCGTCACCGACTTACGCAGATCTACGTTTCTACGTGTTACTAGCAGCAATCAGCGTTACGGTGATGATATTTATCGCCGTTAACATCTTTGTTTGTCGTAGGTTAAGGA
The DNA here is from genome assembly GCF_036898095.1 of Palaemon carinicauda. Lineage (NCBI taxonomy): Eukaryota > Metazoa > Arthropoda > Malacostraca > Decapoda > Palaemonidae > Palaemon > Palaemon carinicauda. Next base: position 63,751,947 of record NC_090732.1, read on the forward strand.
AAAATAAGATGGAGATCAAACAGAACGTTTTACCATGTCCAGACAAAACTCCTTATTTATTTTAATTTAAAGCTGTTTGAAATTGGCCCCTTCACCTTCATTCGCTCAAAGGAGTACAATTGTCTTGGAAAAGTGTTGTGCACGAAAAGCAGTTAGTACGCTAGTAATATGTAGTTGAAGAGACTCTAGAACATTTGCATTTTAAAAACATTTTAAAAACATTTAAAATATAAATAATTTTTTGGGCATCTAATAAAATATATAAGCCCTAAATGTTAAAATAAAGAATCTATGGGCATCTAATAAAATATATAAGCCCTATATATAAAAATAATATATATATATATATATATATATATATATATATATATATATATATATATATATATAAATTATAAATATATATATATATATATATATATATATATATATATATATATATATATATATATATATATATATATATATATATATATATATATATATATATATATATATATATATATATATAAACGAAACCGTGGTGCGTGTATGTACCAGGAATTCGTGTTTGTGCACTAAAATTATATCTTTACCAAGGTAACGAATATTCTTTATTAGTTACCGTATTATAATAATCTGACAAAGGTGACAACTATTCTTTACAAGTTACCGAATCATATGTACATAAATATTTTTTTTTTGGTATCATATAATCATTTACTAGCAATGTACCATATATATGATCTGTATTTTCCATGCATTTTTCTTTGTTTTGGCAATATCTGTTAAGTATATGATTTTTTTTAAATGTACCTATTTGAACATTCATCCTTCATCGTTTGTTTATGGCTAAAGTTAAAAAAAAATAATATATATATATATATATATATATATATATATATATATATATATATATATATATATATATATATATATATATATATATATATATATATATATATATATATATACATATATATATGTATATATATATATATATATATATATATATATATATATATATATATATATATATATATATATATATATATATTCAGTCACACTCCTAGTAAACATATTTTGAACATGTCATTAGAGTTCAATTAATTGAAGGTAGCTGACCGAGCTAATGTAATGTATGTAAAATTACATGTTTAAATCCATGACCTAAGAGGTCAATGTAGAAATTAGGAGCGAGTGTGAGGACGCCAAATCAGACATAAGCAGGATGCGAAAGTCAAGACACTGCTAACCATTTGCAATGTAACATTTTTCATGAAGAGTAAACACAATACAAGCCGTGAGAAAGAGTTGTCTCTCACCGGATCCAAGTACCTTCCGGTATTAATGTTGTGTTTACAATTTGTCATTAATTGCTGAGATAACTAACAAGACGTTATCATCAATATGGATATTTTAGTTACTTCTGGTCAAGCTGTCATACGGAATGGTCATCCGACCAAACCATCTATACTCCTGTGATGGAGGTGTTAATAACTGTGTTTTTAAGGTAATAAACTGTTTTAAAGTTAACTTACTTAGACTTATTCAAAAGAAGTAACCTACCAAGTCTAAATATTATATCACATTGAAGAGACATTTTGACTGGAAAACTAATGTGTGTTTATAACAGTACCACACTAATATATATATATATATATATATATATATATATATATATATATATATATATATATATATATATATATATATATATATATATATATATATATATATATATATATATATATATATATATTATATATATATATATATATATATATATATATATATATATATATATATAAATATATATATATATATATATATATATATATATATATATATATATATATATATATATATATATATATATATATATATACATATATATATACAAGTTATATTGTGCATAAAAGATGGGAGTGAAAATTTTTTTTGCAGATGCGATTAGGTTAGCAGATGAGTACAGTCTAACTCATAGTATAAGTGAGAGTAAGAAGAAAAGTAATCCATCGTCAGTTAAAATATAGTGTAGTAATATCAGTTATAGTAATTCCTATATAGTGAAAATTGATTATCATTGATATACATGTGGAAAATCTAGTCATACTTCCAAGGTTTGTATAAATAAATGCACAGTTAGTAGTTCAGAGTAAACTTGTTTCTGATTTAACAAGAAAGAGCATCTTGCAAGAAACTGTGAAGCAGAAGGGGAAAATATTTAGAAGAAACCAGTATGTCTAGTTATTAATCTTACGTTAAGTAAGAATGATGTTACAAAAGAAACTAGAATATTTTAAGGAGAGTTTTGTCTGAAACCTGGAAGCGTAGTTTCTTCTCTTGAAGGAGGGGATTCAAGAGTAGTCTTGCTTCAGGACATGGAAGTAGACGCCTCCCCCATTAGGAGAGCTTATACCAATAAGGGCAGTAATCATCAGGAGAGTTTCTGAACACTTGTGCTGTTTGTCCTTTGTTAAAGATGAACTTAATTAGTCAGGGGGTGTCGGCAGATGTAAAACTGGTAGTAGTAGACAATTTGCCAGTTTATGGCATGACATTATTGTCGGTAATGATTTTGCTAGATCCAAGTCTCTGAATCCTGTTTTGAGTAAGGTTCTGCTTCCGGAAATGGTAGTAACTAGGTCAGGTTTAGAGACATATAGACTATGGTTATATTTTGATTGTGAATTCGAACGAGTGTGAGAGAGACGGTTGAGGTTGATATTAGCATGTGTGTGGCTAAGAAGACTGATTCTGTCTGTGTTGACAGTGTTAGCAAAACTAATGATGATGTAGCTGTCGAAAGTAATTACTTGGCCATAGTCGATGTAGCGGATTTCAGTAATAGTTACTGCAATGGTTAATCACTAACATTTTGAACAAGGATGAGCTATAGTCAATTTGTATAGAGAGAGGATGAGACACTGACTTGTATTTTTTAAAATGAGCTGGATGATGAACCCGGAAATGTTTATAAGGGAGCTTAGGGAGCTTTGATATATCATTTTAAATTAGCGTATGACGATAAAGGACATTTCGGGGTAAATAAAATTTTCACTTGTATAAAGAACAAACTTTAGGCCTAAGATAGCATAAAAAAAAAGTTTTCAGTTGTCATGAACGTCAAATTGTCGAGTAAACCAAATCATGTAATTTTCATGTAATTTTCATCAGTAGGAGAACCTTTTCACAATGTCGTAATTGATATGGTTAGACCTTTGCTTAGAAGTAAGCGAGGGAATATCTATCTGTTACCAGTTATTGATAGACTAACCCATTATCCAGAAGCAATTGCTGTATGAAGCTGTAATGCTAAAGCTGTAGTTAAATGCTAGTTTGGGCTATTCTTTCTGAGTTTGATCATCCTTGCATCATACAAAGTGATATTTATAGTAATTTTGTATCCAAGTATTTCAGGGACAAAATGAAAGAGTTAAATATCAAACTCGTAAATTCCATACCGTATCAACCTGAGTCCAGTCTTAGACGCTTGGTCTAACTGCAGGAGGCAGGTCTCAGTCGCTTGGTCTAACGGCAGGAGGCAGGAGGTCTATCATCTTTGAAAGGGTAACAGATCAGATTTGACCTAGAATAACTATACTCAGCCTCGAGATTTTGCTCAGAGACTTTATGCCTCAATTGAAAAGGAATACAATTTAACCATATAAGAAACCCTTTCTGATACAACTCGGGAACATAAATGGTAGTCTACCTTTAAATCTGCACTCTTTGGTGTAGATGCAAAAGTTCCTCCTTTACTTAAACCAGATGGCTCAGTCACTCACTGTCCAAAGGAAAAGGCAACCTGTAAGATGTGTTAAGATGAGGCTGGTTGTAGCACATGAGCGACGCCCACATAAGTGACGTCATTGTCCACGTCACGGGCTGTGAATCAGTTGCAATGAAGATATGAAACCACGCTGACTATCATTTCCTGATCCTGCCTAGCTTAAGATCCAACATGGCGCAGTGAATGAAAAGAAAAAGAGGACCTACAGTAATAACCGTGGCGCAGCATGGCACCACCGCCGAGACGACCCTTGTTTGCATCCCCTAAGGGCAGGATTGCAAGGACAGGAACCTCTGGAACCGGTGTCAGGATATCGCCGGCTTCCATGCTGCAGGCTCGCCACATTTTACAAACCCAGCAACAAACCATCCAGAATCTTCAGGCTGAGATAACAACGTTGTCGTTCCAGGGTACCAATGTCCCCCAACCAAGGATCCCTTTGTCAGCAGCTCCGGAAACGTGTGAGGCTGAGGTGTCCCCTACAGCCTTCAGGTCTTGGAAACAGTCAATGGAGTGTTAGTTGTAACTATGCAAGTTGAAACCTAACGAGGCAGTTAATCACATAAGGCTGCATTGTGTTCCAATATTGCAACGTGCCCTCGATTCTAAGTATACTGACGCCATGTGGAGTGCCCTGTCTACTGAAGGGGAATTCAGTGCGGTTAAGCAAATGGTAGTGAAAGATTCTAACCAAGAAGTGCAGTGTCAAGAGTATTTTATTTGGCCCAAGAGCCTAGTGAGTCCTTCAATGATTATTTTATTAAGTCTATGCAAAAGGCTACTGATTGTGCATTCACATGTACTAATTGCAACCATGATTTATCTGAATATATGCTTTTGCGTAAGCTCATGGTAGGCCTAAGTGATAAAGTGCTCAAAAGCCAAGTGATTCAATCCTGCAATAATATTCGTGATATCGACTCACTCAGAGTCATGTTCAGTGAATTCGAGGCCGCCTTTGACGACACCCTTCGTAATAACGCATGGCTTAGCATCTCCCCTAGAGCAGCTGCTGTTGGTGGGTTTGAGGAGGAACATGAGGTGGAGGTGACAGTCGCCCTTACTAATTGCAACAGGAGCAACTCTGTAAAAGTACAATCACGTCCTTGTGGTAATTGTGGTACTTGTCATACCCCTGGGTATTCCTCATGTCACGCAAGAAAATTTATATGTTACGGATGCGTTAAAACCGGTCACCTGAAGAAGTGTTGCAGAGGGCGGAGTGCCAGGAATAACGTTAGTGATTTGGTAGCGGAGTCAGACATAGCGGGTGCATTGATCGCTGTTGTCGATGTGGCAGAGGCCAGGTTGCGAAATGGGCCATCCCCGCAACCCACTATTTGTTTCAATGTATGCTTGGCCAACTTGGGAGAGTGGTCCTGTGTCCAAGCAGTGCCGAACATTGGTGCCCCAGTTTGTGTTGCAGGACCCACTATTCTTGCGACGTTGAAAATAAAATCAGCTAAGCTAAGGTTAAAGGGAGGATTGTGAGACTTTGCCAACCTGCATCTGAAGTGTTTAGGGTCGACCTTTTGTACCATAGAATACAAGGGGAGGTACACAATCCAGGAAGTATAGTTTGTAAAGTCCTCCATTGATTTTTATTTATCCCTCCCGGTAATGGATGGGGAACCCTACCTCCACTTATTACCTGACGCAGTTCCTTACGCCTGCCTCACACCTGCGTCAGTACCTAAGCACTGGGAAAAGGAGGTGAAAGCCCAGTTGGAGGAGGACATCAAGAGAGGGGTCTTACAAAGAGTTCCCCCTGAAGAGCCCACAGAATGCTGTTTACGTATGGTTGTCGTGGCCAAGAAACAGGGCAACCAAGGCATACGGTTGACTACCAAAAACTCAATGTAAGTCGTAGAAGGGAGACGCACCATACCCCTACGCCCTTCGATATGGTATCCAGCATTCCCCTTTGCTCATACAAGACTGTGGCCGACACCTACTGGGGATTTTATAAGGTAGAAATGGACAAGGAAAGCATACCTCTAACCACATTCATCACACCTTGGGGCAAGTACCAATACTGAAGGACACCAATGAGACATAGTTCTGCCTCCGACACATATACACGCCGTTTCGATGATGCCATTGTAGAAGTACCCAGGAAGTTTAAGTGTGTGGACGACGCACTTCTGTGGGATTCGAGCATATAAAGCGCCTTTTGGCATGTGTATGACTTCCTCGCAGTCTGTGCATACAAAGGTATCACTATGAAACCAGAAAAATTTAAGTTCTGCAAGAAAGAAGTGGAATTCGTTGGATTCGACGTCGGTTGGGACTCCTACAAGCCTTCAGAAGATTATTTATCTGCCATCAAAAGTTTTTCTATGCCCCAAAAGCCCACAATATATGACATCAGGTCATGGTATGGTTTTTTCAATCACCTGGCCACCTTCCTGACAACAGCGCCCATCATGACCCACTTTAGAGACCTGCTGAAGAAGCTCTCGTGCAAACAGGTCTATTGGGATGAGCACCTTCAGGAGAAGTTTCGTCAAGTGCAAGACATCGGCTGCAAGTTGGCCAAGGACGGCCTCACTTACTACTTCAAGCTGCGGCCGACTGTTGCAGTCACTGACTGGAGTAAGGAGGGCTTGGGCTTCGTCATCCTCCAACAATATTGCAGTTGTACCTCCGTCGAAACCCCCTTCTGTTGTAGAGATTGTTGGAGAATAGCACTTTGTGGTAGTCGGTTCCACACGCCCTCCGAGTCTGGGTATGCAGCTGTGGAGGGGGACGCCCTTACAGTGGCCTGGTGCTTAAAAAAGGCATGATTATTCTTATGGGGCTGCCCGAACTTAACCATTGTCACAGACCACCGCCCTATAGTCAAGTTACTAGGCAATAGAAGTCTCGGCGATATTACCAACCCCAAACTATTTAGATTAAAGTAGAAAACATTATTGTATAATTTCAACGTTAAATACCTACCAGGCAAGAGAAATCATGCTGCTGACTTTCTCTCTCGATTTCCTAGCCTGAGGACGATGCCAGATAGACAGGATGCAAGCTACAACGAAGAATTAATGATTGCTATGGTGTCAGCAATCAAAGAAAACCTACAGGAGCAGTGTACCATAGACGAGAAAACTGTTGAAGAGGCAGCCCTGGACGACCCAGCATATCAGCTACTAGTAGATCGAGTGACTGCAGGGGACTGGAACCAAAGAAATCTCAGGAAATTGCATGTTTGAGGTCCTTCTACGGCATCAGAGAACGTCTCTCTATATCTGGCAACCTGGTCACATACTGTTTCAATGACAGCTGCACCCGCCTTGTCATTCCCGAAGGGCTCTGCCATCAGATAATCGCCTACCTCCATTCTGGACATCAAGGCCTAGATACAATGTTGAGAAGAGTGAGACATTCAGTCTATTGCCCGGGCATCATCTAACATCATCGTTCACGATGTACATCGTGCGACGCCAACGCACCATCACTGCCTGCCGAAATCATGAAAATGACCCCTGTCCCAGAGTATCCATTCCAACAGACTGTCATGCACCTGTTTCAGCTCGAAGGGCACATGTATATGGCATATTGTGACCGGATTACAGGCTGGCTAGAAATAGCCCACTTCCCCAATGGCACCTCATCTGCAAAGGTCATGGCAAAACTTTGGTATTACTTCACTCGATGGGGAGCATTTGAACAATTGTCTACCGACGGCGGCACCAACCTGCTGAGTGAAAAGATGATGACCTTCTATAGGAGATGGAGACTTGACGTACGCCTATCATCTGCCCACTACCCACACTCAAATGGGAGAGCCGAGGCCGCAGTTAAGTCCGCAAAAAGGATAATTAGAACGAGTATCAGCGGAACTGGAACCATGATAACGACAAGGTATCATTGGCCATGCTACAATACCTAAACACGCCCTTAAGGGGTATTAATAAATCTCTGGCACAATTGGCAACTGGGAGGCAGCTACGGGATGGTGTACCGACCGCAAAACTCAACTATATGATAGACCAACACTGAAGAAATTCCTTTAGGAAAAGAGAACTTCAGGTAGCATGAAAAAAATGAAAATATAAATAAAAGCAGCAGCGACAGGAGGCTAACACCGTTACAGCCAGACACACACGTGTTAGGGTTCAAAACCAGATGACCAAGGCCTGGGACAGAATGGGAATCATAGTCGAACAAGGACCTCAGAGATAGTGATTCGTAAGACTCGATGGTAGTGGGCGACCGTCGATAAGGAACAGAAGACACCTCAAGATCAATGAACTACCCGTCAATGAGACAACTGGAGCCACTCCTACCGACAACGAAGTGGCTCATAAGCCTAAGTTTCCTCCTTCAGCGCCAGAGGTACGGCCTCCAAGGAAGAGAGAGGCCTCTGTCTGGATGAACAATTATGTATGATTATCTTTGCTTTGATTCTGCATTTATAAAATGAAAGCAACTTTTGTTTTGTTTTGCTGCACTTGACGTGCATTGGTTTAATATGTACAAAAATTATATTTTGTATGAGATTTTAAGTTGTTGTTGCATTCACGGTTCAATTTTAGTGCACATCTTGCAATGCTGATGTAATTATGGATTCACTTGAGGTTATGTTAATGCTGTTGAAGTTACTATCTCTCTCTCTCTCTCTCTCTCTCTCTCTCTCTCTCTCTCTCTCTCTCTCTCTCTCTCTCTCTCTCTCTCTCTCTCTCAGCCATCCTAATGTTACCACTAATTATTACGACTATGATTTACCTTATATGTCTCATGTTGTCTTTAAGAATGCATAGTGTTTCGTTTGTCATATTTTTTTTTTTTTTTTTTTTTAACTTATAAGTTCTGAAAATATTACCCTCATATCATTTTGGGAGGGAGATATAAGATGTGTTAAGATGAGGCTGCATATAGCCCCTGAACGCCGCCCACATAAGTGACGTCATTGTCCATGTCACTGGCTGTGAATCAGTTGCAATGAAGATACGAAACCAGGCTGACTCTATCATTTCCTGATCCTGCCTAGCTTCAGATCCAACACAACCCTTTTGGCTGATGTTTTTGACAGTAAACAGAGTAATGAAAAACTTGAACTTCCTCATTCCTTTTTTCCTGAGGCTAAACTAACTAGTTTAGCTTTTAGATCTCGTGAAATCTGTTGATGGACCTAGATGCTTATGGAGGTGTAGACCCAAATGGTATTTTTCCTTTGTTTTTTATAAAGACTGCAGATTTCTTAGCTCCAAAGTTATCTGTTAGCAAGAAAAAGAGCTTTTAGCACTTGTTGGAGAATTGGTAATGTTACTCCTCTATGTAAATGTGTTTGTGGTAGCTCAAGTCCCACTGATTACCGCCCAATTTCCATAATTCCTATATTATCTAAAGATTTTGAACGTCTTCTGGCCAAACATCTTAATAGGTTTGCTGAAGGTAATCATCTATTCCTTAGTTTGCAATTTGGTTAATGTAAAGGCCTTGGAGCATGTGATGCCCTTCTTACAATCTCCAATGCTGTACAAAAATCCCTTGATTGTGGTCAGGATGTTCGTATGATTGGCCTTGATTTTAGCGCTGCCTTTGACCGTGTTAATCATGAGGCCCTTGTTTTCAAACTGAAACAGTTGGGAGTGGGTGGGTTGTTTCTTAGCATTATTATTGATTTTTTAAATAATAAATCTCAAAGAGTTGTTGTTGATGGGCACCATAGTGAGTATAGGAATGTGATATCCGGTGTTCCACAGGGTATTGTTCTTGGCCCATTACTTTTCATGCTATATACACATGACATGTGGTTTGACTTAGAAAACAAGCTTGTTGCATATAGAGATGATGCTACTCTCTTTCCATCAATTTTATCCCCTGAATGTAGATCTGGGGTTGCTGAATCCCTTAATAGAGATCTAGCTAAAATTAGTGCATGGTGCAAATTAAGGGGTATGAAGTTAAATCCTAACAAAAGTCAAAGTATGATTGTAAGTAGGTCAAGGGCGGTGGCTCCTCAACATCCGGATCTCAGTATTGATCATGTTTCTTCAAATTTGTATGACTTTTAAAATTTTAGGTGTGATTCTCGACCGCAAATTTACATTTGAGAAACACCTTAGGTCTGTGTCTTCCTCCATTGCACAAAAAATTGGCTTATTGAGAAAGCCTTACAAGATTTTTGGTGATCAATCTATTCTGAAAAAGAGTTTTAATTCTTTCATTCTACCTTGTTTTGAGTATTGTTCTCTTGTCTGGTGTTCAGCTGCTGATTCTCATCTCAATTTGTTGGACAGAAACTTGCAGTCGATTAAACTTTTTATTCATGATCTAGATATTAATCTTTGGCACCATCCTTCAATTAGTTCATTATGAATGTTGCACAAGATTTTCCATCTCTGACCATCCTTTACATTCAGATCTACCTGGACAATATAATCCTGTTCGTAATACTAGGCAGGCAGTTAATTCTAATAGCCAAGCCTTATCCAGCATGAGGCTCAATACTACATAGTAATCTAGAAGTTTTATTCCAGCTTTAACCAAGTTGTGGAATGATCTTCTTAATGGGGTAGTTGAATCAGTAGAACTTCAAAAGTTCAAAGTTACAGCAAATGTTTTTATGTTGAACAGGCTGACATAATTCTTCTTATAATTTATATATGACATATCTGTTTTGACGTTACTATTTTTAGAATGATTTATTGTTAATTTGTTCTCATCATTTATTTATTTCATTATTTCCCTTCCTCACTGGAAAAGTTTTCCCTATTGGAGCCCTTGAGCTAATAGCATTTTGCTTTTCCAACTGGGGTTTTAGCTTGGCTAATAATAATAATAATAATAATAATAATAATAATAATAATAATAATAATAATAATAATAATAATAATAATAATAATAATAATAATGATAATAATAATACCAATTGGTCCAAAGTCAATTGGTCTAAAACCAACTCGTCCAAAGGTACGACTGGTCCAAGAATACGATAGGTCAAAAACCATCTCGTCCAAAGGTATTTTTGGGCTCAAGCCATGTCGTCCTGATGGAAGGTTCCTAATTGTAGCTTCCTAAGGGGTATATGTACTACAGTGATATTCCCAGAGAATTTACCTTTAGGTCTCCAGAATTCTAACTCCTTGCACGAATATCCTTAAATTTGTTTCAAGGATATCGCATAATATCAGGGACGTATTCTTGACACGCTACATAGCAATCTTCACCCCGAATAGCGTTTACACTTCGAGGAGGAAAGTGGCAAAATAGAAGGGGAGCCGTATCAAGGTTACCTTACTTCCCATTCTACTACTGAGTATCCTAATTTTGTAGCGAATTCACATGGTGGTGTTCCCTGTTGATCTAACTTTTTTGATCGATTCTGCAAGGATTATTATGCAATCTCCAGCTTATTTCGCCTCTAGAAAGTTGAGTATTGATTCTTTACAATGTGTATATTTTAGCTCCTTTTTCACTTTGAAATTAGAGTAATTTTTTGTGATTAGGAGCTAGGCCTGTTACCGGAGGTGCCATGGGCACTGTCGTTTGTTAGGCATGTGTCATTTAGTTAGTAGAACGACATTCCCGGTTGAAATAACATTAATTAATTAACTATGAAAGATATTTAGGCAATTTATACTTGTAAAGATATTTGTAATATGCATAATTTTCCTTTTTCTATGCCAATCGTATAAGTTAGAGTTTCGGTGATTTAGGTAACCGAGATCTCGTCTCGACTAGGTATTCTAACCTAGGCGATGTGGTATACTTTCAGACATTTCCCAGGTTTCCCTCGTGTATCGTTTTTCAATTTAGGTGGAGATAGTCATCTCCTAGAATTATTATATAAACCGATACTCATCTTCAGTGGAGATTTAACAGTAATCTCTCCTTTCCTTTGAGTGTAGCCTTAGGCTACAACCCTAGTGGGTCGTGCCTCGAGTTTTCATTCAGGCAAGACTAGTCTAGGGTATTCTAACCCTTCCCTTAGCCGCAGATAGCATGTTTTGGGATTTGCTCAGAACCTCAGAGTATATAGTCTTGTGCCAGCAGCTGGCCGGCAGGGTAAATAGTCATCCCCTGCTGGCTAGGCTGCCAGCATAGGCGGCTAGTCCTCCCTAGACTGCACTTGAAGTGGTTGTGTGTTGCCGCCACCTTCTCCCTGCGGTCTAGGAGACTAGTCCTGTGTCACAGACCATAATCTGAAGAATAGACATTCTTCTGCTGCCTAGGATGGCGCCGGCACTAGAACTCTGTTTCTCCTTTGTTGAGAGCAGGTGGCACTGCTGCTGTCCCCTTAACTGTATTGGCAGACCCTAGGCATGGGAATAGAGATTCTCCTGCCGCCTAAGATGGCGCCAATACTGAAGCAGAGTTTCTTAAGGGTGTGGTAGGAACGGAAACCTTGCCGGCTCCTTCCACACCTCATACAGCAACCTTTTCCCTCCCCCCCCTCTGTCCTTTAGTGATGGCCTAGCCCTCGTAACTCTTTGGACCGTCATCCTGCAACCTCACCGATTGTCGGTGGGTTGGGGGGCCGGCTTGACTCCCACTTAACAGCTGCTGTCTGACTGCCTATGGCTATGCCGGCTGCCGGCGGCTAGGACAACTGCCGGTAGCCACGACGGCTGCTGGTGGCTATGCCAGCTGCCGGCGAGCATGACAACAGCCGACGACCACGTTGGCTGCCGGCGGCCATGTTGGCTGCCGGCGGCTATGTTTCTAAAAACTGCCGGCGGCCATGACGACTGCCGGAAAATATACAGGCTGCTGGCAGCCATGTCATTTGCTGGCGGCCTTGACGGCTGCCGGCAGCGAGCAGCTGCCGGCACCCATGATGGCTGATGGTGGGAAGCCTCTTCTGTCACCAACGTTCTTCTATCCTTCCTTGGACTGCCGGCCACAAGTGCTGTTGCTGGGGTACTAGCCTAGCCGGCGGTATGCCGGCCGGACCGGCAAAGACAGGTGCTGACTCAGCTGGCGGTGGGCCGAGTGTACCAGTACTGCTGGGTACTAGCCTTCCGGCCATGTGCCAGCCGGACTTTGCCGCGATGGTACTGGTGGTTGGATGGAAGCCTGAATGATACATTCTCCCCTTCCATTTCAACCTTCTTTCTGGGGAAAGGTAGTAAATTAGATATTTACGTCCTTATTTAGTGTATACATACACAGTAATAAGGTAGTCCTTCACTCCATGCTTTCTCTCTTTCTCTTAGCTAGCATGCTGGCCGGGCTGTGACGGCAGGGACTAGCTATGCCGGCTATATGACGGTTGAATTACAGTATATGTTTATACAGTAGTCATTATATTTGCAGGATAGTATATACTGCAGATAGAAAACTATTGTATATATTATACTAGTAGTCATCTTCCAATATATCTTAGGTATCCTTGCCCAGGTGTTTGCTGAGACCAACCCTATATTGAAAGAATAGGATTTCTTCAATATTCTGATTAGAAATCAGTTTACGTTTTACCTTACAATATTAAATAAATTAAAGGCCAGGTTGTAGTACACTTTCTATCCTTAAAGGTTAGAACCCTTATCTCTGAGCTTCCCTGATCAGGAAACTCTGTGGTTTTAATATAGGAAAGGAAGGCCACAACAAATGGGCTGGGTAGGATACACAAATATATGTCTTTTATATTTTCTAGTCCAGTCGGCGTCATGCCGGCTGGACCATGCTGCCAGATCCTAGCCATACTGGCAGCACACTGGCTGAACTACAATATATAATTATACAGTAGTCGGTATTTTGTAATATAGTATATACTACAAACAGAAAACTATAGTATAATTATACAGTAGTTATTTTCTAACCTATCTTGGGTACCCTTATACGGGCTTCTGCTGAGACCGATCCTATATTGAAAGAATAGAATTCCTTCAATACTTTGATTAGAAATCAGTTATCCTTACCCCACAGTGCTGAATATTAAATAGGGCAGTGACAATGTACACTTTTCTACCCCTAGGGGTTATAACCCTTACGTTCAAGTTTCCTTGATAAAGGAAACTCCTTATAGTTAATACTGAGGGGAGGTAACAGCAGTTGCTTTTAAGGGATACACAAGTACTGTATGTGCCTCCCATTATCCCTTTCTAGCTTACTATCCTAAGCTATTTTAGTTAAAAGATGACTTTTACATATTACTTATCAGTGAGGTTCTCAATTGTATACTCATTCTGCTTTCCTTTCTTTACAGGAGGAACCCCGGATGACTTGTGTTGCAGTCTTCCGCAATATTAAGAGTAAGTACTTTTACAGTCATAATACATGCAGGTTTCATGCCCCCTGCAATATTATTTCTGAATCCCTGCATTACTGGAACCCCCAAGCTTCCAATATATGTCAGACCTTAGTGTCCGAGGGTTTTGATAATCCCAAGTTGATGGAGTCTAGGGATGCAGCTCGTAAGAAACTACGCAATTAGGTAAGAGGGTTCCAAAAGATCTCTCCAGGACCATACCTACCTAATGATAGAATGCGTAGCTTACTATTCCCGAAAGCAAGTAAGGAAATAGTGGTGCCCCAGGCAAGGTTCGCACCTCCCTGCGTCCAGATAGCCTTTGGGACGAAGGGCGGGAAGCCCCCACGGGAAGAGGTGGACAATGTCATTTCGGAATTGCTTCCGTCTCTGCCGGCTCTAGAGCCGTCAACCTCAACATCTTCACCTTCTACCCCTCTATTAGACAAAATGGACCAGTTACTGGCCCATATGAAGAGTCTAATGGAAAACTTTCGCATACAAGGTGAAAAGGAGGAAGCAAAATTCAAGACAGAGCTCTATAAAGCTCCACTTGTCGCTCCGCTAAGGGTCATACAAACGACCCAGAGATCAAGACCTTTCGACATGTTCCAAAACCAATCCCTGGAGGTATGCGGAGCTTATGCCGATTTTAGACGGCAAACTCTACATCTCGGAGAAGATGGGTGCTGTTCCTTTAGACGAAATCCAGTTTTGGCCAAGCTTTAACGATTTCCCTAATTGCTTCATTCCACTGAAGCATTAACCAACGTCAGGAATAGAAACGGAATCGAAGGAGGTCATGATTCTCGACCATGATAGGGCGCAGGCTATCTTGTCAAGTAGCCTGAGAAAGGCGGGTTACTCGGTGTCGAAAGTGTTCACACTAAGTAACAGACACCCTACCTTTCTTGCTCCTGCTTCAATATCATTCCTTTTATGTGGAAGGCATTTCAGTCTGTTGCCAAGGCAGTGGAGGCAGGCAAACCATGTCCTGCACTTGAGGAGTGCAAGGCTCTGCCACTAGCCTTTCCCATGCAGGAGAAGGATTGGAAGGAAGTCCATTTAACCTTTTCAGTTGGGAAACTAGACACGGATGTCGCTGGACGACAAGTTTAGCGAGAATCTCCCTAAACTTTCTGAATTTCTTTTGCGCAAGGAACAAGAGACAAAGGAGAGACTTGCAGCCTCCCTATCCCTACATAATTGCATGGAGTTGTGTTCAGCCCATCAAAGTACCCCAGACATGCTCATGGTCTTGGCCAAAATGCATATGGCCACCTTAATAAAAGACCTTTATGTTTTTATGAAGGCTAGGAGAGCCTGTAGGGAGTTTGTATTCGCTGCTGCAACAGTGAAACATGAAACCAGGAAGCTGATATCTTCAACAATCTGGGGTAGAGACCTCTTTCCAAACGAGGTAATCAGAGAGGTGATTAAGAAAGCCACCAAGGAGAATATGGGATTTCTCCAGAAGTGGGGCATCTTTTCAAAGAGAAAGTCTTCCACAGATATGGGTCCCCAACCTAAGAGGAAGACGGAAAAGTCTAGAAATTTTCCTCGGGCTGTTCAACAACATCCCACAGTTTCGATGACCACGGTGCCACAGGCAGGCGGTCGAAAATGCAAACATTCTGATCAGTCAAAGCAAAGAGACGCTTTTGGTAGGATGAAGGTTCCTTCAGGATCGTTGGACCTTTGATCCTTGGGTCCAAGGCCTAATCAAGATATGACTAGGTTGGAAAATACACATGCCTCTATTGAAGATCGTGCCCTTGCAACTACCTCGACTATTAGGCCGTGGGGCATGCTGACAAAAGATGCCTAAATAATGAGTTTGATTGACCCTCCTTGCAACTACATGAAAACACTTGTTTTACTGTAATTTTGGGGTGCTCTTTCCAAAAATGCAATGTTCTCCTCTGTAAAGTTGCACATTAACCCACTACAGCCGAAATACATTAACCTATGAAATTCACATTTTCTCCACTGGGAGGAATGTTTTTTTCACAATTTCTGTCCATGGTTTACCAAAAAGGATATCTTAAAAGAAAGACTATGATATTAAGATAAGTATACAATTATATAGGCATTTTATTTTTTTACAAATTACATAATATAGTTTTAAAAAATGAGTCTTCTTCTCTATCAGGGAATAAGCCTAATGCTGATAGAGATTCCGTTTGTGCTAGATAAAAAGTGTTTTTTTTTTTTTCATTTAAAGTAACTTTTTGTAAAAGACATTTTTCTTAAAATCAAAATTGTTAGTAATGTCAGTTTCAGTCCATGCTCATGTTCAACCTCATGCTAAAAATCGTGCCTGATTATAATCATTTCCAACTTACTCATAGCTCGCCTTCCTCGTTAATGTCATCATCAGAATCGGTGTCTTGTATCAGGCTATCTTCATCTATATATATAATATATATATATATGTATACATACACATATATATACATATATGTACATATATATATATATATATATATGCATATATACATATATACATATATATACATATGTATACATATATACATATATATATACATATACATATATATATATATATATATATACATATATGTACATATATATACATATACATATATATTCATACATATACATATACATATACATATACATATATATATATATACATATGCATATATATACATATACATATATATATATATATATATATATACATATACATATACATACATATATATACATATACATACATACATATATATACATACATGCATATATACATACATATACATATATATACATACATATATATACATATATATACATACATATATATATATATATATATATACATACATATATATATACACATATACATATATATATATATATATACATATATATACATACATACATACATATATATATATATATATATATACATATATACATATACATATATATATATATATATATATGTGTGTGTGTATATATATACACATATACATACACATACATATATATATGCAATATTGATCAACGAAACTGAGTTACGAACCTTTTTAACCAACACTACAGCAAAATACCAGGAACGGAAAAGAATTTGATGTCTTGAGTTGAGATAATGTTGGTTATGATGATATAAAGTGGAATTGTACCTTTAAAACACGCTATCTTCCGCATCCGAGAGAAATATGGCAACCGCGCATTAGAGATGTGGCATCAGCACGAGATTCCGTTTCTAATGCTCTTATTGGATAAGAACCTGTGCAGAGCCATCTAGTGGCAAGAAATTGAACTAAATTCTGTTGAATATTAGGAGGCTAATAATTAGAATTTACTAATTAATGTGCAAGTTATTTTTGGAGAACATTATATTTTTTTGTAGCTAAGAACATACTGAATAACATATAAAAAAATTGGATAGTTGCAAGGTGGGTCAAATAAAAGTGAGCAATATTGCTGTATGCCCCATGGCCTATATTGAAGATCATCCGCATGGATGCCTAGTCGGAAGAATGGGGGGTTCACTCCCATCAGAGGAAAATCCATGGGACTCGGTTATTTCTATCCAAGGCCATGTTAGTTCTGTCATGGTTGGGGAAACTCTCTTAATGCAGATCAGACCTCCTCAGGCTGATCTGGGACATCGAAGTGAAAATGAGACGTCGGAACCGACAAGGCTAGAGAGCGTCTCATATAGTTTAGGTGATGTTAGCCATCCCTTACCTAAAAGGATGGCACCTATCAGCAGTTCATGTACGAACGATCCGCTATGTGACAGCGGATGCTCTACTCGGGCTCAGGCCGGTAGAGTTAGAATGGTCCACAGATGCAGACCTATTCTCTCCCAGATGGGAACAAGTCCCCGAGCTGCAGATCGACCTTTTCGTGACGAGCATCATTAAGAACCTACCTTGGTATGTAGCCCCATGCGAGGATCCTCTAAAGGAGATAACAGACACCATGTCTCTAGTATGGAAGCGATGGACTCGGGAATTTCTTTTCATCCCATCCAATTTCCTGCTGAAAGTCCTCAACATGCTGAGGTCCTTCCAGGGACAAGTAGCTCTGGTGAGACCCATGTAGCCTGAGAGCAACTGGTTCCCTTTAGCGAAGGAACTGAGGCTGAGGCTGGCCCTAGTACTGAACCAAGTAATTGCCTTTATTTATCAAAGAGAGCCCAAACCCTTCATTTCATGATTTTCTTGCCTTAGCGGTTAGGAAAAGATTTGGGATCTCAGAAGGCAATATAGGATTCTTAGAAGATTACAAGTCTAAGTCAACTAGAAGACAATATGAGTCATCTTAGAAAAAATGGGTTGCTTTTGAAAAAGCAAAAGGACTGAAAGAAATTTCAATGAACTTCTGTCTGTCCTTCTTTGTCCTCCTTCATAATCAAGGTCTGGCAGCCAACACGATAACTACGTGCAAGTCAGCCTTGACTAGACCTCTTCTATATGCCTTTCATGTGGATCTGGCAAATGAAATCTTAAATAAGATTCCGAACCCATGCGCAAGGCTTTGGCCTGCAGCATCTCCAAAGACCATTTCATGGTCTTTGGACTAGGTCCTACATTATGCCTCATTTGTGAACAATGAAGATTGTTCCCTCAAGGATCTGACCCAAAAGGTTATTTTTCTGTTCGCTATAGCCTCTGGGGCTAGAGTTAATGAAATAGTAGCCCTATCTAGAAATGAGGGCCATATTCAGTTCACAGAAGGGGGAGAACTGAATCTCTTTCCTTATCCAACCTTTCTCGCTAAGAACGAGCTACCCACTAAGAGGTGGGGTCCCTAGAGAATCTGCCCTCTGAATGAAGATGTCTCTCTATGTCCTGTAGTGTCTAAAGGTCTCTCTTCGTAGAACTTCAGACTTCAGGGAAGGACAGCTCTTTAAAGGAGAAACCTCTGGATCAAACTTAACCCTAAAACAACTGAGGGTGATGCTCACCTACTTTATTCGCAGAGCAGATCCTGACAGTACTCCCGCAGGTCATGATCCGAGGAAAATTGCTTTATCACTGAACTTTTTTCAGTATATGGACTTTGAGCGTCTTCGCTCATATACTGGATGGAAATCATCCAGAGTGTTCTACAAACACTATGCTAAGCAGGTCCATGAACTGAAGCATTATGTGGTGGTGGCAGGTAGTGTATTAAAACCTGTCTTCTAATTGCTGCGATGAACAGTTAATTGATTGGGACTATCAATTAAAGGGAAAAGGTGTCAACACTTCTAATGTGATACCCTCTAAATGAGTGTTACCATGGTGACACTAAATCTGTTCAAAATCTCAGGCGTAGAATTATACAGATAACACTTGTGCCGTATGTACATAGTACACAGTGTTTATATGATACAACATTTACAGAAATTATAAAAGGATAAATTTATTGAAAAATTTTTCAGTCTTAGAGTGGCACTCATCATTTCTTTCCTTTCAAAAGGGAAAAATTAATTTCTGTATACGTTGCATGTATAATTTCTTTATCATGTTACATTCGTTTCACTTGTTTTTTTCATTTAGTTATTTATTAGAAATAGATGGCTATTAGAATGTAATTGCATCCTAATTCACACGGCAATTTGCAAATTTCAGATGCCAGAGTTCTTTGACTTACTCGTGTAAGTAAACCCATATCATTGTATGCTTACAAACAATGGATATAATGGATACTGATATTGTTCCAACAATAAATACAAACAGTGAGACCGTTTGTATACCCAGTGAATACTTAGGTTTGTTCATACAATATATGCTAACCTTGAGGACCCTTTTCTACCGTCTAGTATGACTTTTCCCTGTAGGGGTCAGGAAGCACTAACATTGTTTATAATTAGTGATAATGATGGATAACGGTAACGTTATTTGTCTGAAATGGTCCAGATGACTATAGTTAAAATTTGTCACAAGGTTAAGGCACTGATGAAAATCCACAGATACAGTAATGCTCTGGTATGCTTCCATCAGGACTACATGGCTTGAGCCCAGAAAACAGACGCGAAAAATCTATTTTTGGGTTCGATAGCCATGTCGTCCTGATGGACCCACCCTCCCGAAACTACTATATCTGTAGCACCATGCTCAACGCTACTAGGAATGTCCGCCATCTTGGATATGGAGCCATCTTGAAACTCAATAGTATTATGGGAAGTAGGGTAACCTTGATACGGCTCCCCTTCTATTTTGCCACTTTCCCCCTCAAAGCGTAAACATTATTCGGGGTGAAGATTGATATGTGGCGTGTCAAGAATACGTCCCTGATATTATGAAATATCCTTGAGAGAAATTTAAGGATATTCGCGCCAGGAGTTAGAATTCTGAAGACCTAAAGGTAAGTTCTCTGGGAATATCACTGTAGTACATATATTCCTTAGTAAGCTACTATT
This sequence comes from Palaemon carinicauda, assembly GCF_036898095.1. Taxonomy (NCBI): domain Eukaryota; kingdom Metazoa; phylum Arthropoda; class Malacostraca; order Decapoda; family Palaemonidae; genus Palaemon; species Palaemon carinicauda. The sequence continues at coordinate 63,772,299 of NC_090732.1, forward strand.
AGGAACCTTCCATCAGGACGACATGGTTATCTCACACAGAAATAGATTTTGAGCGAAATTACTGTTATAGAGAGTTTGCGCCAAATTGCCTTATAAACAGTCATCCTTATATTCTAACTTCCGCTTCATCTAAGAAATAGTTTGTACTAAATTTCTCTATTACTTTTATTTAGAAGAAGTCATAATTATATTCGACATTTACTTTCACAACATTTTAGTGCATTCGTCTTCATTATATTCGATATTTACTTACACAACATTATTAGTGCATTCACCTAATCTTCATGGAATCTCCTGAGTCTGAAATTTTTCTTTTATAGAGAGAGGAAAGGAAAAGCTTGCTGTAAATGGGTAGGCTATTTGTTTACACTGTGAGCAAACAAAGTTCAAAAGACAAGTGGTAAGCAAACGTTTTACTGGAGATGTAAAAACAGATTTTGTAAAGGAACTCCAGTAACTCAATGTGAAAATAACAGTCATATTGTAACAAGAAAGAGAGATCATACTTGTGGAGCAGCTGAAGCCAGTCGAATTGGTGTAGTCAAATGCCGTAACAAAATAAACCAAGAGCAATTGAAACTAATGACAAACCTTGCCAAATAATTCAACACGTATGCAGTTCAGTTGATTCCTCTATTGTACCGTATATTGGGAAGCAAGGGGCTCTCAAGAAATTATTAAGCAGATTGTGTAAAGAAGGACCAGTAGAACCGACTAATTTGGACAATATATCGATTCCAATTGAGTACCGACAAACACTTTCTGGTGAGCCATTTTTAATAAAGGAATCAAGTGTTGGAGATGACATGAGAGGAGCCGAGAGTTGCCATTGGTGTATGTGCTACTGTCACGAAAAATGCAGAATGCCAAATTCAGTTATTGCATGATCTAAAAGATTATGCTACAGAAAACGAAACGTAGCCTACCTTTCTCCTCAAAAAATAATTAATGACTCTGAAATTAGTGATATAAATGCAATTAAATCCGAAATACCTGGTACAACTAACAAGGTTTTTTTTTTTTTTCATTTGGGACAAAGCATCAATAGAAAAATCATTTCATCTGGTTTAAAAAACGGATTTTGAGCGAAGCGAATAATCTATTTTTGGGTGAAATAGCCATGTCGTCCTGATGGAAGGTTCCTTTAAGTAGCTTCTTAGGGTATATTTGACTACAGTGATATTCCCAGAGAATTTAACTTAAGGTCTCCAGAATTCTAACTCCTTTCACAAATATCCTTAAAGTTTCCTTTAAGGATATCGCATAGTATCAGAGGGCGTATTCTTGACACGCCACATAGCAATCTTCACCCCACATAGCGTTTACGCTTCGAGGGGGAAAGTGGCAAAATAAAAGAGGAGCCGTTGTTAAGGATCCCTTCCTCCGTTACTGTTTGAGTATCGAGATGGCGCCATCATCGCCGCCATCTTTATTCCTTGTAGCGTTGAGCAGGTGCTACAGATACAGTAATCTTGGGAGGGATCCTGCCAAGGCCTTTTCATAGAAAAGAGGGCGGGTCCATCAGGACGACATGGCTATCTCACCCAAAAATAGATTTTTCACTTCGCTCAAAATCCATGTTTTCGGCTCAGGCCATGTCGTCCTGATAGAAGTTTACCAGAGCACCAATGTATCTGTGGATTTTCTAATTGTGCCTTGACCTCAAGACAATATTTCCTTGGTTGCTTTAGACCTTAGAGACCTATATGGTTACCGTTATACGTCATTACTTCTAATCATGAACTATGTTAGTGCTTCCTGCCCCCACAGGGAAGAGTCATACTAGACTCGGGAAAGTCTCGAAGTTTGCATATTTCATATGACTAACCTAGCAACAAAAAGGGCATGCAGGTCTCGCTGTATGCCCAACCAGTGAAAGTTTGTATTTTCAAAACGAACAAAGGTTTACATAAGCTACCGTAGCATCCAAGGTATACCGGCTCAGCTGTATACCACAACAGACAAGTTTATATCCATGTTGGAACAAGGTATTCATGGGCAGAAAAGGTTTGTATACATTTAGGAACGAAGTTACATCAGTTTTTCTTATGTTATTATGCAGGATAATAAGGAATAAAAAAGTAATGCTCTTACATAACTTTATTTATATAGATTTGGGGCGAAATAAAATGCAAATATCGATCAGTTATTTATTGGCAATCAATAAATAGTAATTCAGCTTACATTTCATAATAACACAAAAAATGCAAGTGAATAAAAATAAACATAGACAATACAGGTCAGACCAGATGTACTTGTTTCATCTGAAAAGAAACAATCGTACATGCCACTCAATTGAAAATTCAATAATTTTCTAATACATTTCCGTGAAAGACTGTCTTTTACACTGTGTAAAAATACACGGCACTAGTGATAAGTCTATGTTTCTTCACCTTCAGTCACTGGAACAGTCCATAATGTCACCCTGGTGACAATTCACTCACCATGTTGCACTGTAAGGTGTCAACATGTACACCCTACACAATATAGTCCCAATTAATTCACTGTTCCTCGCAGCACTAAGCGACAGGTTTTAATACACTACCTGCCGCCACCACGTATCTTTTTAATTCTTGCACTTGCTTTGCGTGGTTTTTGAAAAACACTCTGGATGACTTCCATTCAGTATATGAGCGAAGACGTTCGAAATCCACGAATTGGAAAAAATTCAACGACGAAGCAATTTTTCTAGGATCGTGACCTGCGGGTGTACTGTCAGGATCCGGTCTGCTAATGAAGTAGGTGATCTTCGCCCTTAGCTGTTTCAGGGACAAGTTTGAACCCAATGTTTCTCCTTTAAAGAGCTGTCCCTGAAGTCTGAAGATCTACGAAGATAGACCTTTAGACACTCCACTGGACACAGTGAGACATCTTCCTTCAGAGGGCAGATTCTTCAGGGACCCCACCTCCTGGTAGGTAGCTCGTTCTAGGCAAGAAACGTTGGGTTAGGAAAGAGATTCATTTCTCCCAATTCTGTGAACTGAATATGGCCTTCTTCCCGAGAAAGGGCCACTATCTCACTAACTCTGGCCCCCGAGGCTAGAGCAAACAAGAATATAACTTTTTGAGTCAAATCTTTCAGAGAGCAGTTCTCATTGTCCAACATTGAGGCAAAGTGTAGAACCTTATCCAAGGACCATGAGATGGGCTTTGGGGGTGCTGCAGGCCTAAGCCTAGCACAGGCCTTAGGAATCTTGTTAAAGATTTCATTAGAGAAGTCTACTTGGAAAGCGTAAAGCAAAGGTCTAGTCAAGGCAGCTTTACACGTAGTTATCGTGTTGGCTGCTAAACCTTGTTTATGGAGGTGAATAAAGAAGGATAAACAGAAATCTGTTGAGATTTCTTTTGGTTTCCTTGCCTTGACAAAAGCAACCCACTTTTACCAAGATGACTCATATTGCCTTCTGGTAGATTTAGACTTATATTCCTCTAAGAAGTCTATACTTTCTTTCGAGATGCCAAAAATTTTCTTTACTGCTAAGGAGAAAAAATCATGAGATGAAGGTCTTGGGTTTTCTGTAATGAAGAGAAGACAGTCGACTTCTGTACTTGTTGATTCAGAACTGGGTCCAGCAGGGGAATCAGCCTCAGCTGCAATTCCAGTACTAGAGGGAACCAGTTGCTCTTGGGCCACTTAGGAACCACTAGGGCTGCTGTTCCTTGAAAAGATCTCAGCTTGTTGAGGACCTTCAGCAGCAAGTTGGTTGGAGGGAACAGATAAATCCTGGTCCATCTGTTCCAGTCGAGGACATGGCATCCACCGCTTCCGCTAGAGGGTCCTCGTATGGGGCCACATAACGAGGTAGTTTCTTGTTGTCGCTCGTCGCGAAGAGGTCGATCTGCTGTTCTGGGACTTGATGTAAGATGAAGGAGAATGATTCTGCATCTAGGAACCATTCTGATTCTATCAGCGATAGTCTGGATAGAGCGTCCGCCGTCACATTGCGGAAACCTTGAAGGTGAACTGCTGATAAGTGCCATCTCTTCTTTTCCGCTAAGCGGAAGATAGCCAACATCACTTGGTTGAGTTGAGGTGATCTCGAACCCTGACGATTCAAACATCTCATTATTACCTTGCTGTCCAGAATCAGTCTTATGTGGACCGAAGGGCGAGGGGACAATTTCTTCAGTGTGAGGAAGACTGCCATGGCCTCCAAAATGTTGATGTGGAAGGTCTTGAATAGAGAGGACCAAGTCCCCTGGACTTTCCGGTGGTGAGATTGACCTCCCCATCCTTCTTTTGATGCGTCCGTGTGGATGATGACTGAGGGAGGAGACGGTTGCAGAGGCACTGACCTCTTCAGGTTATTGACTTTTGACCATGGCTTGAGAAGTGATCGTAGTCGAATCGGTATCGGTCTTATTAGATCCCTTCGAGCGTCTAATGCGTATCTTCTCCAGACTCCTGATGCAGCTTTTAGCTGCACTCTTAGCACTTGGCCTGTCAATGATGCAAACGGAAGGGAGCCAAGCACTCTCTCCTATTGGCGTCTTGATAACCTGTCGGATTTCAGAAGTCTTTTGAAAGATCCCGCTATCTCTCTCCTCTTTTTTAATGGAATGGAGAGGCGATGTGACTGTAAGTTCCAATGTATGCCTAGCCATTGAAACTTTTGAGCTGGAGATAGTTGAGACTTTTTTATGTTGATCTTGAATCCCAGATGTTCCAGGAACTGGCGCCATCTAGATACTCAAACAGTAACGGAGGAAGGGAACCTTAATAATGGCTCTTCTTTTATTTTGCAACTTTTCCCCTCGAAGCGTAAACGTTATGTGGGGTGAAAATTGCCATATGACGTGTCAAGAATACGTCCCCTGATATTATGCAATATCCTTAAAGGAAACTTTAAGGATATTCGCGCCAGAAGTTAGAATTCTGGAGACCTTAAGTTAAATTCTCTGGGAATATCACTGTAGTCAAATATACCCTAGGAAGCTACTTAAAGGAATCTTCCATCAGGACGACATGACCTGAACCTAAAAACCTTGTATTGCACTAATGAAAACTTTTCTTTAAAAATTCGTCAGATGGCTGCACTGGCCTTCTTACCTGCCAGTGAAATCGAGGCTGCATGGATAAAACTTAAGGGTACAATTCCAAATGAAGGAATTCAGGTTATCAACTATTTCGATGAAAATTATGTTAGGGGAAAAATTCGAAGAGTATTGCGAGGTCCGGAAATGCGATCACCTCCCCTTTTTTCACCTTCTCTGTGATCAGTGCATGACAGAATAGAACTTGGTATTCCAAGAACACAAAATAAAGTCAAAGCATGCCATCGACGGTTAGAGATATTACTAGGTTCTGCACATGTTGGAATATTCAAACTAATTAGCAAACTGCAAAAGGAGCAAAAGAATGCGGAAGAGCAGAATGAATGCATTATTAGGGGAGAATCTAACATAAAACTAAAGCGAAAAAAAAATATTGAACGCGAAGAGAGAATCTTAACTGTTTTAACGAGAGACACAATAATGATACTTTAGATTTTCGACGAGCACTGGCCCAATTTGAAATTTGGAGCCCGCAGTGATAGAAATATATTGCTTATGTAAAATTTGTCTTTTCTTTTTGTATTTTTAATATACATTTTACTATAATAAAGTACTTGTATTTACATTTGATTAAGAAAAAGTTTCGACGTATTAACTATTAACACTGCTAATCATGTTAATTTTCTATTTCATTGGTATTATATATATATATACTGTATATATATATATATATATATATATATATATATATATATATATATATATATATATATATATATATATATATATATATATATATATATATATATATATATATATATATATATATATATATATATATATATATATATATGTATATATATATATATATATATATATATATATATATATATATATATATATAGTACTTGTAGGCTATAAGTACAAGTTTCTGATTTAAGTTTTTGTGTTTTAATCTTGGCCTTTACATCAGTTTTAGACTAATTGACATTAGACCACTGCGTTTATTGGACGAATTAGTTTTAGAAAATGTCTTTGGACAAATTGGCCTAATAGACCAATTCACTTTGAACCAATTGGTATTAGACCAACCGTCGTTAGACCAATCGCACCAAACACCCCGAGTCAGGGCCGTTGTTGAACGTTTCTACCAAATGTTAAAGATTTGCCCATGGAAATTCTTTAACACCTTTGAATATGAATGGGAAGAAAGGCTGCCTTTAGTGTTGTTAACTTTTTGGTTGGTACTTAGTAACATTACATGATTTAGTCCTTTTGGGTTATTTGGTCACACCCCCAAAGGACCTTTAGGAATTTTAAAGTGTAAATTAATACTTCCAGAAGATAGAAAGGACTACATACAAAATCTAAAGAATTACAAAGAGATTTTAATGAACGATTGGCAGGTTGCCTTAGAAAACAAAAGCAACAGTCAAGGGGAAACCATAAAAAAATAGTGTGATCTTAAGGTAAAGGAGAAATTTCAGTGTTATTGATAATGTTTTAATATTAATTCAGAAAGAAGCTCCTCGTGTTATCTTATAAGTCTGAAAGTCCTACTTCTATCTTAGAAAAGAAAGGGAAAATTTTAATTACTTAACCGATATGGGAAAGCGTAAAGGTAAGTGGTTGCTCACAAGCTTGTTACATGATACCATAAATATCACACCAGTAGATGTCGCATGAATCGATCCTTCATAAGCATAGACGACAGCCATATTGAAGATCACTTGACAAGGTCGCTAGGCGGGCTCAAATTATTATTATTATTATTATTATTATTATTAATAATATTATTATTATTATTATTGTGAGAAAAGGAAAAAAATGAACTATATGAGAAGTAATAAACAATTAAAATAAAATATTTGAAGAACAGTAATGACATTACAACACATCTTTCATAGATAAACTATAAAAAGAGGACTTTTTTGGGCTCAAGCCATGACATCCTGATGGAAGGTTCCTTCAGTAGCTTCCTAAGGGTATATTTGACTACAGTAGATATTCCCAGAGAATTAAACTAAAGGTTTCACAGAATTCTAACTTCTGGCGTGAGTACCCATAAGGTTTCCCTTTAGGATATCGTATAGTAACAGGGGACGTATGCTTGACATGCCACATAGCTATATGTACCCCACATAGCGTTTACGCTTCAAGGGGGAGTGTGGCAAGTATGGGAGGAGCCGTTACTAAACTCTCCTCCTTCGTTACTGTTACGGTACTCGGCGATGTCAACATCTGGCCGCCATAGCTGGGCGCCATCTTGAATGACGTCACCGATACGCGCCATTTCCTCTCTGACTAGGTGTTATTACCAGTGTTCGCTAAGTAATTTCGCAATGTCTCAATCTTCTGCCTCGCCTTCTTCTGGAAAGTTGAGTACCATATTCTTGTATTGTATAAATAAGCTCCAGCCGTAACGTAACGTCTTTTTATCTTGAAAATCTGTGTTTTGTGGAGGAGCTGTGCCCCGACCGGAGGTGTCATGATGCAACACTGTTGCTCGCCTCGCATGCTTTATTTAGTTAGCCAGAGCAACCTTCCCGGTCTTATAGCTAATAACTACATTAGTTATCTGGTCTTCATTGCTAGGAATTAGTTATATTATGCCGACAGTATTCATTTTCGGCGAGTATAGGTAGCCGAATTCGTATGCTATGACTAGCCTAACCCCTAGGCTCAATAGCCTAGGCGTTTTTGTTTACTTTCATGTATGACATAATAAGTGTGAGGATTGTCTAGTCATATCTGTTGTACATGTTACAATTATTATATGATCCTATTTCATTTATGTACATTATAGGATCCTATTTCATTTATGTGTATTGTGTCGTCTATACATTATGTGCATTATAGGATCCTATTTCATTTATGTGTATTGTGTCGTCGATACATTGGCGCTCATTTGTGAGAATGTAAGCAAATGGTGTTTCAGTTTGGCAGCTCATTTATTCACTGCGTATATGGTACAGTATTATTGTCTATGAACTTTAGCTAAACTTTATTATCTATTATATGCTAGCAGCAAATGGTTCATTAGCTAGCTGTGTATATTGTGAATTTATTAACTGACTCATATATGCTATTAGGTGTCAGTGTAATTTCATATTGAATTTATTTTGACTGCCGATGCAAAGGCCATTTTATTTCACATCGTGGTATCTTTCATTGCAGATATTATCATTGTCATGTGATGCCTTCCAAGTGATAATAAACATTTCATGAACAAAAAGTGAATCTTATTTATGATAATATCAGTGATCTTGCTACATTACAATGCCTGCTGTACAATGCCCCATCGACAATTGCAATTATGTGAACCCCGACCTGTCTGACGCTATTGTTGCTGCCCTACTGACCGCCCATTGCATAAACCACACAGCTGCTGCTCGACCAGGTGCTGCAGCGCAACATGCACAAGTGGAAAAGGTTAAGAGGCCTACCATCACTGCCGCAGGAACCACTGAGGAATGGTCATATTTTTTGATAAGGTGGGATGAATATGTAAATGCCGCAGCCATTAACGGGCAAGAAGCCGTTGTTCAGCTGCTAGAGTGTTGTGAAGATCAATTGCGTAAAGATGTGACTAGAGCTGCTGGAGGCAGCCTCCTCGCAAAACCTATTGCCGAAGTCATTACTGCCATTCGAGCCCTAGCCGTACGTGAAGAAAATGTAATGGTGGCACGGGTCACACTCCATAATATGAGGCAAGACAGAGACGAACCCATCTGAGCATTTGGAGCCAGATTAAGGGGGCAAGCTGGTATATGTAAATTCCTCCTAGATTGCCCTTCCTGCGATAGTGAAGTGAATTATACAGAGCCAATTATTCAGGATATCCTTATCAGAGGCATTGAAAACCAGGAGATACAACTCGACCTGTTGGGTAACACAAATCAAAACATGACACTAGAAGAAGTTTTTAGATTTGTAGAAAGAAAAGAAGCCGGTAAACGCTCAGCGTCTTTATTCACGGAATCCCCAAGCACCGATGCCTCAAGTTCGTACAAAAAATTTAACCGAACCAGGATTGTGAAGCATGACTTAAATAAACCTGCTTCTGATGTGAGTTGCTCTTATTGTGGTAAAACAGGGCATGGCAAAAAGGCCCCTGCAAGTTTCAGAAAATCAGAATGCCCTGCATTTGATAAAACATACCTTTCTTGCAATAAATTACACCATTTTGCTTCAGTTTGCAGGAAGAAATCACCTCAAGCAAGTGGAATACAATCACATGCTGCAATCCAACCTGAAGATAATGCTGTGTTTAATGAACTTTGTTCTGTCACCACATATCATAACAACTCGTCCATTACACTTGATCACCATCAGTATGACGCTATGTCAAAATCATGGATTAAAAGGCCCTCTGGGCCCCAACCATTTATTAACCTCAAAATATCCACTTCCACAGAAGACTATTCCCACTTCGGCTTCAAACTTCACGCCCCACCGAAAGCAGCAGAGGCTCGAGTAAGGGCGGACACAGGCTGTCAGAGTTGTCTGGCAGGTATCCATGCTCTGAATAAACTTCACATCAAGCATTCTGATCTGATTCCAGTTAATATCTCCATGAAAGCTGCCAACAGTAAAGGCATAAATATTCTAGGAGCCATTATTCTTCGCTTTACAGGTACCAACAACAGGGGTACATTGGTTGAAACCAGACAAATCACCTATGTCACCGACAACTCTGACAAGATTTACTTGAGCAAAGAGGGCTGCATTGCCTTAGGTATAATCTCTTCCACCTTCCCCTGAATTGGCGAAGCGACACAGGAAACATCATCGACTAATATTCAGACAGAGGAATGGTCGTGCCCCCAGAGACAACTCCCCCCACCACCACCCCAAAAGTTACCATTCGCTGCAACGGAGGCTAATAGAGAGAATTTGCAGAAGTTCCTCCTAGAGCATTACGCATCCAGCACTTTTAATACATGTGAACACCAAAAGCTACCCATGATGTCAGGACCCCCGTTAAAATTAATGATTGATCCACATGCTGAACCAGTAGCGGTACATACCCCTATACCCGTTCCCCTTCACTGGCAGGATGAGGTAAAACAAGGACTGGACCAGGATGTGAACCTAGGAGTCCTCGAACAGGTGCCCATGGGCGAGCCTGTCACATGGATGAGCCGTATGGTAGTTTGCGCCAAGAAGAATGGTAAACCACGTCGCACAGTAGATCTGCAAGCCCTCAACCTCCATGCCACTTGCGAAACACACCACACACCATCCCCTTTCCATCAAGCTCGTGCAGTGCCAGCAGGTAAACGTAAAACCGTCTTAGATGCCTGGAATGGATACCACAGCGTACCGCTACGGCCCGAAGACCGTCACCTAACAACATTCATCACACCATGGGGCCGCTACAGGTATTGCACGGCCCCACAAGGATACATAGCTTCTGGTGACGGCTATTCCAGACGATACGACGAACTGGTCGGTCATATCCCGAACAAAACCAAGTGCATCGATGACACGTTGCTCTGGGCAGACAACATAGAGGAGAGTTTCTTCCAGACAGTACAATGGTTAGATATTTGTGGTCATAATGGTATCATTTTAAATCCTGACAAGTTTGTTTTTTCAGCTAACACTGTCCAGTTTGCGGGGTTTGAAATCACACCAGATTGTGTCCAGCCATGTGACAAATATTTGTTTGCAATACGCGATTTCCCCACACCAAAAAACATAACCAACGTGCGCTCCTGGTTTGGCCTCATCAATCAAGTCTCTTATGCCTTCTCTATGACCAAACGCATGACCCCGTTTCGTAACTTTTTGCGCCCTGGCAACCCTTTCTGTTGGGACAGACACATGGACACCCTTTTTGAGGAATCTAAAGATCACATAATCGACGAAATCAAGAGGAGCGTCCAGATCTACGATAAAGAAAAACCAACATGCCTTGCTACCGACTGGTCCAAATCAGGCATTGGGTTCTGGCTCACCCAAAAACACTGCCTGTGCACACCAACCCGGCCATATTGCTGCAAATCGGACTGGAAAACCACCTTAATTGGGAGTAGATTCACACACCCAGCAGAGTCTCGCTATGCACCCATTGAAGGAGAGGCCTTGGCTGTAGTGGAAGCCCTTAAAAAAACCAGATTCTTCGTCCTTGGATGCCCTAGCTTGTTCATCGCAGTGGACCACAAGCCCCTACTTAAAATCTTTGGTGATCGATCTTTTGAAGACATCTCCAACGCTCGCCTTCGAAACTTAAAAGAAAAGACACTACGATACCTCTTCAAAATGGTCCATGTTCCTGGCACAAAACACAAAGCAGCCGACACGCTCTCACGACATCCCACAGGCAATGGTCCTCCAATGAAACTACGTTTGCAGGACGACATCGCATCCATGCATTTCTGCAGTGATGAGATAAAGGATGATATCGACTCTGCCCTGCAGTGTGCACATGTTACATCCCTGCAAACCCTTGGCTCAGTGACGTGGGACAAAGTTCAAACTGCAACTAACAGCTGCCCGGACTTTCAACATCTGATCTCACTTATTGAAAATGGCATCCCCGAGGCTAAGAATGACATACCACCGCATCTCCACGAATACCATAAGTTCCGCCACGAATTGTATACTGTAGACGGTGTAGTCATCTACAAAGACAGAATTGTGATCCCCCCCACCCTTCGTAAACAAGTACTCCAAGCCCTTCATGCGGCTCACCAGGGAATCACCTCGATGACAGCACGAGCAGATTCGTCTGTATTTTGGCCCGGCATCTCTAAAGATCTCCAAGACACTTGTATGAACTGTTATCACTGTAACCGCATTGCACCTTCCCAACCCGCCCTTCCCCCACATCCACAAAATCCTCCTGCCTATCCATTTCAGCATATTTGTGCCGATTTTTTCCACTACAAAGGACAACAGTACCTCGTTGTAGTGGACAGGTATTCAAATTGGCCTGTCATCGAACGCGCAGCAGATGGTGCCACTGGGCTTATCAACAGTCTACGAAGGACATTCGCAACATATGGAATCGCTGATGAGCTTTCTTCTGATGGTGGCCCAGAGTTCTCTGCAAAAATCACTCAAGATTTCCTTCAGGCTAGGGGGGTCGACCATCGTCTTTCCTCAACCTATTTTCCCCATTCTAATTGTAGGGCAGAGGTGGGCGTTGAAATAGCGAAAAGACTCCTCACCGACAACACTGGGCCCACAGGAAACCTGAACATCGACGCCTTTCAGCGCGCCGTCCTTCAATACCGGAATACCCCTGACAAAGAAACCAAAGTTTCTCCAGCTATGTGTATCTTCGGAAGGCCCATTAAGGATTTCATCCCCATCTTGCCAGGAAAATACAACCCTCATCCCACTTGGAGAAGCACCCTCGCACAACGCGAGGAAGCACTCTGGAATCGCCATATGAGAATGGCCGAGAACTGGACCGAGCACACAAAGCGGCCCCCGCCATTGAGAGTTGGCGACAACGTCCGCATCCAAAACCAGACAGGCCCGAACCTATTAAAATGGGATAAAACAGGCGTTGTGTCTGAAGTGCGTCAATTCGATCAGTACATTGTCAGGGTCGATGGCTCTGGAAGGGCTACTCTTCGCAATAGACAATTTCTGAGGAAATACATCCCTGCTATTCCAAGACGACCACGATTAACCATTGGATACCCAATTCCCCAGCAAGAGAAATCACTTCAACGCCCATCACCGCCACCAGAACTTGATACAGAACTGCACTCTACTGATCGACTGGAAGTGCCATACCCTGCGCCTACATCTCCCACAGATGCCACACCATCCCCATCACCACGTCCTCAAACTCCCATAACACCTGTTCACCACCCACAGGCACCTGACGCAGTACTACATGATGCACACCCTGATGCCTCTCCTGATAATTTCTTTCAAGCTCCAATAATTGCCCTTCCGGATCGTCCTCAGAGGCTGCGCAAGAAGCCTGCCTACTTGACTGACTTGTGATACGTATTGATTCGTTTTTGCAGACCAATACTTTTCTACCCCTTATTTATCTTAATGATATTATATTTTTCATTCAGCTATGTTCCATAGCCACATAGCTAATATGCTTTTATAAAATGTTTTCATATATTGCTCTAACATGTTCAGTTTTGTTTTTGAGTTTTCTTATTAGTACCCAAAAAAATCTTGGGAGGAGGTAGAGGATTGTCTATTCATATCTGTTGTACATGTTATAATTATTATATGATCTTATGTCATTTATGTGCATTATAGGATCCTATTTCATTTATGTGTATTGTGTCGTCTATACATTATGTTCATTATAGGATCCTATTTCATTTATGTGTATTGCGTCGTCGATACATTGGCGCTCATTTGTGAGAATGTAAGCAAATGGTGTTTCAGTTTGGCAGCTCATTTACTCGCTGCGTATATGGTACAGTATTATTGTCTATGAACTTTAGCTAAACTTTATTATCTATTATATGCTAGCAGCAAATGGTTCATTAGCTAGCTGTGTATATTGTGAATTTATTAACTGACTCTTATATGCTATCAGTGTAATTTCGTATTGAATTTATTTTGACTGCCGATGAAAATGCCATTTTACTTCTCATCATGCTATCTTTCATTGTAGATATTATCATTGTCATGTGATGCCTTCCAAGTGATAATAAACATTTCATGAACAAAAAGTGAATCTTATTTAAAGTGTTCCTAGTGTTTAATTACGTAATGAAGATATAAACATTTTTGGGCTCAAGCCAAGTCGTCCTGATGGAAGGTTCCTTCAGTATCTCCCTTAGGGTATATATGACTATAGTAGATATTCCCAGAGAATTAAAGTAAAGGTTTCACAGAATTCTAACTTCTGGCACGAGTACCCTAAAGGTTTCCCTCTAGGATATCATATATCAACAGGGGACGTATGTATTGACACGCCACATGGCTATCTGCACCCCACATAGCGTTTACCCTTCGAGGGAGAAAGGTGGCGAGATAACTGAGGAGCCGCTCCAAAGTTATCCTCCTTCGTTACTGTTACGGTACTCGCAACGTAAACAAACAGCGGCCATAGCTGTCCGCCATCCTTTGTGATGTCACGTCCGTCCCCATTCCTCGCTCTGTAGCTCTCTACAATTGTTGGTTTTTTTCCCAGTGATCTCACTTTATCCCTTGCATCATTCGTCATGTCACAACCTTCGGCCTCGCCTTCTTCTGGAAAGTTGAGTACCAGGTTTTTGTATTGTTTAAATAAGCTCTGGCTGTAAAGTAACGATATTTTACCCTTAAATCTTGTGTTTTGTGGCGGAGCTGTGCCTTGACCGGAGGCGCCATTTTACGACGCTGCTGTTCGCCTCGCATGCTTTAGCTAGTTAGCCAGAACAGCCCTCCCGGTCTTATAACTAATTAATATCATTAGTTATTTAGTCTTCATTGCTATGAATTAGTTATATTATGCCAATGGTATTCTTCGGCGTTCTTCGTTAGCCGACCCCATGTTAGCCTACTAGCCTACCCTAGGCCGAAGCCTGGGTTCATGTTTACTTTTGCATGGTATAATAAGTGTTCCTAGTGTTAATGTAAATGAAGATAAAGGCATTTTAAACATACAAGATTCAGTGTTGCACATGTACTTTCGCCTTCTAGGGACCATACAAGGGACCGTGCCTGGTCCATCCATGTCACATCCCCTAACCCAACGTTGGGGCCCTTGTATGCTTCCTTATCTCCCCTGTTACCTACGGGTAACCTCCCTCTGGGTAGCTTTGCTATATCTTAACCCCTTTACCCGGAATAGTTTTCGGTAGGTTAGGCTAGATTGTTCTTCCCTCTTCCCTACCATAGTATATGGAGGGACCTCGGACAGAACCCCAGAGTACCTATCGTTCATCCCAGTCCACCTTAGGGGAATGCCTTTCCCTTAGGGTATCAACTGAGACTGAAGGTGGAAGGGCTCTGCCTTTCCCCCTAGACTGCACTTGGTTGGGACACATCCCTTCCTCCCTGTAGCCTAGCGATGTGTCTTTCCCAGCCCTCCCTAATCTAGGAGAAGGTTCTCCTGGTTTAGGTTAGGCCTTGGGGGATTCAGTTTTATTATAGTTTAGGACAGTACACCAGTGCTGTACCTGATCTGAGCTAACCTTCCCTAGGTTGGAGAGCGTTCTCTCCTGCCTGGACAGTCTAGCACCTAACAAATTCCCCCCACCCCTTTGGGAGTAATAGGGTCGTGTCCCCTTCTGCTCCCTCAAAAGACCCGTTACCCCCTCCCCACTCTATCCCTTTGTGTTGGCATGCCTTCACACTCCTGTCCGCTGTCCTACAACTCTTCTCCTGGGGAGAGTTGTAGGTTTGGCTGTGCTCTTCTGCTTGGTTGGCCGCTCTGCTACACTTCCCCTTCATAGCGTAACTATGGGGTGGTGCCGGGGGCCGACCTGCCGGCAGAAGATCCCCCTCTTTGAGTGTCCTCTGATCCTCCCTTGGATTACCACAGGCATCCAGCCGTCTGTCGGCTCCCTGCCGCCGAATGATAGGCGTATCCCCTCCTATCATGAGAGCACTCCTTCCGGAGGGGAGTCGGTCGGGTATCGGGCATTACCCTTCCTTACCTTCCCTCCTTACCTTTGTCTCTCCTATCATGGTGCCGGTCCACTGCCGGCACTAGCCGCCGACACCTCAGATGACCTTCCTACTTCATAGGATGTTACTATCTAAGGATTACCTAGGGCGACAGCCTGCCGGCTGCCGGGGGCCGCCGCCCCTTGCCGACGCTACCGCCGACATCTCAGGTAACCTTCCCCTCCATCTTATGCAGCCTGCTAAGGTTCACCAGCGCCGGCAGCCTGCCGCGGCTGCCGAAGGCCACCGTCCTGCCGGCGATCGCCTTCCTCTGTGTCTCCTATCTCTCTGCTGCTCAGTGCGTGGCCTTAGCTGGATTCACCCCGCCGGACCGGCCTCCGGCTTGCCGCCGGTCTGCCGGCGCCGCCCCTGCAAATTTCATGGACAAGCACCCCTCCCCCGGCTGCCGGTCCTGTGCCGGCAGTCGCTATGATGCAGCCGGATAGCCTAACCGCTCTTTCTTTGGTATTTAATACCTTAAAAACAGTGGCTATGGTGTACGGTTGTACAGTACAATATTTCCAGTATACTCTGTGCTTCTCAGTGCAGTCTCTTGCCGGGACCTACCCAAATAGAGGGGGGTTTATCCTATTTTCCCCTCTCTCTCTCCCTAGGTTCTGAATGATTTCAGATCCTCTCCATTCTGTAGACAATTCCTTAATAAGGAAGCCTAAGCTTGGCTCATCCATAAGGATGCTCCTCCCTCCTTTAGAACCTTCAGGTCCTAAGGAATTGACTGCAGAAAAGGTCACGGTAACCGGGTGGACGAGATTCACAAGTATGTGTCTTCCTACTTCCTTTCTAGCTCACCTATCCTGAGCTCATAATAATAAACCAATCTTGCAGAGATAAGTCAATCTTAATCTTAAGAGTAATGTAAGCCATAACTATGTCTTCCACATACTCATAGCCTCTTTCTTTTACAGGAGGAGTACGTGAAGTGTGAGAGCTCCTTCTGCAGAGTTCGCCGCCCGGACTTCTACGGGCATAAGGCGTGCCGGACCCACGCCCCCTGTGCAGCAAAGAAGGGGAATCTCAAGTACTAGGATCCGCAGCCCTGTTCATCCTGCAAAGGCCTTCTTGATGAGGCATTTGATAACCCTCCGTCCGCGGAGGCCAGGGACAACGCTCGAGAGAAACGGCGCAAGTGGGTGCGCGGTTTCCAAAAGAATGCCACCGGGCCTTATCTCCCCAATGAAAAGACGAGTGCCCTGCTTTTCCAAAAAGCATTATCGGATTCTGTGATTCCCCAGGATCAGATTCCCTGCGTTCAACTAGTGGTTGAACCCGACATTTCGGCTACACTCCGAAAGTGTCATCTGGACGAGGTTGGGAAGATGTCGGAAGTGTCCGACAACACCGAGAGGACCCTCATGGGTGAGGATCTGGAGGAAGAAGAGGATCAGGTGGAGTTCCCTGAATCAGAGGGCGATGTCGCCCAAACACCTCCGGTAACCCGTGTTGTGGTCGAGGAGCCAGTCCCCTCTACCTCCGCCGCCTCACAATGCCTGCTGCCTGCCACCGAAGATGCCATCCTGGTATTGGTGGCACTGATGGACGAAAGGCTCCGTAAGAACCAAGAGGAGCTCAAAAGTCATCTTATGGGTTGGAAGCAACCGAAGAAGATCTCTGTTAAGGACCTTCCACCCTGCTCGGAGTCTAACCCCTGGAGGTACGCCGAGCATATTCCAATTACAACTGGCAAGATTTTTATTAATGACAAGCTAGGGTCCATCCTCTTGGAAGAAGTGGAATTCTTCCCCAGCTTTGAGGCTTACCCGGACTGTTACGTCCCGCTCAGGTCCGAACCGGCCTCCAAGGAGGAGACCGAACCCATAGAAGTGATCATGTTCGATCATTCGAAAGCCCAAGCCATGCTGGCAGAATGTCTGAAGAGCCGAGGATTTACCAACTCTAAGATGCCGGCGTTGAGCAAGAAACATCCGTCCTTTCTTGCTCCCTCTACTGCGACCTTTCCCTTCGTGGAAAAGGCCTTTCATACGGTCATGAAGGCGGTGGAGGAAGGAAAGCCCTGCCCTACCCTGGAGGAGTATAGGCCTCTCTCCCTCAACCTTCCCTTCAACGACAGATTCTGGAAAGATATCCAGTTTACCTTCACGGTCGGGAAACTGGAACCTGACGTGGCTGGTCGTCAGTTTAACGAAGATGTTCCAAAGCTGAACGACCACCTTCTTCGTCGGGAGCAGGAGACCAAGGAGAGGCTAGCCACCTCCCTGTCCCATCAAATTCAGCTGGAAGTCATGGCCGGGGACGTTAGGGTACCAGACTTGTATGTGGTTCTCGCGAAGACCCACCTAGTAACCGTGATGAAGGACTTATATAGCTTCATCAAGGCCCGAAGAGCCTGCAGAGAATTCGTGTTTGCCAACGTGGCAGTAAAACACGAACCCCGGAAACTAATCTCCTCCAACATCTGGGGCAAACATTTCCCGACAGCTCTGGTGAAAGAGATTAGTGGACAAAGCCACCTCTGAGAATCGGAACCTTCTCAATAAGTGGGGCATGTCCCGCAAAAGAAAGTCCTCTCAGGACGAAGGCCCTCAGCCTAAGAGGAAATCTTCGAAACCAAGGCCCCAGCAGCATCAACCAAAACGCCAGTTTCCTGCTCCCGCTACTCCCCAAGTGGTCGCACAGCCACAACAGACCTTTCAATTGGTCCCCCAGCCGGTGGTGTCGCAATTACCGGTCTTCACTCCTGCCTATGAACGACAATCCACTACCTTTCGTCCCAGAGGTAGAGGCTCCGGCAGAGACTCCTCTCGCCGTCCCTCCAGGGGCAGAGGAGGAAAGGGAGCTAGCGGCCGAGGTGGCAAACCCTCGGGAAACCAGAAGCAATGAAGTGCTTCCGGTGGGAGGAAGACTCCGCCATTTTCAGGATCGCTGGACCTTCGATCCTTGGGCACACAACATCATCAAGAAGGGACTGAGTTGGAGCTGGACACAACCACCTCCAACCTTCAACCAATTCTTCCAGCCATCAACCCCCGTCTTGGAAGAATGTATCCTAGAACTCTTGAACAAGAAGGTGATCAAGAGGGTAAAGTCCACCAGGTTCCAAGGAAGACTGTTTTGTGTTCCCAAGAAGGACTCAGACAAGCTCAGAGTCATTCTCGACTGGTCCCCTCTCAACAAGTTCATTGCGAACAACAAATTTAAGATGCTGACTCTTCAACAAATAAGAGCCCTACTGCCTCACAAGGCCTACACGGTCTCAATAGACCTGGCAGACGCCAACTGGCACATCCCAATGAACCAGCACGCTTCATCCTACCTAGGATTCTGGCTCCAAAGAAGAAGCTACGCCTTTAGAGCCATGCCCTTTGGGCTCAGCGTGGCTCTGAGAATCTTCACCAAGCTAGCAGACACAATCGTCCACCAGCTACACCTTCAGGGCGTCCAAGTGATGGCCTACCTCGACGACTGGCTGGTCTGGTCGACATAGCCAGAAGAATGTTTGCGAGCTTGCAGCAAAGTGACCCAGTTACTGGAACATCTGGGTTTCAAGATAAACATCAAGAATTCTCGCCTCGCTCCAGCTCAGAAGTTCCAATGGTTAGGAATCCATTGGAATCTTCAGTCACACCGCCTTTCCATCCCGCTGAAGAAAAGGAAAGAAATAGCCGGGTCTGTCAAAAGACTTCTCAAATCCAAACGAATTTCAAGACGACAGCAGGAGCAAGTGCTCAGCTGCCTACAGTTCGCCTCAGTGACAAACCCAGTGCTACGAGTACAGCTAAAGTATGCCTCAGGAGTCTGGAGATGAAACGCATCCATCGCTCGAATAGATCTCAAGACACCCCTACCGAACAGACTTCGCTCACTTCTAAGACCGTGGTCAGAAGCAAGGAACTTGAAAAGATCCATCCCTCTTCAACCTCCGCCTCCATCGATCAACATCCATATGGACGCCTCTCTGGAGGGTTGGGGGGGGGTCACTCCAATCAACGACAGGTTCAAGGAACATGGTCTCCCCTATTCAAGACTTTTCACATCAACATCTTGGAGGCCATGGCGGTTCTTCTCACCCTGAAGAAATTATCCCCTCGTCCCTCGATTCCCATCCGTCTGACTCTGGACAGCTCAGTAGTAGTCAGATGTCTCAACCGCCATGGCTCAAGATCGCCCCACATAAACCAGGTGCTATTACCCATCTTCCGCCTGGCGGACAGGAAGAAATGGCACTTGTCTGCAGTTCACCTACAACGATTAAGCAATGTGACGGCAGACGCTCTATCGAGGACAAGCCCCATAGAGTCGGAATGGTCCCTAGATGCAAGATCATTCTCCTTCATCTCTCGTCAAATCCCAGAACTACAGATCGATCTCTTCGCGACGAGCTACAACAAGCAACTTCCTCGATATGTGGCCCTTTACGAGGACCCCAAAGCGGAAGCAGTGGACGCCATGTCCCTGGACTGGAACAGATGGTCCAAGATTTACCTGTTCCCTCCACCCAACCTTCTGCTGAAAGTCCTCTCCAAACTGAGAACCTTCCAAGGCACAGCAGCCCTAGTGGCTCCCAAGTGGCCTCGGAGCAACTGGTTTCCCCTAGTCCTGGAGCTACAGCCCAAGCTGATCCCCCTGCCGGGCTCAGTTCTCTTCCAACAGGTGCAGAAGTCGACTGTCTTCACTTCATCAAAGAAAGTCAAAGACCTTCATCTCATGATTTTCTCTCCCTAGCCGTGAAGAAAAGGTTTGGGATCTCGAAGAAAAGTTTAGATTTCCCAGAGGAATACAAAACAAAGTCTACCAGAAGACAATATGAATCATCTTGGAAGAAGTGGGTATCCTTCATCAAGGCAAAAAACCCTACGGAAATCTCCATAGATTTTTGCATGTCCTTCTTTATTCACCTTCGTGGACAAGGCTTACCAGCCAATACGATTTCCACTTGCAAATCGGCCTCGACTAGACCACTACTGTACGCCTTCCAGATAGATTTGTCCAACGAAATCTTCAATAAACTCCCGAAGGCGTGTGCTAGACTCCGTCCAGCACCTCCACCGAGACCCATCACCTGGTTCCTGGATAAGGTGCTCCATTTTGCCTCTAGCCTGGACAACGAATCTTGCCCTCTGAAAGACTTGACTCAAAAAGTAATTTTCCTTTTTGCTCTCGCCTCGGGAGCCCGAGTCAGTGAAATAGTGGCATTATCAAGAGAAGAGGGCCAGATACAGTTCGCCGACACAGGGGAACTTACCCTCTTCCCCGAACCCACGTTTCTCGCTAAAAATGAACTCCCCACCAAAAGATGGGGCCCTTGGAGAATCTGCCCCCTGAAGGAAGATGTCTCTCTATGCCCAGTGGAGAGTCTTAAGGTCTATCTTCAAAGAACTTCAGACTTTGGCGGAGGACAACTCTTTAAAGGAGAAACTTTAGGTAGTGACCTGTCACTAAAACAACTAAGAGCGAAAATCACCTACTTTATTCGTAGAGCGGATCCTGACAGTACACCCGCAGGTCATGATCCTAGGAAAGTCGCCTCTTCCCTGAACTTTTTCCAAGGAATGGA
Organism: Palaemon carinicauda; assembly: GCF_036898095.1. Classification (NCBI taxonomy): domain Eukaryota; kingdom Metazoa; phylum Arthropoda; class Malacostraca; order Decapoda; family Palaemonidae; genus Palaemon; species Palaemon carinicauda. Next base: position 63,793,417 of record NC_090732.1, read on the forward strand.
CTTCGAAAGCCTCCGATCCTTCACAGGCTGGAAGTCATCTAGAGTGTTCTTCAGACACTATGCAAAGCAGGTGCACGAAATCAAGAGATTCGTGGTAGCAGCAGGTAGTGTAATGAAACCTGCTGTTTAGTGCTGCGTAGAACAGTAGGTTATTTCGGGACTTTAACTCAAACGGGTGCCTGTGTTGACCCTAGTGCGATACATAATGATTTCAAGGGAGTGTCACTAATAGACTGTTCTTCATCAAGGTGAAGTGACATAGATTCTTACACGTGTGCCACATGTTCTTGGACATGAAGTGTATAGTGATTTTAAAGACTGGCGTTCCCCCGGGAACTTGTGTTTAAAGGCAAAAATTTTTTTTCCCTTTCAGATTCCACATCACCGTCTTTACTGGAAATCTATGTCTGTTATCCGATATTATTATTGTAAATAATTTTCTATAATTCTATGCAATTTTTTCAAAGAAAATAATTACTTTATTTACCATACGCGTCTTATTTCGCTCCTATCTTTCATATGAAAATAAATTGCTGTTATAGTTTTATTTGCCCATATTTCTATGGTTATTTATGTTTAATATAGGCCTACCTACTGTCTAATATACACTCACCTAATGGTATAATATTGTTCCTACACAAATATTTAACCTTCCAATCTGTGTTCGAGACCGGCACCCCGAACTTCGTCAGGTTAGTTCGAGATGTTCCTCTTGTCCACACAGGACTCCCCTGTCACGGGGGCTGGAAGCCAGGTCATTGTAATGCCACAGGTAGTGACATTTAACGGAGATGTCACGGTCTCTACGGTCACCAGACCACAGGAATATTGTTCGAAGTAGAAGGCACTTGAAATGGGGGAAAAATCCACGATACATTAATTCTCTGGTACACTTCCATCAGGACGACATGGCTTGAGCCCAAAAACGGATTTTGAGCGAAGCGCTATTTTTGGGTGAGATGGCCATGTCGTCCTGATGGACCCACCCGACTGTTCCTGTTCAGCCTGCCAGGCCCCTCCCTGCTATACTGTATTGCGGAGGCTGGTAGAAAGCTGGACTTCGGAATGAGGACGGACGTGACGTCACACAGGATGGCGGACAGCTATGGCCGCCGTTTGTTTACGTTGCGAGCACCGTAACAGTAACGAAGGAGGATAACTTTGGAGCGGCTCCTCAGTTATCTCGCTACCTTTCCCCCTCGAAGGGTAAACGCTATGTGGGGTGCAGATAGCCATGTGGCATGTCAATACATGCGTCCCCTGTTGATATACGATATCCTAGAGGGAAACCTTTAGGGTACTCGTGCCAGAAGTTAGTATTCTGTGAAACCTTTAGTTTAATTCTCTGGGAATATCTACTGTAGTCATACATACACTAAGGAAGCTACTGAAGGAACCTTCCATCAGGACGACATGGTCATCTCACCCAAAAATAGATTTTTCGCTTCGCTCAAAATCCGTTTTATACATAAAAGATTCAGTGATTGCACATATGTTTTTTCGCCTTCTGGGAAGTATACAAGGAGTTTCGATGATCTTGGTAGTCATCTTCCTTGCCTACTAACCTAACGCTAGGGCTCTTGTATACTTCCTCACCTCCCCAGTTACCTTATATAAGGTAATCTCCTCCCTCTGTGGTAGTCTAGGCTACATCCTACCCCTCCTTACCTCTAATTCATTCGGGTAAGGTTAGGCTAGAATTGATCTTTCCCCACTCCTTGCCATAGTACATGCGCTTTGAGTTTGGGACAGAACCTCAGAGTATCAGTCGTTCGCCCCCAGCTCCCCATTAGGAGAATGTACTCTCCTTCTGGTCCCTGCTGGGGGTGAAGGCGGAGGGGCTCTGCCCTTCTCCCTAGTCCACACTTGGTTGGGTTAAGACCCTTCCTCCCTGTGGCCTAGCGACTTGTCCTATCCCCTTTCTTTTCCTGGTCTAGGGGACTAGCTCACCTAGCCTAGGTTAGGCAGCCCAGGGATTCTGTTTTTTTATAGTTTAGGACAGGACACTAGTGCTGTACCTACTCTGTGCTAACCTACCCTAGGCTGGAGAATGGATTCTTCCTACCTAGACAGGCTAGCCCTAAAACAGAATCCCCACCCCTGGGAGTGCCGGTGGGAGCTACGCCTCCCCCCCCCCCACACTCCCTCTCAAGACCCTTACCCCTCCCCCTCTATCCGTTTTGTGTTGGCTAGCCATCACACCCCTGTCCGCCGTCCTACAACTCCACCGCGTGCCGGCGGGTTGTGGGTTCGGCTTGGTCCTTTCGTTGGTTAGTCCAAACTGCTACGATTCCCGCATATAGTTGAACTATGAGATAGCATTCGACGGTTCGGTCTGCCGGCAGAAGACCTTACTATCCTTGAGTGTTCTTCGGTCCTCTCTTGGGCCGCCACCGACAACTATAGCCGACTGCCGGCTCTTTAGCCACTGGATGAAAGGTCGCCACCCTCTCCCTTTCATTTGAACACTCCTTCCGGAGGAAGAAGGGAATGGGTATCGAATTTTACCCTTCCCTCTCTCTCCTCCTTTCCTATCCCTCTCTCTCTCAGTGCCGGTCCACTGCCGCCTCCACTCTGCCGGCGCCAGCCGTCAGTGTCTTCGGTATCCTATCTGTCTCATTGAATGATGTCAGTATAGATATACCTCTGCCGGTCACCTGCCGACAGCTGGGGGCCACCTACTTGCCGGCGATATGCCATCAATTTAAGGTGTCGTCCTCTCTCTTCCACATACAGTAGATTGATGGCTTGGAAGGGTCTCACCTTGATGGAGATTTGCCGGCGCCAGGTGAGCTTCCGGCATGCCGCCACGCTGCCGGAGCCTTCAATCTTGGCTATACAGTGGACAGTCATTGCTTCCCCCTGCCGGCCCAGTGCCGGCAGTGATTATTGTACAGCTACGGATAATAGCCAGTACATCTATGGTATAAGATATACCCTAGACTGAAAATATTGTGTATAGTTGTACAGTAAAAATTTTCCAGCATATTCTGTAAATCCATGCGTAGACTCTTGCTGGGACCTAACCTGAATGAGGGGGATTAGATTATCACTCCTTTTCTTATATACTGAATTAATTCAGCTCCCCCTCTCACTGTAACTAATTCCTCAGAGGAAGCCTAAGCTTGGCTCATCCAGCATGGAGGTTCTTCCTCCTCCTAGGGCTTATGACAGGCCCCTTGAATCAGTTATGGTGTGGGGTCACGGCAATTGGCTGGGTGGGATGCACAAATATGTGTCTTTCCTACCTCCTTTCTAGCTTATCTATCCTAAGCTTATACATAAAAGGAATCTTATATTATAAGTTTAATAACTTAATACTAATCTAAGATTACCATAACTCATAATTTAGTTGACTTCCAAAAACTCATTTGCCTCTTTCCTTTACAGGAGGAGTACCTACGGTTTGAGAGCGCCTTCTGTAGCGTTCGTCGCCCCGATTTCTACGGCCACCTGGCGTGCCGTACCCACGCTGGCTGTTCAATCTTGAAGGCAAATCTTTGCTATTGGGACCCGCAGGTCTGCCCTGTGTGTAAGAACCTGCTCAATGAGGCGTTCGATAACCCTCCATCAGCGGAGGCCACGGACATCGCCTGAGAGAAACTGCGCAAGTGGGTGCGTGGTTTCCAAAAGAACGCCACGGGGCCTTATCTCCCAAGTGAAAGGATGAGAGCCTTGCTCTTCCCCAAGGCATCTGCAGATGCCGTCATTCCCAAGCCTGAGATCCCCTGCGTCCAACTGACGGTCGAACCTGACGTTTTGGACGCTCTCCAAGAATGTCACATAGACAAAGTGGAGAAGATGTCAGATGTGTCGGATAATACCGAAAGGACCCTGATGGCTGAGGGTCAAGAAGAGGAGGACCAAGGGGAGACTCCTGACTCCGAGGGCGAGATCGCCCGTGCACTTTCTGTTTCTTCCATCGTGATTTCGGAACCAGTCCCCTCTACATCTGCCACTCCAGTACCGGCAGTGGTAAGCACCCAGGATGAGAAGTTCCGCCAGGGGCATGCGGACCTTAAGAGGGAGATAATGAGCATGAAACAGACGACGCCAAAGAAGATCAGCGTCAAGGATCTTCCTGCCTGCTCGGTGACAAATCCTTGGTGGTATGCTGAACACATGCCCATTACAAGCGGTCGCATCGTTATCAACCCCAAGTTAGGCGCCGTCCCCCTTGAAGAGGTGGAGTTCTGGCCAAACTTCGAAGCCTACCCGGACTGTTAGGTCCGTCTCAAATCTGAACCAGTCTCCAAGGAGGAGACCGAGCCGAAGGAGGTCATAGTGTTTGACCACACTAAGGCTCAAGCTCCTCTGGCCGACTGCCTCCAGAGCAGGGGGGCTACACCAATTACAAGGTGCCGGCCCTAAGCAAGAAACACCCGTCCTTTCTTGCTCCTCCCACCATGGTCTTTCCTTTCGCCGAAAAGGCCCTGCTGGCAGTGATGAAGGCGAAGGAGGAAGGAAAACCCTGCCCCACATTGGAGGAATGTAGGCCTCTCTCCCTTGCCCTCCCTCCCAATGACAAAAGCTGGAAGGATATCCAGTTAACCTTCGCGGTTGGAAAGTTGGAGGCTGACGTCGCGGGACGTCAGTTTAACGAAAACCTCCCCAAGCTCACCGAGTACCTTCTGCGTCGGGAGCAAGACATGAAAGAGAGGCTGGCTGCCTCTCTGTCTCTTAAGTACAACTTGAGACAATGGCCGGGGACATTAGGGTCCCAGGCTTCTACATGGTTCTTGCAAAGACCAACCTTGCCACCTTGCTGAAGGACTTATATAGCTTCATCAAGGCCCGGAGAGCCTGTAGAGAATTCGTGTTTGCGGATGCCACCGTCAAACACGAACCCCGGAAACTGATTTCCTCTAACATCTGGGGCAAATTTCTCTTTCCTGTCGACCTCATGAAAGAGATTGTGGACAGAGCCGCCACTGAGAACCGGAACCTTCTCAACAAGTAGGGCATGTCCCGAAAGAGGAAATCTTCTCAGGATGATGGCTCCAAACCTAACAAAAAGTCCAACAAGCCCCAACCCCAGCAGTGTCAAGCTAAACGCTAGTTTCCGGCACCCGCTACTCCCCAGTTGGTGGCTCAGCCACAACAGACCTTTCAGTTGGTCCCTCAGCCGGTGGTGGCTCAGTCACCAGTCTTTACACCAGCCTATGAAAGGCAATCCACTACCTTTCGCCCCAGAGGTAGAGGTTCCGGCAAAGACTCCTCTCGACGTCCATCTAGAGGGAGAGGAGGAAGGGGAGCAGGCGGCCAAGGTGACAAATCCTCGGGAAACCAGAAGCAATGAAGTGCTTCCGGTGGGAGGAAGACTCCGACACTTCCAGGATCGTTGGACCTTCGATCCTTGGGCCCACAGCATCATCAACAAGGGACTAGGGTGAAGCTGAGTAACACTACCTCCAACCTTCCAACAATTCTTCCAACACTCCACCCCCGTCCTGGAAGAATATGTCCTAGAACTCTTGAACAAGAAGGTGATCAAGAGAGTAAAGTCCACCAGGTTCCAAGGAAGACTATACTGTGTTCCCAAGAAAGACTCAGACAAACTCAGAGTCATTCTGGACTTGTCCCTTCTCAACAAGTTGATAGCGAACAACAAATTCAAGATGCTGACTCTTCAACATATAAGAGCCCTACTACCTCACAAGGCTTACACGGCCTAAATAGACCTGGCGAACGCCTACTGGCACATTCCCATGAATCACCAGGCTTCCTCCTACCTAGGATTCAAGCTTCAACGAAGGCGGTACGCTTTCAGGGCCATGCCCTTCGGACTCAACGTAGCTCCAAGAATCTTCACGAAGCTCGCAGACACAATCGTCCAACAGCTACGCCTTCAAGGCATCCAGGTGATGACTTACTTAGACGATTGGCTGGTTTGGGCGGCATCCTCAGAAGAATGCTCGCGTGCTTGCAGAAAGGTGACCCAGTTCCTGGAACATCTAGGTTTCAAAATCAACGCCAAAAAGTCTCAACTGTCTCCAGCTCAGAAGTTTCAATGGCTGGGAATCCATTGGAATCTTCAGTCACACCGTCTTTCCATCCCTCTGAAGAAAAAGAAGGAAATAGCGGGATCTGTCAAGAGACTCCTAAAATCCAAACGGATTTCAAGACGCCAACAGGAACGAGTGCTCGGCTCCCTCCAGTTCGCCCCAGTGACAAACACAGTGCTACGAGCACAGCTAAAAGATGCATCGGGAGTCTGGAGAAGAAACGCATCCATCGCTCGAAGAGATCTCAAGAGACCTCTACCAACCAGGCTTCGTTCACTCTTCAAGCCATGGTTGTAGGCAAAGAATCTGAAATGATCAGTTCCTCTTCAAACACCATCTCTGTCGGTCACCATCCACACGGATTCCTCGCTAGAAGGATGGGGAGGTCACTCCCATCAGCGACAAGTTCAAGGAACATGGTCTCCCCTATTCAAGACATTTCACATCAACATCTTGGAGGCCATGGCAGTTTTTCTTACTCTGAAGAAACTGTCCCCTCGTTCTTCAATCCACATCCGTCTAACTCTGGACAGTGCCGTTGTGGTCAGATGTCTCAACCGTCAGGGCTCAAGATCGCCCCAACTCAACCAAGTACTATTGCCCATCTTCCACCTAGCGGACAAGAAGAGATGGCACCTCTCAGCAGTTCACCTACAAGGATTCCGCAATGTGACGGCAGACGCTCTATCGAGGACAAGCCCCATAGAGTCGGAATGGTCTCTAGACGCAAGATCATTCTCCTTCATCTCCTGTCAAGTCCCGGAACTGCAGATCGACCTCCTCGCGACGAGCGGCAACAATCAACTTCCTCTTTACGTGGCCCCATACGAGGACCCCAGAGCGGAAGCGGGGGACGCCATGTCCTTGGATTGGAACAGATGGTCCAAAGTTTACCTGTTCCCTCCACCCAACCTTCTGCTGAAAGTCCTCACCAAGCTGAGAACCTTCAAGGGAACAGCAGCCCTAGTGGCACCCAAGTGGCCTCGGAGCAACTGGTTCCCTCTAGTTCTGGAGCTACAGCCCAAACTGATCCCTCTGCCGGACCCAGTTCTCTCCCAGCAGGTTCAGAAGTCGACTGTCTTCGCTTCAATAGGGAAACCCAAGACCTTCATCTCATGATTTTCTCTCCCTAGCCGTGAAGAAAAGGTTTGGAATTTTGAAGAAAAGTTTAGACTTCCTAGAGGAATACAAAACAAAGTTTACCAGAAAGCAATATGAGTCATCCTGGAAGAAATGGGTCTTTCGTCAAGGCAAAAAATCCTACGGAAATCTCCATAGATTTTTGTCTGTCCTTCTTCATTCACCTTCATGGACAAGGCTTACCAGCCAATACGATTTCCACTTGCAAATCGGCCTTGATAAGACCATTACTTTACGCCTTCCAGAAAGACTTGTCCAACGACATCTTTAACAAGCTTCCAAAGGTATGTGCTAGACTCCGTCCTGCACCTCCACCCAGATCCATCTCCTGGTCTCTTGATAAGGTGCTCCATTTTACCTCTAGTCTGGACAACGAGTCTTGCCTTCTGAAAGACTTGACTCAAAATGTGATTTTCCTTTTTGCTCTCGCCTCGGGAGCCCGAGTCAGTGAAATATTGGCTTTATCTAGAGAAGAGGGCCAGATACAGTTCGTCAAAACAGGGGAACTTATCCTCTTCCAACGTTTCTCGCTAAGAACGAACTCCCCACTAAGAGATGGGGTCCCTGGAGAATCTGCCCTCTGAAGGAAGATGTCTCTCTATGCCCAGTGGAGAGTCTAAAGGTCTATCTTCGAAGAACTTCAGACTTTGGTGGAGGACAGCTCTTTAAAGGAGAAACATCGGGATCTGATTTGTCACTCAAACAACTAAGTGCGTAGATCACCTACATTATTCGCAGAGCGGATCCTGACAGTACACCCGCAGGTTATGATCCCAGGAAAGTCGCCTCTTCCCTAGATTTCTTTCAAGCAAGGGATTTCGAAAGCCTTCGATCCTTCACAGGCTGGAAATCTTCAAGAGTGTTTTTCAAGCACTATGCAAAGCAGGTGCACGAATTGAAGAGATACGTGGTGGCAGCAGGTAGTGTGTTAAAGCCTGCTGCCTAGTGCTGCGCAGAACAGTGAGTTATTTCGGGACTCTAACTCAACGGGTGCCTGTGTTGACCCTAGTGCGAAACATAGTGATTTTTCAAGTGCCACCTAGTGACACAACGAACTGTTCTTCTACATGGTGAAGTAACATAGACTTGAACACGTGTGCCACATGTTTATTTGGACATGAAGCGTATTTAAGACTTTAAAAAGACCTTATAGTTCCCTTGGAACTTTGGTGTGTAATGGCAAGTTCTTCCTTTTCAGATTCCCCACCCACGTCTTATGTAGTCTTTAGTCTATGTTTGTTAACTAAATTTTATTGAAATTTATTTACATCATTTCATATTAACTCAGATATTTTATTGAATAAAATAGAAATTTCGCTACCATACGCGTCTTATTTCGCCCTACTATATGAAATAAATTACTGCTAGAGAGTTTGATTACCCCTAATTTGGATCATGATTATAATCTATGTTATAATATTGCTCCTATCTGATGTATACTCACCTAAAGAAAAGTGAAATAATTGTTCCAACACAAGTACTTAACTTTCCTGATCTGTCTGCGAGACTGGCAAGATCTGCGTAGACAGGTGAGTCTTCTTCATCAGGTTACTTCAAGATGTTCCTTTCGTCCAAGTAGGACTTCCCTACCAGGGGGGCAGGAAGCCATGTCATAGTATATGCCATTGGTAGTGACATGTAATGGAGATGTCACGGTCTCTAAGGTCATCAGACTAAAGGAATATTGTTTAGAAGTCGAAGGCACTACTAAAATGGGAAAAATCCTTGATAAACTAATTTTCTAGTACACTTCCACCAGGACGTCATGGCTTGAGCCCAAAAAACGGATTTTGAGCGAAGTAAAAAATCTATTTTTGGGTGAGATAGCCATGAGGTCCTGATGTACCCGCCCTGGTTCTCTATTCTAGCCTGTCAGGCCCCTCCCTTTCTTATTGTATCATGGAGGCTGACAGAAACACCGGAAGGAATGAGGAAATGGCGCACATCGGTGACGTCATTCAAGATGGCGGCCAGCTATGGCGGCCGGATGTTGACATCGCCGAGTACCGTAACAGTAACGAAGGAGGAGAGTTTAGTAACGGCTCCTCCCATACTTGCCACACTCCCCCTCGAAGCGTAAACGCTATGTGGGGTGCAGATAGCTATGTGGCATGTTAAGCATACGTCCCGTTATTATACGATATCCTAAAGGGAAACCTCATGGGTACTCGCGTCAGAAGTTAGAATTCTGTGAAACCTTTAGTTTAAATCTCTGGGAATATCTACTGTAGTCAAATATACCCTTAGGAAGCTACTGAAGGAACCTTCCATCAGGACGTCATGGCTTGAGCCCAAAAATAGATATTTCGCTTCGCTCAAAATCCGTTATATCAGTCTGTTCAACATAAAAACATTTGCTGCAAGCTTGAACTTTTAAAGTTCTACTGATTCAACTACCCTATTAAGATCATTCCACAACTTTGCCGCAGCTAGAATAAAACTTCTAAAATACTGTGAAGTATTTAGCCTCATGATGGAGAAGGCATGACTATTAGAATTAACTGCAAACGTACAGAGTGGTCGCTTACAGTCCAGAAAGATGTGAATATAAAGAATGGTCAGAATTAAGGAAAATTTCATGCAACATGCATAGAGAACTAATTGAATAACGGTGCCAGAGATTAATATCTAGATTAGGAATAAGTAATCTAATAAACCGTAAGTTCCTGTCCAACAAATTGAGATGCGAATCAGCAGCTGAAAACAAGACAGGAGAACAATACTCGAAACAAGGTAGAATGAAATAATTAAAACACCTCTTCAGAATAGATTGATCACAGAAAATCTTACAAGACTTTCTCATTAAGCCAATTTTTTTTACCAATTGAAGAAGACGCAGACCTAATTTGTTTCTCAAAAGTAAATTTGTCATAGCGAGTCACTCCTTAAATTCTAAGTCATACAGTATTAAAAACATCAACATTGCTGAGATCCAGATGTTGAGGAGTCACTGTTGTCGACCTATTTACAATCATACTTTGAGTTTTGTTAGGATTCAACTTCATGCCTCATAATTTGACCATGCACTAATTTTAGCTAGATATCTATTGAGGGATTGAGCAACCCTAGATCTACATTCAGGAGATGGAATTGATGCAAAGGAAGAAGTATCATATGCATATGCAACGAGCTTGTTTTCTAGGCCAAACCACATGTAATGTGCATATAGTATGAAAAGTAATGGGCCAAGGACATTACCTAGAGGAACACCAGATATCACATTCCTATACTCACTATGGTGCCCATCAACAACATCTCTTTGCAATCTAAAATAACAGACAACTTTCTGCAGTCTTTATAAAAAGCAAAAGGAAAATACCATTAGAGTCTACACCTCCATAAGCATCAAGGTCCGTCAAGAGAGCTTTAATTTGTACCGCACGTGTTTCATGTGTGCTCATACACTGTAACGGTTTCGATTTTTTATGTTATCACTCGCTCTTCCCTGCACTGCTAATAGACCAACTGGTGCTATCATGCTAGCACAAGATTTATCATGTTTATGATATTCTTCCTTGGAAGTCGCTTTAGTGTATATAAACTCGATGATTGTTTATGAAAGTTTAGTTGCATTCACCTGGCCTCTCAGTTATCACCTAACTGGATCCTCCCACATTGGTGACCACTGGAGTGTTCAGCTCCCTCCCACCTTACCCGTCACTCCTGTGTTTTCCTGTTTGATGATGCCGCCCTCCAACAACGACACATCCCTGAAACTACTGCCCTTTGCTAGTAAAGAGGCATTCGCCTGGTTCCAGCACACCAAGGTCCAGTTTCGCATTAAGGGTGTGACTCACTCAAGCACTAATGCAGACTATGTTCTCACAGCGATCCCCAAAGACTCTTTCCAGGAAATACCAGATTGGCTTTCTGACCAAAGGGATAGCTCAATAGCGTGCAACTCCCTAAAACATATCTCCTGCAGCAGTACTCAACTTCACCAACCGCCCGCATAGCCAAACTTTTACAGCTCTCTCAACATCCATTGGGAACCAAAAAAGTATCGCTCGCCCTCAGGGAAATGACCAGTATCACTCGCATGCAACCTACTGCTAATGGCTCTCCTTGTGAAGTGAATCTACTTCATGCCCTTTGGGTATGGTGCTTACCCGAAGCTGTACACACTGCCATCCTTGATGCAGATATTTTGCCATAAAGGACCTGATGACCAAAGTCAACACCCTTATAGACAGCCACTTCAGCACCTTCAAGACATCCATCAACGCCTCTGCTTCTGACGAAGTGGATAACTATTTGAAATTGACTAAAGTTGACATGAATGCAGTAAGACCAAGACACCCACCCCCTGATGTGCTGGAGTGGCGACAAAACCACCCACCACCCACCACTTGCTCACGCCCCAACCAACAACCTCTACAGTCAATTACTGACACCAATCGGCCGCAGCTATAATACTACCATTCCAGATTCGGACTGCTGCGAAATTGTTCAAACAGTTGTCAGTGACCAAGAAACGTGTAAGTAGGTCATTGCCTGTGGCGGTGGCATCTCCTGTCACTAATCTTATCTTTTTTACTTGGTGCAGGTAGGGGCGTGGAATTTTTGGTAGACACTGGTGCTCACCATTCTATTCTGCCAAGGTCATTTGCAAGGACATGACACAGTCTGTCTAAATCTTCCGATGTTCACCTCGTAGCTGCCAATGGATCTGCAATTGCCACCCATGGTTACGAGAACCTTACATTATCGTTTGGAAGTGTTGTAGTAGTTTGCAAACTGTGGCCGGACTAGCACGCAGACTGCCTAGTGTCAGAAGGCCGACCACACTCTAATTTCTCACTACACAAAAAATACCGTAAATACCCAGAGATCTGGACAAAAGGTAAACAGTCAAGAAGAAATGGGCACTGGCCACTAACCCTTAATCTTATACTGGGCAAGGGGACCCAGTTATAACCTTATAATACCTCTTTTATTTTTTTCTTGGGTATACCATCTCTCTTCCACCAGTACTATGGACAAAGTTCTCCAGAACAATAACATAGCTAATGGGTTTAGGTAAGATTTTATTTTTACTTCAGCATTAGGAGAAAAAAAAAATAAGTAAAAAAAACCTACGGGCAGGTACGAGCGACATTTTGTGAAAGGAAACGCTTAGAACAGAAAAAATAAAGAACTATTCCTTTCAAAAGGAAAAGAATAAAGGTACTGTAATCATAAAAAAAGTAACATTAATCTGCAATATTGAATAAGGCTTGAACAGCAATAACAAGACTAAAATATTATCTAAAAAAACACACATTGGGCACTCCTATAACATTACAACTAACCAATCTTCACTGTAAATACACATCTCTGTTCAGTACATCGATTCAAATTTCATGGAACTAATTATCCACTATCATTAATGTTTCCATACTAAAATGGAAGGGGCACAGTATTCAGGCGTAAAACTAATGAGGCCAGAAATCTAATCAAATATCTAGAATGATCAGCTGTTGAGAGAAGCACCTAAACAAAAATTCATTTAAAAATCAGCAGCTGAATGCAACATTAAAATAAGTGTACGGAAAACATTTGTCGCAAACCTTTTGAAATTTGAGGTTTAAAACAGAGCTTTCAAATATGAGGACACACACACCAGCATCTTCATGGGAGCAGATGTGCTCATGCAGGACAAACATGAATTATATAGCTTCTTCCAGGCAGGCTTTAGCTACTCATAATGAAGCAAAATATGGTTACTCCTTTAAATCCCCAGGAAGGACACTAGAGTCAGGTTTAACAAGGCAATTAAATTTTTTATGTAGATTTTCTCACAAAAAAAATAAACATCAAAACATAGTCATTTCGGTCAAGTCCAACACCTTTAGTATCACTGTTCCAAGCTTATAACCTAAGAACACTTCAAACTTAAAGGGGAACCCTGTGATATTGTAGTTCATTACTTGGGTAACCAGTCAACGGGGTCTGGACTGATTACACTTCAAGTTTGACTCCCGGAAACTTTTTCTGTCACTGTGGTTCCTTGTTTCTGAGGACGAATATTACAACCAAGAAATAATCATATATAGTCTACATTAGGGCGTGGTTTGCTTACTATACCATTAGAACCATGACACCAATAGCTACAGTCTAGAAGACGAGTGAGCCATCTGTTTACATCAGCAGATAAAACCAATTTCCTCAACAGAGTGCACAACCAAATTTGCTCTGACTTTGGCAGAATTCTCAGTATCCACCTTCTCTATTTCCAAATTCCCAACTGGGTGTAGGGCGTGCTGCTAGTTATATGTTAAAAAAAAAGAAAAAAAAAAAAAACGTTTCCAGATGTGATAGGGGTGACATGATACTAATGTACATCATACAAAACGAAGAAAAAATATTTTAGTTTTAATACAAGCCAGTAACTGACAGCACCTCCTTACTTAGGTTATTAGAAAAACATTTCAATATTAGTTCAATATTTCATTACAAAGAACAAAAGATTTCAGTAGAAAGGTAGAATGATCAATTAAAAATAATTTAATTTATCATCTCTCCCTTCACGTAGTTATCCAATATCATCTATCTATATCACATCAATATTATTACAGTCTTTGGTAATGGCTTAAGGAAAGATAATTCAGTGAGAGGATAGGATGACAAATTACATCGAGATGGATGTATACATAATTGTTTAAACTGGATATCAACTTGTCATCCCAACCCTCAAACCTTACAAATAAGGTGTACAGGCATACTTAGTCATAAAATTAGTCGAGGCAAAAGAGAAAGTGCATTCATTGTAGTAAAAAATCAATTTCATAGGATATAAAAATTATTGCTTTTATACCATTACAACAATAAGAATTTACTAAATCAAATAAAACATAGTCACTGTCATGGAAATATAAAACAAATTATTTTTGTCAATTACACAAACCATGACTCAATTCAGTTTTCCTCACATTCCTCAGCCTTCAACTACCCCAATGTGGGAATCAAAAATGACTAATAGAGATTAATATAAAAAGAATGAAATAAGGAAAAAAAAATTTTTTCCGTACTTAATTCAAGGGGAGATTTATAGTTCTTCTGAGTCTCAAAATTCTGTCTTGTGACATATGCCAGGATTCAACAACCTGCACGCGAGTAATATTAATGTCACGTAACACTGAAGATAGGCTAAGCCGGCGACTCTCCAAGTACAAGCGAGGTGCCTTCAACTGCTTGATAACCTTGCATAATACCTAATATTTGCAGGCTAACAACATTCTCTGATATGGACCAGAGACAGAATCCATATAAACAAAAGACAAAAAAATCCTGAAAAATCTGGCGAATATTCAGGGAAAAGCTTTGGTTGAGAAGACTCAAACAGAGCTGTCACATTCAGATTAGATAAACCCGACTATGCCTCTTCATCCTCGAATTGCACCATGTTTCAAACTTCTATCCAAATGCTGGAAAGGGTTCAAATTCTGAGGAAACTCAGGAGTGGAAGACTATTCCCTTTCTGCAGTTTTTGTCTGATCAGTGAGACGAGGCTTCCACTCAATAACTCGAGGCTGAACTAGAGGTATGTCAGGAACTGGACCTTTAAACTTAGCACATGGGAGACTACATCCACTAGAGATGGATTCTCTGGCAACAGTCAGTCATCACATTCTGGTAGCAAAAAGCCAAGATGGTCATCATCAGGATAACTGGACACTGCTAAATTACAAACAGGGCTAGAAAGTCTAAACTGGAACTCTTGGAGCAAGCAGAAAGCGGTTCAAACAACGGAATGCTGGAAAATTCCCAGAATTCCCAACTCCATGGAGGATGAATGACACCTTCCTCTTGGAAAGAGGAGGCTAAGAATCGAGGTGTTTGAAATTCGGGCACAGGAGAATGAACCATCGATTCAGGATGGGGTTCTACACATTTCAGTGGAGCTGTTCTCCCACAGTTGGAGGATCAAACGATCTCAGACCAATTCAGGCTTCAATATAGGAGTCTCATCAAAATTTTTCTCTCCTAAGTCCTAGCTGGTGTAAGGATGAACTTGGGCTAAGAAATAGTTCTTAATGGACAGTAACTTTTCCTTTGCCATCGGGACTTGTTACAATCTCGAGACAAAAGGTATGATGCGACTATTGCAGCCACACCATACAAATTATTATCACTACTAGAATCTTAACTCTAAGAGACTTCAGATGCAGTCAGACTATTATCTACAAGGCCTGAACTACTCTGAGTCTCAGTTACAGGATCAGGACCCATCAGATACTAGAGAAAGGCCTCCTAAGATAGAATAGAGGTTCAATCCAGGCCTTTAAGCTGGATATGGTGAGCCTTTACCTGTTCACCATCAGGCAGTCTCTGCAGCTCATAGGTGACATTTTAATATACCTTAGTAACACGGAATACCCCTCAAACCTACGGATGAGCTTGCTCGACAGAAGATGTCCCAACTGGTGCAGCTTCTTAAGAACCAGAGAACCCTCCTTAAATGGTTTGTACCGAGGGTGCCCGTCATCTCATGTGTCTTGCATTTCTGCTAAGAGCAATGGAATACTATCAACACCTTGAGCACCCTTCAGAATGCTCTCAGCTGGAGTACAACCAATTTCAATGTGGTTTGAATAGTTGTAACATACTAGTCCCATTTCCAAGATTCCCCAGAAATCAAACTTAGTAACTCACCAACGGTATGGTTCATTCACTCCACTAAACCATTACTAAAGGGTTTATACAGAGTTGTTTTCACATGTAGAACATTGTACCAGTCCAACAACTCAGTAAATTCCTGGGAAATAAACTCAGGGCCATTATCAGTCAATATCCACACTAGAACACGTAGAATAACAGGAAAAAAACAGTCCTCAAGTGCTTGGCATATTGTACTGCTCATCTTATTCCTTATAGGTACTGCCGCCACCCACTTGAAATAATGGTCGACTACCATCAGACACCCAATAAAACCAATACTGTTTGTTTAGAGACTCACAAGGTCCATAACTACCAATTGAATAGGAGAAGAGGTTACTATTTTCATGGTTGACTGGGGAACCACCTCCCTTGAACCCTTATAAGTCTGACATTCCCAACACGTCTGGCACATATCCATAATCATACTACTCAAAGATTTGTGGCAAATGAGTCAACGGAACATTGCAGTCATTTAGCTGATACTCCAGGGAGCATTCTGGAGGTGTGTCTCGGCAACTAGGTCAATCAGGATATTGAAAGGACTACAGGGACTACTGAGATATCTGGGTTCCTTTTCACAAGCAGACCCTGGTGCACATCCACGTCAGACCAACATCTATATGGCAGATAGGAGCATGGAAACCAAGATGCAGGAGAGTAGATCATCTTGATGACAGATTGCATCTGTCGATGATCTACCTGGATCTTGGCCACCTTCATAACGGACAGAAAAGCATTCCCAGATTTCTGTCCACAGTCAGATTTAGGGTTAGTCACTTTCATGAAAGCCTCTATGGCCTGACTAAGTGGGTGTTTCCCAAGAAACCAGTCAGGGTCCAAGATATATAAGTGATGATTACCCATTGTAATTAGCTCTGCCCATACAGTGGTATATAAGTTTTCAGAAGAGTCTCTGCCAATGAGATATGAATAAAAAGAGAAAACCAGAAGTCGGACGGACCCCAGTTCAAAAGGGACTCTTCCCTTCAGACAACAAACACCTATCTTCAAAATCTTGTTATGTCCGATACAAAGAGATGAACAAAAATAGCTAGCCTTTCCTGCTTGTGACGAGAAGTAGCCAACACTGCCTGCGGGTTGCATTCCCTTTTGCACGATCACCGAATTCTAGGAGAAAACATTTGCTGTCTTATCTGTGATGTCTTTGACTTTGAAGTCATTGTGCCAGCTGCAGCTGAACTTTAGCCACCCTTCTGTGACGTTGTGAAGCCTAAAATCACTGTATCAGCATTATATTAACAGCTAAAAACATCTTAACAACGTTCCATTTAGACATTTTATTACTCTATTCACCAGCCTGTTAATATTTTGAATAGTTAATTTGTCATTGAAAGTAAGAAATAACATTGAAATTTAAATTTCTTTGTAAATAAACTTGTCAATAAATGTGGTTTCATTATGTAAGTTTATTTCTAGATTCATATCCCATATTTCAATTGCTGTAGTTGAATCCTTTTTATTTAGAGATTGAAAGAACCTGTAACGATTCTAATATCATAAAAGTAGTAGTCACCCAATGCACAAGAAAACCAACAGGTTCCGGGACTAGCTCTGACTGTTCATCATGACACCCACAATAAGATGTTGATGAATCTTCCCAGATCACATGGTTACTGTGTTCTTATGGCTGTACCCTGCTAATTGAAACGCCTGAGAGTTCTAAGGTCAGTATGTACCACCATTCTTGAATAGGGCTGCCCTGTGTTATTCACGACAGATAACACAAGCTTTTCAGAGGACACTGCTGATGGAAAAGGATCAACTCATAGAATGATTGTTACTGTATAGGTACCAGAATGCAGAGGTTCCTGGAATACCCCTTACACCACCCTTGAAGATAGGCAATACCCAGAGCTTCTCCATCACTCCAAACCATGTAGATATGCTGCACTCTGCTGAACCAAAACTACAGTTTGCCAAGAGATCAAAGTAGTTTATCACCAGTAAGGGAATCTCAGGGTCCTACCAGATTTCACAACTAGGATGGCTTGTTGCTACTTCTTTATCCAGAATGGATGCAGGGAAAGGATCAAGCAAATTTCAAGACAGAGAAAGATACAAGTCACTGTTGCCTGAAAGAAAACCACTTACCCAAGTCGGAGCCCTACTATTATTCATTGAGGTTTCACACAAGTGATCAACCTTGCTGACTGTGATCATGTAGGCAACTTAACTAAGAAAGATGGCTATTGGTGAAAAACACCCCTCTGTCATTTCATTTGACGTGGCAACTGCTAGATGCCAAATCTGACCTGAAATATACAGCTGTTCCATGATTGGAAGAGATACAGGTACATGTTGTAATGGCTCCCCTCTCCTATTGGTGCCTCTATGGAGAGCTCAGGTATCGATGATGTCTGGATGGCAACTGATATCTATAGGTCTGCAATAACAAGGAAAACCCTGAAATATGTCTATCTTAAGTATGCTCTTTGTGCTCACGCCTATTAATATATAACTCTCTATGATATGGTACTGGAAGAGTTCTTCAAGGACAACTGTAAGAGGTTTGTTTGAAGGCAACAGAGAGAGTTAAAGCTACTTGTTCAGAGGGGAGCAAACATACAAAAGTTGAGTCTATGAAACAAGAAAACACCATCTTACTTAAGGCATTAACTCCTGTTGACATCACCACCGTTTTCCAAGAATGGGAGAAACAGAAATCCAAGAATGCAATATTCCAGGAAATGACAAACTACCTGCTGTACATCGAGTGGAAGCAATCCTGGTCTTTGTCAGTGCAACCCGTAATGCTAACCAGGAGCTTCATCTCCAAGCTGGAGAGAAGATTGGTAAGCTCTTCTTTCCCTTTGACAAGTGCTGTATTAACCCATGACAGGACCCCGAGTGTTCAAGTTTCTTTGGGGCTCTTACCATCCCCCAATGGGGTACCCCTGCAAATTTCACATTCTCTTTTTACACAATTTATTATAATGATATTACTACAGAAGTAAATCATTCACAATTCTCAAATTTAACAGTAAATGTAAAAAAGTTGCACAGGTCCATGCTCTTGGTGGGCCCCAGATCTTGCTGGACCCCAAGGCTTCAGCCTAGTCAGCCTTATGGATAATGCAGCTCTGCCTTTGACCAGATCATATACAGGCAACTCTGGCCCAGATGCATCACAGACATGCATAATCTGAAGACCAATCACCTTGAAACTTGGGAAGAACTGCAAGTAGGCAACATTGCTGTCAAAAAAAATGTCAGTCCCCTTCGAATCCACTTGGGCGAATTCATGTGAACATCTGAAAATGCTGATGAAAATTCATTCTGGACTTGTAAGCATTTTGGACAATGGCAATCCTAGTCTGAGCTTTTCCCTGATCACGCAAGAACTCTCCTGTGTTGTAAAAAAGATCAAGAGTCAGTTTGGCTTGGAGTCTGACAAAACAAGAAATTATCATGACCTTGGGCGATGTACTATCAAAAAGGAGAATGTTGTTATCAAAAAGATCAAGGCAGCCATACTGAAACATAGGAAGCCATTTGCTGCTAAAGGTGACAAGCTGTACAATGTAATCAATCATTCATACATCCCTGATGAGTATGTACCTACAATATTGAATGCATCTGTGACTGGTCAAAGACAAGACAAGACAAGACAAGACTATAGATCGAAAGCCGACCAAGGACTTGTACGGTAGATTGATGGTCCTGTAAATATCCAAAGAAACATCAACCAGGAAGAGGCAATAGGGAACCATTAATTCACTCTGAATCTGAGATCCCTTTTTGTTCCAGATAGTGCAATCCTGCCATGCCTGGTCAAATTTAAATTTGGTTAATTTTCTCATTAAATTGGCAACGGAGGGAACTCCACAGGATGATCACCAGTCAGAAGATGGGATGGACACCACACCAGATGTTCAAAGGAGCAAGAAATCCCAGGTAGATGAAATAGTTCTTCTACAGAAGATGGCAAAAGACCAGCAACCAATATTACAGTCAAAGATCTCACTGAATGCTTCAACGGCAGGTTTATGTCTGTCACAAAAGATTATAATGAAATCGTCCTTATGTTTGACACACACAGGGAGGATTCTCTGAAGGGTACCAATCTATTAAAAAGGCCAGAGATGACACAATCCTAAAACAAATCCCAATAAGCCGGTTCCTTTCATATAACAAGATGAAGGCTGACCTGACTAATTATCTTTCTGCAAAGACTCTAGAGTTTAACAGTACATCATACAAACTGATCATCACCTCTTCTTTAGGGCATGGTATCTGGAGCAACGAAGACTTGCTATTCCAGGTTAACCATCATGAAGAAGCAGACACATTGTCAATTTACCAAGTTGTCCTGGCATCACATCAAAACCCATCTGATGTATAATTTTTTTCTTCTTACCAAACACAGATGTCCTAGCGTTGATAATAGTAAACTATAAACTAATGCTGAAGAACATGTCCATTTTCATGTCTTTTTGGTTTTAGGGATAGACCCAATATGGAGAGCCATTGGGTCAGAAGAGCAGACTTTGCTACCCATACTTGCATTCACTAGCGGTGACAACATTGGATGATTCCCTTGTATAGGCAAAGCAATCTGATTGCAAGTTTACATGAAAGCAGTTAGGGACCAAAACTGTTGGCCACTCTGACTAGTTTTGTCTTTGCAGACTACCCCCAAAGGCATCTACATCAAGATAATCTCCAAACTGTGGTGTAATCCTCAGTAAGCATTTGACAGAAAGTGACAAGCTACCACCTACCCTTGGAGCTTTGAAACAACATGTTCTGAGAGTCCACATTCAAGCTAGAGTCTGGAGGCAGGCCATCATAGCTCTGCAGGATCCTAAGTTGAAACCAACTTTCCAGCTCCAAAGAGAATCATTTAAATGGTTAGCTTCTAATAAAAAAAAAAGACTTTTCTTCTGCCAGATGTTCTTGCAGATCAAAAACTTGTACTGTGCCAATATTTTCAAGTGCGGCAGCTATTGATAAAATGATGAGGACACAGAACAAGTATAAAACTAATGATGATGATGCTGGTGATGATATTGTGACAGGCTGAGAGAGGGTTGTGAACTTAAAGGCAGGATGCAATCAACTGAGTTGTTTATTAAGGAACACTCTCCTTTATATACAAAACCTCAAGGCAACAGGACATAACATGTTTGAGAGACAGACAATATTACAGAGCAAAACCAGCAAACATGAATTTTCATGTTCGTTTTAGTGCGAGGGAAGAGCGGAGATACAAGCATAATATATACAAAAGGAATTATGTACAATTGTGTGACACACGGTTGGTACATGGCTCCCCCTCTAAAAATGACATACTGAACATGTTAAATAGGTGCCCTGAATCTGGAGAGGTAGTAATAAAAACTGCGCCGATTAGGGGCAGTGAGTGGCTGTAGAAGTCGATGGTTGGGGTGTAAGCGAGTGGTGGATGATGGGTGGCTGTGTTGCTGCTCCGGCTCGTCACGGGGTAGGCGAGTGTGTCCTACGGCATTCATAGGCGTGTGTGTCCTACGGCATTCATAGGCGTGTGTCCTACGGCATTCATAGGCGTGTCCTACGGCATTCATAGGCCTACGGCGTTCAATTGGCGTGTATGCCCTACGGCATTCATAGGCGTGTATGTCCTACAGCATTCACGTCACGAGTGGAGGCGTTGAGGGAGGTTTTGAAGGTCATGAAGTGACTGTCCATAAGGGCACGAAGTAGGTTCACCGCACGAGGAGAGCTGTCTGCGGCAGGTTGCAGGCGAGCGATACTGGTCATTTCCCTGAGGGCAAGCGAAGCCCTTTGGTCCCCCAACGGTTGTTGCGAGAGCTGAAAAAGCTTTGCTATACGGGCGGCTGGCGACGGCATGTACTGCGAAAGAAGGTATGTTTTGAGGGCGTCATACGCTATTGGGGTGTCTCCTTGTTCACAAAGCCAGTCGGATATTTCTGGGAAGGTGTCCTCGGGTATCGCCGCGAGAACATAATCCGCTTTGGTGGTTGAGCGAGTCACGCCCCTGATACGAAACTGGACTTCTTCGCGCTGAAACCAAGCAAACGCCTCTCCGCTGGCGAACGGTGAAAGTTTCAATGGGGTGGCCGCAGCGCCAACTGCTGTAGTAGAGTCCGTCATAGTACCAACGATGGAGGGGCGAGGGAGGTGGGGGTGGAAGGCAGTGGGAGCGAGTCGACTTCTGGGGTCACCAATGTGACTGTGCCGAGTGAGGTTAGAGGGGGCGGGTTGAAGAGGTGTCGACAAGTACGAGTCTGCATTGACCAATCGTCGGTGGGCGACATCGACCAGAAGGTGGAAATGAGAGAGGAAATCTGCACCGAGGATTGGCATTGTGACGTCAGCAACGAGAAACTTCCAATTGAATTTACCGTTTCCGAACGATAATGTGAGGTTCTCGTAACCGTAGGTGGGTATCGCAAATCCGTTGGCAGCTACCAAGCGGACGTCGGCAGATGTAGACAGACTACGTCGTGCCTTGAAGAGTTTCCTTGGCAAAAGAGAACGACAAGCACCCGTGTCTACCAAAAATCGCACGCCCGTTCCTGCATCCTGTAAAAAGAAAAGATTAGAAACATGGGAGGCCACCGCCACAAGCGATGGCCTACTTACACGTTTTTTGGCCACTGACAATCCTTGGCACATTTCTTCGCGGTTGCCCCGAATCTGAAGTGGTAGTAGCAAAACTGCGGCAGATGGGAGGTAGTAATTGGAGGTGTATGTACCAAATGGAGTGGTGATGGCGGTCTTGGGGATGTCTTCTGGGCAGAAAACTTCCGGGTACGACGTGAGGAGGTGGGCGTAGGCATCCGTGGGTGCGCTGATGTGGAGAGCGGAGATACAAGCATAATATATACAAAAGGAATTATAAGTCCAGTTTCGTATCAGGGGCGTGACTCGCTCAACCACCAAAGCGGATTATGTTCCCGCGGCGATATCCGAGGACACCTTCCCAGAAATATCCGACTGGCTTTGTGAACAAGGAGACACCCCAATAGCGTATGACGCCCTCAAAACATACCTTCTGCAGCAGTACTCGCCGTCGCCAGCCGCCCGTATAGCAAAGCTTTTTCAGCTCTCGCAACAACCGTTGGGGGACCAAAGGGCTTCGCTTGCCCTCAGGTCACTCCGGGGTCATCAATGTGACGGGTCGAGAGAGGGTTGTGAACTCAAAGGCAGGATGCAATCAACTGAGTTGTTTATTAAGGAACACTCTCCTTTATATACAAAACCTCAAGGCAACAGGACATAACATGTTTGAGAGACAGACAATGTTACAGAGCAAAACCAGCAAACATGAATTTTCATGTTCGTTTTAGTGCGAGGGAAGAGCGGAGATACAAGCATAATATATACAAAAGGAATTATGTACAATTGTGTGACACACGGTTGGTACAATATGCAAAGACTTCTTAGTTGCCTGGAAAAATTAAACCTATTTTTGTTATCGGGAGCATATTGGTTCTGAATCGAAACTAGCTTTGTGGAACATTCACTTCTGATCATTTGTAAAATATTCAATAAAATTGATTATTTCAGTCAAATAAGTTTACGGTTGAATCTAGCTTATTTACTTTGATAACATTCGATTCCTTGGCTATGAAAATGGCAGTTTAACTTTGAAAAAAAAATTTTTTTGGTTATTCAGAAGTTGAGATATGAAAGAAATTTTTTTATGACATCCATTTTATAAAAATAAGGTTGTGGTCACGTATGTACCAGGGCAAATGGAAACATTGTTTATTTTAATTGTTTATGCAATTAGGTTTCTATAAATATATAGTTTTGATACTTTACAAAATTCTGGCGAAATACACAGTGAACCTGACTAGTATCATTATCATCATCACCATCAGCCATTACTAGTCCACTGCAGAACAAAGGCCTCACACATGTCCTTCGACTTCCGTCTGTGTAAGGTCTTTTCATGAGTGTATTCCTGCAAATTTTCTTAACTCCTCAATCCATGATCTTCTCTTTCTTCGTCTGCTTCATTTTTAATCTTTAGGACCCATTCTATTATTCTTAATATTCCTCTATTATCTGTCATTCTCACTATGCGTTCTGCCCATTTCCAATTCTTTTTCTAATATGTTGTTAGAATATTCTCCAGTTTACTTTGCTCTCACATCCATATTGCTCTTCCTCCGTCTCTTAGTGTTATTCCCATCATTATTCTTTCAAAGACTTATTGAGTCGTATCTAGCTTATGTTCTAAGTCTTTAGTGATGCTCCAAGTTTCTGATGTATAAGTTAATACTGATAAAACCATCTGTTTGAATACATTTCTTTTTTGAGAAAGTGACATTTTACGTTTCAAAATCTCATTTTGTTTACTAAAAGCTCTTCATCCTATGCTTATACTTCATCTGAATTAGGTCTTACGTCCTGGGAAAACACCAACTGCTGTCTGTCCCAAGTACGTGTATTCATTAACTATCTTTAGAGGTTCGTCCATAAGCACTATTTTTGGTCTCTGAATTTTATTGAACATTATCTTAGTTTTACTCATAAACATTTTCAGTCATATATTTCTGTATTTTTTCTATCAAAGCCTTCAATGATCTTTTGCAATTCCTCCCATAATTGATTAAACAGAACTATGACCTCTGCGAATCTTAAATTGTTAAGGTATTCCCCATCAGTGTTAATTCCTACAATTTGCCAATCTAAATTCTTAAAACTTCTAGGTAAGCTGTAAATAATTTATGAGAGATGGGGTCTCCCTGTCTATCTCCTTTCTCAACCAGATTTTTTTCAAATTCATTATGTAGTTATAGGATTGCTGAGCTTCCTATATAGACATATTCAAGTGTCGTAACATAACATTCATCTATCCCTTGTCTTTGAAAAGCTTTCATTACTGCAGAGGTTTTGACAAAAACAAAAGCTTTCTCATAGTCTATAAATCCCATATACATAGGTCTGTCATACTCTGTTGATTTTTCCATTAGTTGATCAATCACATGGATATAGTTGATCAATCACATGGATATAGTCAGTTGGTGTGTAGTGTACTCACTTCTAAAGCCTGCCTGTTCTCTTGGTCTACTATAGGTATCTTTCTATTCAGCCTAATATGAGATTTGTAAATATTTGATATATTACTGGGAGTAGACTTTTAGGCAGTAATTTTGCAGGCATTTGGTGTCTGCATTTTTTGTGAATTCTTATAATGATAAAGTTTTTCCAAGCTGTAGGTATAGAGCATTCTTGCAAACATTTTGTGTAAAATTTAACAAGGTTTACCTCCAAGAAATCTCCTCCATCTATTATTAAATCAATTGTTAGGCCATCTTATATTGCTACTTTGCCTCTTTTCATGCCTTTTAATGCTTTCTTTACTTATCCTACTGTTACTTTTCGTACCAGCTCAGGTGTTTCATTATTTCAATTGGGAAAGTTATTTCTTATATCACTATTGTATAGAAATTTTCTGCAATTTTCACCACTTCATCTCTTGTCTTGATAATAATTCCATATTCATCTTTTAATCCTACGGGCCGACCAAGGGAAAGGCCCGTGCCAACAAGAAGTGTTGTCTGTAATACACTACGAACGAACATCTTTTAAAGCACCCTGTAACAAGTCTTCTTTTCATCAATATAATACTTCTTTCTTTCTTTAGTGTTTCCTCAGTTTTGATCCAATTTGGTTTAAGAATGTTTTGGGTTTTTAATTTGTTTATTATTTTAGGTAGTTCTGCTAATTCTATTTCATCTCTCTTTGATTTTACTCCAGTTTCCACTCCTCTTTTTATTAGGTTTTTTATCTTCTCAGATGGTTTCCCTAGATCTCGCTTAGGACCTTTTCACCTATCTCTTGTGCTGATTCCAATACAAATTTTATTAAAGTACTGTGCATTTATTCTTTACTTGATTTCATTTCATCATGCAGCCTACTTGGGAGTACCTATTTTGTATTGCTAACCTAAACTCATCAGATTTTTCTCGTATTACAGGAGTGTTTATTTTCTTTCTTAAAATTGAGGTTTTCTCTCTCTTTCCTTAGATTTAAACAAATTTTGCTTTTCAACATTTTATGGTTATTTGACTTTAACTTTCTTAGCACTGTTACACCTTTAATTAGATTAAATTTTTCTCTGAGAATGAAATCTAGCTATTATTTCAGTTCTCCCTTTCGTCTTCTCCATGTGCATTTTATATCTTTCTTTTTATGAAAAAAGGGGTTTATGATTATGAAATTATTTCTTTCAGAAAAATCTGCAAGCATATCTCTGTCGTGACTTATGCCTACTCCAAATATACTGCTGATTATCCTCTCTTCTTTTGACACACTTTAGCATTAAAACTACACAAAGTAAATGTAAACTGAGTCATATGTTATTTTCATAAATATCTCCAGATCTTCATAAAAATTCTCTTTTTTTTTTTCCTTTGTGTAAGATGTTGTTGGTACATACGTTTGAATGATCTTCAGATTATACTTCATATAGGTTGGCCAGGGCACCAGCCACCCGTTGAGATACTACCACTAGATATTTATGGGGTCCTTTTACTACCCAGAAGGTACTACATTGGATCCTTTTCTCTGGTTACGGTTCTTTCCCTTTGCCTACACATACACCGAATAGTCTGGCCTATTCTTTACATATTCTCCTGTCCTCATACACCTGACAACACTGAGATTACCAAACAATTCTTCTTCACCCAAGGGGTTAACTTCTGAACTGCAATTTATTCAGCGGCTACTTTCCTCTTGGCAAGGGTAGAAGAGACTCTTTAGATATGGTAAGTAGCTCTTCTAGGAGAAAGACACTACAAAATCAAACGATTGATTTCTAGTCTTGGGTAGTGCCATAGCCTCTGTATCATAGTCTTCTACTGACTCTGGTTAGAGTTCTCTTGCTTGAGGGTACACTCGGACACACTCTTCTATCTAATTTTCTTCCTCTTGTTTTGTCAAAGTATTTATAGCTTATATAGGAAATATTAATTTTAATTTTGTTACTGTTCTTAAAATATTTTACTTTTCCTTGTTTCCTTTCCTCACTAAGCTATTTTCCCCGTTGGGGCCCCTAGGCTTATAGCATCCTGCTCTTCCAACTAGGGTTTTAGCTTAATTGTTGGGAATTTTCGAACTGATCACTCGAAATTCCCGCCATTTAACTCCACCTACGTTACGTCAAATTGGAGGGAGGGTTGAGAGAACTCGCGGGCGAATGAATGTGGTTTAAGACGAGACTGTTTTAGAACCTAGAGAGCAACCGCCTGATAGGGAAGGCGCTGAGGTTAAAGAAATCGAGCATTTGTAATTTATGATTCAGAAATTTAATGTCATTTTATTGTAACATGACGAAAATATCCTATGAAGAAATTTAGGTTCAGAAAAACCGCAGGAACAAGGTGTCGTCAGGGGTGCAGAGCTCAGCTCTGCCTCTTTTTACCGACGTCCTCAGCAGAAGTAAGTCCTTAATTGTACACTCTCTCCCCCCCTATTGTACCCAGGTCGGTTTCCCTATTGGTTTTATAAGTGTTCTGTAAGATTTGTATCTATGTATATATAGTCGATCCTTGTGATTGGGGATCAGTGCTGTCTTGTAAATTACGTGAAAAAGCCTCGGTATGCCGTCTATCGAGGCAACTTATTAAAAGGTTAATTAATTTTGCTTAATTTTGAGTCCGGTGCGGACTTAGTTTTTTTCAGTAACACATGAGGTCATTTAGTCCAGTGTCTCTTTTGTATGTCGAGTAAATATTTGATTATGTATTTCCCTCGTATTAAATAATTATTTTTGTAATAAACTTGTTAAAATATAGCTGTATTTTAGTTAACTCCTGAAAGGTTTTGGGAATCTTGCGTCTTCAAGGCCTTGCGATCCGCCCAGTACATCGGGCAGATTTAACCCTGGAACGGTACGGTGGGTCGTCCGCGACCCCGAGCGTAAAAAAAAAAGAGGTTTTTCTCACGTGACTCACCCCCGTGACTGAATTTGTGGGTGATCGACCTGCAGTAGGTGTCTCGCCTACACGCTCTAGTAGTGTCCAGATGTGCATTGCTGTAGCTGTACTCCTTCCCCGATTTCTGAGACGCGTCGGGGTCGAGCGCGACCGAGTTTACCCTTCTAAGGTAATTTGCATAATTATCAAAGTTATTACGTATTATGAAATTGTCGTAGAATGGTGCAACTTGTATAGGTTATCAGTTGTGGAAAGTCTTCGTGGATTGTTTGGCTACCATGTGCATGATTTTTTTTTAGTTAAAATGTCGTTCATCACCACGAGAACCATTTTACCGCGAGTGCCCCTTTTTCATTTTTTTAAATTTTTTTACCAAGTCATTTTTCCGTAAGATATTGCCAAATAGTGTCGTAAAACTTTTGCTTTTTTAGTGTTGGAAAGTGTGTCTAGATGATCTGGCTACCCATGCGTGACTTTGTTTTTGTCAGATACGACGTAGTTATTGGTATATTGGGTATTTAACTGCGGTTGCCAATTTCTGTTTTTTATCAATATTTGTAAAAATTTACTACGTAGTAAGGAATTGCCGTATATTATTGATTTTTTTCATGTTTATGTGTTAGAAAGTGTGCCTTGATGGTTGGGCTAACACGTGCATGTCTTTTTTTTTTTATCTGAGATGCCGTATATTAGAATGTTGGGCATTTTACCGAGAGTGCCCCTTTTTCATTTTTTTTCATTTTTTTGCCAAGTCATTTTTCCGTAAGATATTGCCAAATAGTGTCGTAAAACTTTTGCTTTTTTAGTGTTGGAAAGTGTGTCTAGATGATCTGGCTACCCATGCGTGACTTTGTTTTTGTCAGATACGACGTAGTTATTGGTATATTGGGTATTTAACTGCGGTTGCCAATTTCTGTTTTTTTTCAATATTTGTAAAAATATATTCGTAGTAAGGAATTGCCGTATATTATTGACTTTTTATTTTCATGTTTATGTGTTAGAAAGTGTGCCTTGATGGTTGGGCTAACACGTGCATGTCTTTTTTTTTTATCTGAGATGCCGTATATTAGAATGTTGGGCATTTTTCCGCGAGTGCCCCTTTTTATTTGTTTTGCATTTTTTTGCTTAGTCATGTTACCGTAAGGAATTGGCAAGTAGTGTCGCAAAACTTATATTTTTATATTGTTGGAAAGTGTTTCTAGATGATCTGGCTACCCATACCTATTTTTTTTTAGCCAGATATAGCGTATATATAGGTATGTGTTCGATTTTCCTGTGATTGCCATTTTTTCGTTTTTTCCCATTTCTTTCAAAATTACTACGTACTAAGGAACTATCACAGAGTAATGATTCATTTAGATGTTTATTTGTCGGAAAATGTGCCTTGATGGTTTGCCTAGCACGTGGCTGAAATTTTTTTTTCTGAAATGCGTATAATAAAATGTTGGCCATTTTTCCGCGAGTGCCCCTTTTTATTTGTTTTGCATTTTTTTACTTAGTCATGTTACCGTAAGGAATTGGCAAGAAGTGTCGCAAAACTTATATTTTTATAGTGTTGGAAAGTGTTTCTAGATGATCTGGCTACACATGCCTATCTTTTTTTTAGCCAGATATGGCGTATATATAGGTATGTGTTCGATTTTCCGGTGATTGCCATTTTTTCGTTTTTCCCATTTCTTTCAAAATTAATACGTACTAAGGAACTATCACAGAGTAATGATTCATTTAGATGTTTATTTGTCGGAAAATGTGCCTTGATGGTTTGCCTAGCACGTGGCTGAAATTTTTTTTTTCTGAAATGCCGTATATTAGAATGTTGGCCATTTTTCCGCGAGTGCCCCTTTTTATTTGTTTTGCATTTTTATTGCTTAGTCATGTTACCGTAAGGAATTGGCAAGTAGTGTCGCAAAACTTGTATTTTTATAGTGTTGGAAAGTGTTTCTAGATGATCTGGCTACCCATGTCTATCTTTATTTTTAGCCAGATATGGCGTATATATAGGTATGTGTTCGATTTTCCTGCGATTGCCACTTTTTCGTTTTTTCCCATTTCTTTCAAAATTACTGCGTATTAAGGAACTATCACAGAGTAATGATTCCTCTAGATGTTTATTTGTCGGAAAATTTTGTTTACTTCTTTTTTGATTGAATATCGTCAAATTTTTTTAGCTAAAATATTATATTGTTTTACATTTTTTTTTTTTTCGATTTTATTTCCCTTCAAAAAATTTCTTTTGGGTCAGAATTTTAATTTTATAGTCGTAAAATAATCGACAATTATCCAGCAACCCACCATACAATTTTTATGCATATCCAAGAATAATTAGATTAGTAAATAACACCTTGAAATTGACATACCCTTCCTACATTTCAAGTGGCAGATTAGGGAGTCTGAGTCAGTGTGGTTGGCGGCCATTTTGTGGACATATCCGAAGCGTAAGTTGCCCTATCTATATATATTCTTGTTCCCTATAGAATTTGTGATATTTTGGTATATTTTTACCTGCATAAATATCATATTATATATTAAATATATGTATTTTTTTACGAAATTTCTAAGTACTCAAAAAATGACCTTTAGATATGGCCCCTGATATAAATGTAATTTACAAAATAATGAAGATTTTTTTACATATTTTTATTTTAGGATAACATATGTTTATTCCCTAAAAAAATTAGCCACTTCCTATTTCATTTGGGTACCCAAAAAAATTCATGAAATTTGGACAATTTTTTTTGGCCAAAAAAAGTTACCCTTTTTTTCTCATTTCAGATCTTCACCTCCATGGGTCTGACTTCATCCAAAATACATCAAGATGTGTCCTAAACATTCAAGAATCAATTCCTAAAAGGATTTGTGTATATATGTATAAACTTTTTTTTTATGAATTTTTATGTAAGGTCTTTTTTTCTACTTAATTTTTTAAAATATTTGTAATAAATAGTTTTTCTACAGATGAGTAGTTTTTATCTTTACAGTTGTTTTAAGCATTCATTGAAGTTTTTTCTGGCAAAAGAAAAAAGGAGGTTACTGCAAAAACTGATTTTTCAAGAATTTTTTTTGGCGTTGGGGTCGCGCGCGTCCGAGTATACCCTTAAAGGGGTGTCCGAGGAGCGTACCTATCCAGGGTTAATAAACTGGTGAAATTCACAACATTAATAATAATATTAATAATAATAATAATATAGTTTGATAATCAATCCTGCAATTCTACCACTAGTACTACAAAATTCTTCTATGTTACTTGCGAGATTGTTGTTAATGATGGTATATATATATATATATATATATATATATATATATATATATATATATATATATATATATATATATATATATATATATATATATATATATATATATGATAAATTTTTGCACATTTAAACGTGTTTTTTTTTCATATTTCAAATAAGCCATATATATTAATGCATTAAAGTCTGGATTCTCTTAACGACCTCGGGAACAGAGCCCTAGGCGGAATCACCCAAAGACTATAATATTAGACCGGCCGGGATTCGAACCTTGGTCCAGGATATCTGTATGCCAGTGACCATACCACTCAGTCACGAAGAAAGATAAAAGTTAGTGACAATTCTTCTGTCATTTCTTCGTGGCTGAGTGGTATGGTCACTGGCATACAGATATCCTGGACCAGGGTTCAAATCCCGGCCGGTCTGATATTATAGTCTTTTGGTGATTCCGCCTGGGGCTCTGTTCCCGAGGTCGTTAAGAAAATCCAGACTTTAATGTATTAAAGGAGCGATGAAACGTTGGTCAATTGGACAAGGCTGGACTTGGGGTGGGGGGAGTAACTTACTCCAAGACTCTGTTTGGCTCGCTGCGTAGCACTCCGCAACGACTCGAACAGAGTACACACAATGTACAACATACAGCAATGTTACCCCGGGGCAATAAACTCTTACAGGTGTACACAAAATAATAATCCAAATGTACCTATACAACAGCTCAAATTAGGCAATGGTCCTAGCAATTGAAATGTACTCGTGAATAATACATATAAGGAGTCAAATGGAATGGCAATTAGGCAATTGGCCTAAGACAAATCAGCTGGTCATTCATTTATGAAAACAGCAGAAATCAGCAGTAATGTACACATACATATTACAGAATTCAAATGGCAAGGCAAGTAGGCAATGGGCCTAAGACAAATCAATAAATAGCAATGGAAATGCATACATAACAATTCAAATGTAAAGGCAATTAGGCAATGGGCCTAAGACAATGAGAAAATAGCAAAATATAGCCATGGAAATGCATACATAACAATTCAAATGTAAAGGCAATTAGGCAATGGGCCTAAGACAATCAGAAAATAGCAAAAAATAGCCATGGAAATGCATATGTAACAATTCAAATGTAAAGGCAATTAGGCAATGGGCCTAAGACAATTCAGAAAATAGCAAAAAATAGCAATGGAAATGTATACATAACAATTCAAATGTAAAGGCAATTAGGCAATGGGCCTAAGACAAATCAGAAAATAGCAATTGAAATGTATTCACACAATACCAAAGTCAATCTACCTTTACTCACATTAATCGATACTTTTATAGCACTGCTACATACAGGCTATTACTTGATGGAGTACAAGAGGGAGGGGGCTGGTTCTGTGCAACACTCGGTCTGTAAGCACGAGAGACCATCCCGTCCCTGTTCTCCACGCCCTACGCACTTCCAACTTCCGCAGATTCATGCACACCTTACAAACGGTTTCTCCACCCTCCCTACCTTCCAGATAGGACACTCCCCTTTTTCACTCACTGTTTGCAGCTACGTTTTATATATCGTCACCTTTCAGTAGATAGTCTATCAGTTCTCGCTGCTTCGCGGCAGCCCTTCTCAATGGGCGTGCAGAACGTCCTTGTGCGCTCGTCTGCTCTGATTCAGTTTCATTTTCACTTCTCTCACTAACTGCACCTTCATCGTCGTTGTCGACCGTTCCTGTGGCTGGTTGTTGAGTTGTCGTAGCTGGTGCCATATCCTGGTTATCCCCAGACATCTCCACGATCCCTGGCATTCCTGCTGTCGAACTGTACGCGCCCTCTTCTCCTTCATCGCCGCCGTCGTCGTCGTCTTCTCCTCCATCATCATCCTCAGAGGGGGCTATTTCTAGGGGAACCAGGTGGCTGACAGCTCGCAGTGACTCGACACCCTCGAACAACACTTTGGCCGAACGCACGACTCCGTCGTCGTCAGGATACGTCTCCACGACCCGTCCAAGAGGCCACGTAGCTCTTTTCTTATTCTCTTGTTTAACTAGCACGATGTATCCGGGGTGCAGCTTGGAGGGTTCCCCGGACCGACAGTCGTGCCGGGCTCTCAAGGCACTCAAGTATTCTCTTCTCCACCGTTCTCGGAAGGCTTTTAAGGAATCTGTCAGTCTTAGGTAGCGATCACGTAGCCTCCGAGAGGTGAAGGTCGCGTTGAGATGATCGGTGCCATGAGGTGGACTTGGTGACCTCTTAGCAAATGGGAGGGGGTGAGGACTTCATCCTCGCGCTCGTCGCCGCTGTACATAAGCGGCCGATTGTTCACCACTGCTTCTGCTTCTTTCACGAGGGTTAGTACGTGGGCGTCCGGCAGGTACTTCTTTCCGAGGGCTATCTGGAGGGTCCGTTTCGTTACCCCTATCAAACGCTCGAAGAACCCACCTTTCCAAGGTGCACGGGGCGTCTGAAATCGCCACTTTATGCCAGTTTTCCTCAAGAACTGCTGGACTTCATCTTCTTCGTAGAATCCCTGAAGGAGGTGGCTGGCAGTTTTGAAAGTCTGATGGTTATCGGACATGATGAGCTGCGGGGCACCATGGGTGGCACTAAACCGTCTTAGTGCTAACACGAATTCTTCTGCTTCCAGGGAGGGACAAAAGTCAAGGTACCCGGCTCTGCTAGCCATGCATGTTATGATGAGTATGTAGCCCGGCCGCGTTTCGGTCTGTATGGCTGCTGTGTGGTCCACTCCGACTGCTGTGAAGGGTTTTGTGAGAGTGATCCTTTCCTTTGGCTGGGGGGGTGGTGGTGGCTGTTTCGTGAGAGGTTGGAAGGCCAGTTTACATTCGGGACATTGTCGCATGGTTCGCTTCGCAATGGAACGTAGACCTGCCACCCAACATTTCTGTCGGAAGATACCTATTAGAGTATTCACCCCACAATGCAAATGTAACTGATGTAAATAATTTAAATACATCCTGACTAAATGCCCTTTGGCTGGCAAGAGAATTAACTGATCAGTTTCTTCTACTTGGGACACTCGTCCCCTAGTGCAAATGAGACTATCTATTAAGACTAGATTCAATAGTCTGACAAAATTAGCAACTTCACGAGGGGGTCTGACTCCGCCCTCTAAGTAGGCATAAACGGTAGGCAAATAATGTTTTTGCTCTAATTGGACAACAATACTGAACGGATGCCGTTCTATCTTTGTAAACCTTTTGATTACTTCTACAACTCTCAACAAGAACTGGAAATCTACTTCCCTTTGCAGAATTTCCTATATATCGCCTGGAGGGGAAGGATTCATTTCCTCTCTTAACTCCTGCACCGCCGCAACTGTTGCTTTTTCCTGGGTTGGATCTTCTTCCTTGTCAGAAACAGGCTTTCCCGTGGTCCGGAGGAATTCTGGACCGCTCCTCCACAGGGAGTTATCTAGCAGTTGTTGCGTCGTTGCACCTCTGGACAGGATATCAGCAGGGTTCTGTTTACTGGGGACATGCATTAAACTCAAATGACAAACCTGCTGAAGAAAAACAATCTCCGCTACTCGGTTAGATATAAAAACATTCTTGTGGTCCTTGGCCTCGGGAGATGCTACCCATGCCAACGTGACCTTACTGTACGTCCATAGGACTACCTCTCGAGGTTCTATCAGCTCTTTGAGGGTTTTGGCTAATCTGCTGCCTAGCAACAATGCTAGCAGTTCTAGCTTTGGAATTGTCAATTTGTTCATTCCCTTCGGAGTGATCCTCATTTTACTGGTGACTATGATTACGTGATTGCAATCGTCCCTGGTATATGCTACTGCGCCATATGCCTTACTGCTGGCATCGGTGAATATATGGAGTTCTAAACCTTTCCTACCTATTGTTCTTGGAAAAGTGATTTCACTCACGGCTTTCAAATCACTCAACAACTCACTCGCTTCTCTAGCCTTTTCTCCTTTCAACACATCATCCCAACCCACGTCATTCTCCCATAGTTGTTGGAGGAAAAGTTTTCCTCTTACAAACAATGGGCTTATCAAACCTATCGGATCGTAAATTGAGACTAACAGGGAAGGTATCCTACGCTTCGTAGGCACCCATCCCTCCCCCAACTCACAGATCTTCTTATTTTCTTTCACACACAATCGGTCCACGTCTCGGGTCCATCGCAACCCAAGCACGTTCACACTCACAGGCTCTCTCCATTCTTTCTCGCTATCAAAGGCCAAGTGATTGGATGCCCATCCTTCTAAAGGCATACCCACCACTGTTAAGATGTTATTAACAGACTCATGCTCCTGCTTCATGCTCTCCAGATTCTCGAAAGTGGCTAGATAATTATCAACATAAAAAGACTTTACCAAATCTGGCCTACCTTCCCCTTTGAAATGATAATTTAACACTTGTTGTAACAAAAATGGACTTGCCGTGATGCCGAACACCACGACTCTAAAGGCGAAGGTAAGCGCTCGACCTGCTGCCTCGCGCCACAGAAATCGTGTGTATTTGGCATCACGAGGATCCAACAAGACACGATAGAAGGCTTTGCTGATATCAGCTAACATGGCATATCTGTTCAACCTAAACCTTATGATTAAGTTATATGCTAGTTCCACTAGATTGGGGCCAGGCAATAGGCACTCATTCAAGGACTTACCACCTTTTGATTTCACGGAAGCATTGAACACAATTCTAAGGGGGGTGGTGCGACTTTCTTTCCTGATTCCAAAGTGCGGCATATAATAACCTTCAACCTTAGGTTCTTTTACTTCAGATATAAAACCCGCTTCAATATATTTGTCTATCACTCTCTGGTATTGTTCAAAATATTCCCTATCCTTCCTAAATTTAGTTTGCAACGACTCTAACTGTGCCATAGTGTTTCTATAATTCGTATCTGGCCTAGCATTCTATCCGAATGGTAGGCTTACCTGATATCCCTCAGGTTTTTTCACAACACTTGGCGATACCTTTCGCACGGCTTCCGCCATCGCGCACGGTGTATTGCTCAGATGGGGCGATGCCAACATGGTCCAAACGCCACCATTCATCTACATCAAAGTGATATGGTTCGTTCATGATTTTGCACACTCTGAGCGTTCTTACTTGTTCAACTTTTTCCCCTTGGAATAGCCACTGTGGCACCTTCCCATATGGGGACATACCATTATGAGTCAAGAAAAGATTTATTCCATCAACCTTCTCAACACCTATAATAAAATAGCTAAAATAATCAGCCCCTACTAATATGTGTACGTTTTTCATGGTATCTGATTGGTTTGCTGGATAGGCTAACGTGACTCCCTTGTTCAACAGATGCTGTCTGACCTTTACATAACCAGCGTTATGTATCGGGACGTCCACGTGTTCGTGTGCCACTAACTTCATCCTCACTGATCTTTTTCCCATCTCAACCCTACAACTCACTACATTGTACTGTCCACTTATTTCCGCGGAGCCGAATGGAGCTATATTCAATGACACTTGCCCTACCACCGGTAGGCCTAATTGACTCGCGGTTTTCGCTGATATGAAGCTTCTTTGGCTCCCGGAGTCAAGGAATAGGCGGACTCGCTTGCTACCTTGTTTTCGATATATGTTTGCTATCGCGGTTGGCAAGAGGGTACATGGGAGGCAATCTTTGCACTTTTGCATGGTTTAGATTCTACTTTAACTTTGGATGGACGGGGGGCAGTTTCGTGCTGTGTAGGCATTGCATTTACTACGGGGAGGGACGTTGTTAATTGACTATTACTACTATGGGGGTTAGATTGCGGTCGTCTTCCCGCATTGTGATCATCGCAAATTGCGGTGTGGTGTTTGGCATTACAAATTTTACAAGAACTTTAGATGGGACATTTATCACTACGATGACCTGACTTGGTACAATTAAAGCAAAGGCCCCTTTTAAGCAAAATGCGACGTCTGGCAGCTACGTCAGTTACTTGGCGACAGCCGTGAGGCGGGTGCCGTTCGCTACAAAATGGGCAAGAATTATTGTGGACAGGTGTGGATTTCGGTCTTACACTGTTGTCTTTTCTTTTATCATGCTCGAGTTTGTCGCCTCTTTGTAACGCATCGTCTTCGAGCATTCTTATAATGAAGTCTATTGCGTCAAAGAACTCATCCAACGTATAATCACATTTTCTCCGATAGAGCTTTCCCTCTGACAATTTTTGATTTATGAGACTCATGACCATGCCCTGGCCTATATCGTTTTTACTCAACCTTTTAATTTGTTCAATTATAATAGTTAACTCGAAACGGAACCTTTTGAGCTCTACGGGGTCTAGTGACGGCACAAATATGTTAGCTAAGTTTCGGGGCAGAATCACGAACGTCTGATGTACGTTACCATTGTTTGTCTAATAGATCTAACACTAATCTATAGTTCGCGGCGGTTACACCTAAAGATTTTATGACTCTAAGCGTCTCTTTGTCCAATGTCCCCAGCAAATAAGTAAATTTAGATACTTCGTCTAAATCCGCTCTTCTATCCACGTGGATTGTGAAGAGCTCACGGTACGATGCGTACTCTTGCACTTCCCCTTCAAACGGGGGGAGAGGCAGCGGCTTCAACCTGGGGAGGGCAACATTCCCCGTTGAAGTGCTTTTCACTTTGTCTATCCTATTATACAGTAGGGTAGAAGCGTGTGTAGCTTCACCTAACGTGTGCCTGATTCGGGCTTCAATACTAGACTCTAGTTTCACGCGCTGGCTTTTGTATAGCTCTTTTAGCTGTCGGACCTCTGCCTGCAACTCCATTACCAAATTCTGGTAAACGGACTCAGAGTAGGTCTCTAATAGCGCTCTTTGCGTTTCGCTAAGCAAGTCCGTCACTAGGCCCATCGACGCCTCCATGTGCACGATCGTGGCCACCGCCATTCTGACTACTTTACTTTAATCACGGGAGGTTATCAAAACAAGAAGAAAAGTTACGTCTACGTTATGAAGAGGGGACTCAAGAAAACTAACACGTGGTTGATCGCACACCGAGACGTTGAGGACCTTAATTGTTACTTCTCTCCCACCCTCAAAAGCTCATATTTTAATTTAGTCCTGTCCGGCTCTGGGAAGCGCTTGCGATCCGGTTCGAAGGACCAAATGTTGTGAATTTCACCAGTTTATTAAATCTGCCCGATGTACTGGGCGGATCGCAAGGCCTTGAAGAGGCAAGATTGTCATTGACTTTTATCTTTCTTCGTGGCTGAGTGGTATGGTCACTGGCATACAGATATCCTGGACCAGGGTTCAAATCCCGGCCAGTCTGATATTATAGTCTTTGGGTGATTCCGCCTGGGGCTCTGATCCCGAGGTCGTTAAGAGAATCCAGACTTTAATGTATTAATATATATGGCTTATTTGAAATATGAAAAAAAAAAAGTTTGAAACGTGCAAAAATTTATCAATAATCGAATGCCAAGTCCTAAACCTACCAATTAGCTACGATGGTGAAGATGGGTTGATTTCAATTCTAAGTACAGAAAACCTGAATTTGATAGGTATATGTACAGAAGAATTGTCATTGACTTTTATCTTTCTTCGTGGCTGAGTGGTATGGTCACTGGCATACAGATATCCTGGACCAGGGCTCAAATCCCGGCCAGTCTGATATTATAGTCTTTGGGTGATTCCGCCTGGGGCTCTGATCCCGAGGTCGTTAAGAGAATCCAGACTTTAATGTATTAATATATATGGCTTATTTGAAATATGAAAAAAAACGTTTAAATGTGCAAAAATTTATCATTAATCGAATGCCAAGTCCCAAACCTACCAATTAGCTACGATGGTGAAGATGGGTTGATTTCAATTCTAAGTACAGAAAACCTGAATTTGATAGGTATATGTACAGAAGAATTGTCATTGACTTTTATCTTTCTTCGTGGCTGAGTGGTATGGTCACTGGCATACATATATCCCGGCCAGTCTGATATTATAGTCTTTGGGCGATTCCGCCTGGGGCTCTGATCCCGAGGTCGTTAAGAGAATCCAGACTTTAATGTATTAATATATATGGCTTATTTGAAATATATTTATATATATATATATATATATATATATATATATATATATATATATATATATATATATATATATATATATATATATATATGTATGTATATATATATATATATATATATATATATATATATATATATATATATATATGTATATATATATATATATATATATATATATATATATATATATATATATATATATATATATATATATATATATATACATGCATATATATATATATATATATATATATATATATATATATATATATATATTATATTATATGATATTGCTCCCATGGTCTGGACACTAAAATATATATTACATTATGGCTCGTGACTGGGAACTAACCATATAATATCATATATACTACAACTGGCAAGATAATCAACCTCTCGAATTCCAAACTCCCTTGTCTGTTTTTACATTAAAACTCTTACACTTTAAAACATTAATAAACGAATTTTAAGACCATTAAATAACTCCCAGACAGTAATATATAAAACACTGAATATCTAAATGTCTCTTAAGAACACTCCAAACCAAGCTGGGTAATTACTCTTAAGTATTATCAAAACGTATTCAACTTACTGTGGTTCTCAACAGGAATACGGGCAGATTTGGTCTTAAATAATGATGGTTGAAATAATACACTCTTCACAAAAATAAATATATTCTATATAAATTACAACACTTCGAAAAAAATTTACATAACAAAAATAAGTCATTGAAAATTAGGTCTGAACAATACTTAGATTAAGACTAAAATGTTACGATCTGAAATTATATAATAACTTGACGAACTATTATATCTGAATAATCCATAGCCTAAGAAAAGAAATAATGCAATGGAAAATATACAAATGCTTGAAATAATTCTGAATAATACAATGTTCACGTTTGACAATGAATAATAGACAACCAGATCAAGTTACAAAATCTATATTTCCTACAGGGCCGTTTATAAAAACGTTATACAATGCCAACACTCACCATAATATAATGAAATCAAAATCATCTTTTATTTTTGCGTATCTTTTGTATCATGATTTGCTTTTGGGTGCAGAGTCACTTAGGAGAGGACACACTAACGTACTGAATACTTTAAAAAAAACAATAGACTGGGTTATGTGTGGGAATAAGAGGGGAAGATGGGAAGGATGCTATCTTCAGGCTGAAGTTCTATCTCGATCTCTATCTCACTCTAACTAACCTAACCTTGGGTCACCTTTATATGAAATCTAACTACTTTTAAAAGGTTCCAGGATCGAGGTCTGATAGCGTGGGGATTGTGCCAAGCCCCAAAGTTGCCAAATATTACTCCCGAAACGCTGTACGTACACTACGCCAGACGGCTCTCTCAATCAGCTAGCTCCGCCCACTCTTTGTCCCTGAAATAAAAAAAAAGATAACATTCGCTCACCGGGCCTTCACGGCGTTTCTAAAGCACATGGTAGAGAATCTTCCAAAGCGCATGTTCTGAAAATTCTCTCTCAAATAGGATGCAATACATCATAAAAATATAAAAGAACATTACCTAAGCCCTTCTTCATATCTTGCACGAATCCTACAACACTTTCAAATAGACTATGTAAGACTTCGTAGAAAACATACATGAAATAAAAAGTTAAATTCCCAAAAATGACTTAAATTCGTATATACTAACTTGAATAAAGAATACAATGAAATTCACGACGAAAGTCTTACGTACTAGAATACTTATATCTACATGAGAGGGACTCATTTTATGGGCTGGGCATTATCTCTTCAATGCAAAAATGAAAACAATATATGAAATATAAATAAAATCATTAATAATCTATGGTATTCACTCTACACTAGACCAGTTTCATGTATAGGCTATATATATATATATATATATATATATATATATATATATATATATATATATATATATATATATATATATATATATATATATATATATATATATATATATATATATATATATATATATATATATATACATATATATATATATATATATATGTATATATATATATATATATATATATATATATATATATATATATATATATATATATATATATATATATATATATATATATATATATATATATATATATATATATATATATATATATATATATATATATATATATATATATATATATATATATATATATATATATATATATATATATATATATATATATATATTATATATTATACACTGTATGTATACTATATATATTATTACAAATAGCGAGTTACGTAAATTCCCGAGCTCCAAAACTCACCAACTTTATATTATATAATTTAATACACAAGAGAAAAGCCTACGAGCTCTGAGAATAATGCGCAACTCCAGGATGATAATATATATGAACACTGAATATCTAAAAGGTCTCTTTACATTACTCTCAAAACAAAACTGGGTGATTACTTTACTTTTAACAGGATCTATTCTTAAATCAACCTCTTACTTCGGTTCTTAGCCAGGGAATACAAGCAAAGCACTGAGAAAAGTACTGGTGATCGAAATAATACACACTTAACAAAAATAAATGTATTCTATAAATATCAACAATTCAAAATTAACACCAAAATTAAATCACTCGAAATGTTAAATCTGAACCAAACCTTAGACTAAGACAAAAAGAAAGGCACTTAAAAAGTATTATACAATCACTTGTTTCACTAGAAATTAATTTAAAAAAATATATATATATCATTTTGACAAATAATAAATAAAGGACATTTTAATACTTATAGAAGATAAATAAGAATTACACTTACATACACTCAACTGTTACTCTTATGTCCTTAGGCTCACACAAGGTTGCCAAACAGTTAAGCAAAATAATTACACTTCACTATTTAACCTAATTGCACAGGGCTAGTTATATTAACACACTTCACTTGAATTAACATACAATTATATCACCAATGTTTGAACAACACCATACACAGTATACGTTGGAGAGGAATCACTATTCACGTTTGAGAGGATACACTATGCATGTTTGAGAGGAGACACTAAGCCCGTAGTGGTTGGAAAGAGGCTGGCGGAAGCATAAATCTTGTGGAGTGTCAGGCTGGATCTTTTCTGTTTCCTAGGCATTGCTAGGTCCTTATATATTAACTTAATTCACTCTGGAAATTTCTAGTAAATCATTCTCGTAGCGTGGGGGCCTTGCTCTAGCAGCGTAAGGTTACCAACTTACCAATTTAAAGAAGGGGTACTAGCGTTGCTTGCGAGTCAACTCTCTCTTAGCTAACTCCGCCCGCCTACTCTTGTAACTTTAAAATAAACTATTAAACTTTAATCTTTAAACTTTAATTTTCCAACCACGTGGAAACATGGTGCAATCCCTAGCATGAGTTTGGATGAGTTGTTTCAATTCTATGGATGAAAAATAAAAAAAGAAACAAGAAATCATATTTGATTCTAGTACTTTACTTCTAAAGCTATTACACTTAAACTTATTTAGAAAGGAAGAATATAACAAGGGCAAAGATCTCTAGCAATATTCTTTAGATAAAAGGAAAGAAAAAAATTTATATGAATATTTTAATTTTTCTTCAATAGAAAGTTAAACTCTAAACTCCAAAGCACCAAATTTATTACAAATCTGTTTCCTGATAAAAAAATGTGCTTTTCTTCATCTTTAAAGTTGTTTATTTACCTTTAAAATTTGTTTTAAAATAAGCAAGTTATAACCGTTTGAATTGGAAAGAAGCGAAACCGAAAAAAAACAGCTTTAAAGGTAAACTTTTGTTTTTTACACTCTCGGGTGATAACATAAGGCACTCATTGCATGAAATGTATGAAAAGGGGGAAATACATAACTGAATGTTAATTCACATTATGAATTACTTTAAAACGGGATAAAACTGTGAATAAAGGTTAAAACACAGAGTGCTAAACAACAATTCATATACATCAATGAGAGACGAAGAGTTTGTGAGGGACCCAAGGTAGACATGATAAATCAAAAATTTATTATTTAGAGATAAATAAAGAGAATAACAACGAAACTAACTAACTCAAAGGACAGTCAAAGATCAAATCTATGGGCTATACTGTCCTGACTTTGAAGAAATGAGGAGGGAGGGTTTTTAAATTTGTCATATCTCAGTTATTTCTTAATATTTAGCCATACAACTTATCATCGTGATAGAAAGGATACCAGAGATGACATTTGGCAAATTTATTCATTTTCGTTTATTCAAAAATTATTCGTCAAATAATCCGGCGGTCGGCCTCTTTATGTAATTTACATACATTATTTAATCCTACGTGAGTGGAACTCACCTTATGAGCTGGTTATACATCTCTTAAATAAACAAATAAAATATGTGAATAAAATATTCTACTTTCATGAAGACCAGCTTCGTAACATTGCTCCCCCAAAAAACTTATTCATTCTGGGCCTGAATCCACCAATTCAGCCCAAGATAAATAATCTGCAACCATGTTATCATTTTTACATTAATACGATATGGTTGCAAACATGATGACCATCTAATTAACCTTTGATTATTATTCTTCATTTTATTAATATAAGTTAAAGGATTGTGATCTGAATAAAACAGTAATTTCTTCATTCTGTGGTCTATTCACATAAACTTCAAACTTTCTTATCGCTTGCAATTCTTCTTCAACTGTCGAGTAAGCTCGTTGATGCTTCTTTAGCTTTGCTGACATAAAACAGACGGGGTGAAGAATTTCTTCCTTGCCTTCTTGCAATAGGACAGCTTTAATCCCCTTGTCCAACGCATTCACTTGGATAATGAATTTCTTGTTGACATCCTGCGATTGCAGTATCGGTTTTGATAATTTAACATGTACCTTCCTCTGACTTTTTCTTCTTCCTGGTATTTCGATAACGTAGGTCAGGTCATTAATCTCAAAAACCCGGAATGGTCCTTAGAACTTGTTGGTGAGAGGGAATCTCCTTATCAGTAAGTAAACCAACACCTGTTGTCTTACTGAAAACTATCTGTTCTTACTTTTCATACCAAACCTTTGCTTCGCTTTTCCTGGGCTCATTTCAGGTTTTCTAGGGAAAATCTCTTTATCTCGTCGATCCTTTTCCTCAAATTATTAACATATTCTCCACCCGTTTCCTCTCGATCTTTCCATTTCTCTGCCAACATTTTAATTGGTTCTCTTACATCTCGTCAGAAGACCATTTTATTCGGGCTACATCCCTTGCTTTCTTGATAAGCATTGCGTACCTCAAATAACAT
Source organism: Palaemon carinicauda (assembly GCF_036898095.1). Taxonomy (NCBI): domain Eukaryota; kingdom Metazoa; phylum Arthropoda; class Malacostraca; order Decapoda; family Palaemonidae; genus Palaemon; species Palaemon carinicauda. Next base: position 63,837,597 of record NC_090732.1, read on the forward strand.
TAACGGTAATTCGATGTTCCATTCAATTCCTGTTTTGTTGCAGTACTTGGTTAATATACTCTTTAGTGTTGGATGAAATCTCTCTGATGCACCTTGGGCCCTCGGATGATAAGCAGTGGACAGTTGTTGTTTCACATTCAACAGTTTCAACGCGTCCTGAAACAATTTTGACGTGAAATTTGTTACTCGGTCACTCTGAAGGATTTCTGGAATACCAAACTTTGTAAAAAAAAGTTTAATAACTACTCGACGATTACTTTGGCAAGTTTCTAGCGGGTATGGCTTTTGAGTATCTTGCCACCGGACATATCAAAGTTACCATATACTCGTGGCCTTCCTACGTTCTCGGTAACGGTCCCACAATTTCGGGTGTAATGGACCTTTCTTGATCTACTCGTTAGGCTTTCCAGCCATCTGACAAACGTGACATGCACGGCAAAACTGACTCACCTCCTTATGCATACCAGGCCAGAAAAAGTGTTTCACAATCTCTGTCATCTTTCTTATTCCCATGTGTCCCGTCTCATGCACTACAGTGATCATCTGTCTTCCCAGCGGTGCAGGAATCAATATCTGAAGGTATATGCCTCATTCAGCATTCCCAGTGATATTGACTGGTCTATGCTTCCTCATAAGAAACCCATCCTTGAGGTAATAACAGGTGGGAAAATGCTGCACCTCCGTCTCATCCACCACACAGTATATTAATTCTGTTAAGTTCGCATCCTTCCGTTGCAATTTCTCTTTCTTCCAAGTCCATAATTTCCTTGTCTTCCTGTTCATTCATATGTCATTCCTCTTCTCTCAGGCTCTATGGGGAGCTCTCCTCTTGCGTACTATCATGAGAAACCTCTTCTTTCGTAAATAAATCCTCCAAGTTCATCATTCCTTTGGTTTCTCTGTTTTCATCTGCAGCCACCTTCTTCGTCGTACTCCTAGTCCTCACACAATTATAGGAAACAGATACGGGTAGTCTTTCTCGAGTTTAATCGTAGGACTATACTTCCGTGGTTTCTCCGTTACAATCGGACAAGGCACAAAAGGCAGTCCACCAACATCATTTCACAGTAAGACTTCTACTCCTTTGACAGCCAATGAATTCTCTACCACAAAATCAAAATTACCTGTCACCAACTCACACGACAGTTTCAAATGGCAAATAGGAGTATCTTCCTCACCTCCTATTCTCTTCAAAATGACCGATTCTCCTGTGAGAGACTGCTCCACCAACTGGTGTACACCCCATGTTACCACGCTATGATTAGATCCTGTGTCGCACAATATCTTGACTGGGATCTGCTCGCTCCCATCCAGAGCGGCTAACATACTTTCTGAAATATATGGTTTAAAGGCATCCACACTGTTTGGGGTTGTTCTGTTTGTCGTCTAAACGTTAGCTGGTTTATTTTCCTCGTCGACCTTTCCCACTTGGTTCTTTGTCTTCATATTCTGTGGAGTTGAATTGTCCGGGGCGGCTGCTTTCAGTTGGTTCAACCAACATTCCTTACTGATAGGGCCTTTTTTGCTACACATATAACAGACGATATTAATCTTCTGCACGTCTTTCCCAATTCCTGAAGGAGAACGATTCAACGATTATGGTTGTGATATTATCATATTCTGCATATTCTGCTGTGGAATAGTACCAGTGGTATTTCCTATTTAACTATTGAACTTGTTCCCATAGTTATTACTGAACTGGTTTTCATGGTTCAGAGAATGCTTGACACTTGGTCGGAATGACAGTTGAAACTTCATACTCGAAGAGGGTTTTCGACTGATAACATTATAATCTTCACTCAGCGAAACGGCTCTATCAAGTTTCTTCACCTCTCTCTCTCTCTCTCTCTCTCTCTCTCTCTCTCTCTCTCTCTCTCTCTCTCTCTCTCTCAAGTGCGTTCGGATATGTTCAGGAATTCCTCGTAAATATTGGTACAACACTATCAGTTTTATAGATCAGCCATCTCTCTGACTTTGGCATCCTCTATTATCTCTTAAGGGGGCCGGCCGGAATGCCAATATATCGGGGTATAGGAAGAAAAACACAAAATTCTAAAATAATTCACTGAGCATTGTATGGCAATGGAGAATGCGTATACAAAATATTTTGTCAAAATTCCTCTTACTTTCAGAGTTACAGGGTAATTAGTGAAAGTAACTCAATAAACCATAAACATTGTTCCTTACAAGAAAATGCAGTATTTCTTCTGTTATCGTAAATTTTGATAATTATTACATTTTAATGTAAAAGAAATTGTGAACAATGGCATCTGTATTAAACCCTTCGCCCTTCATTCCTACCACAAACCTGAGAAAGAGTATATGCCTGAGTTTGACCTCTGACATTCACTAATATTTACGTTTGTTTTTCTCGTTTTCAGCAAGAATTTTATCATTCCAAAGAGGAAAAGACAATTTCAACACCTTGCTAATATAAGAAAGAAGAAAATTCTCTCTAGTAAGAGTTCAGAAGGTAATATCGGCAATGCAGAGAGAGAGTTTGTTGTGTGGATGGAGAAGCGACGGCCTTGCCTAACACAAGCAAAAGAACCAAGATATTGAGCAAAAGGATCTTCGTTTATGAGTAAATTATGATGAATAACTTTGTTATCGTTTATCAATATCTAAAAAAGGAACATAAAATTCATAATAATCAGGATTAATTAATATTGTCTTTGTAACAATACAAAGAAAAACTTTGAATTCCCTCTGACATTCGCTCATTTTTACGTTTGTTTTTATCGTTTTCGGCAAGAATTTTATCATTTCAAAGAGGAAAAGACAATTTCAACATCTTGCTAACATAAGGAAGAAGAAAATTCGCACTATTAAGAGCTCAGAAGAGGGTAATATTGGTAGTTCAGAGAGAGAGAGAGAGAGAGAGAGAGAGAGAGAGAGAGAGAGAGAATGTTGTGGATAGAGGAGCCGTTGCCTTGCCTCACAAGAGCCAAAAGAAACAAGATATTGAGCAAAATGATCTTCATTTATGATTAAATTATGATAAATAACTTTGTTTTCTTTTATAAATACCCCAAAAAGGAATATGAAATTCATAATAAAAATGATTTATTAATATTGTCTTTGTAAAAATACAAAGAAAAACTTTGAATGCCGTATCTCAATACTATACATATTGACCTTCAAATTCAATAGTCTCCTTTACTTTTAAAGATATAGCATTGAAATTTAGTATATAAGTTAGAAATATAATATAAAATAATAAAATGAAGCCCTATTTTCCAATTTTGGTTTCATATTTGTTTTTTCAATTTTTTTTCTCTGATTTTTAAGGTTTATTTTTTTACCATAATGAAAAAGTTCATATCTGGCAAAATATTTACTTTAGCAAAAAAACTCTTCATATTATTGGAGATTTATATCAGGTCTATATAGGGTAGTGATCCCAGATTTTCGTAATAATTATCAAGGGAGGAGATAGAATTTGAATACGCTAATTTTCAGGATAAATCGCCCTGGCGTCCCAAAACCGAACATCAGAGGCAAAAATCCTAAGCAGTTTGGAGAAGTCCTAAGTCACCTTATTAAGTGATATGAATGTCAAAGTCCTGTCATTAAAAATCAGCAGTAGCCGGCCGGCCCCCTTAAAACATTGTTATAACTGATAATCGTAATCCAGGAAAGTCATTTTCTCGTCCTTCCACAAATTTCGGAATCTTTCATTATAATATTCAGGGGACATTTGGTTCACTCCTCTTAACTTTTTGATACTCCTTCCTCTAGTGCTGATACAAGGCAAGATACGCACTGCGTCCTTTTCCAACAAGGACACTGGAATAACACAGACCATTTATCTTCTGGCCATTCCATCATCGACGCGAATGTTTCAAAATGATTGAAGAACTCCTCGAGAGGTTCTTCCATGAATTTCGGGATCAATCTCTGTACATTTGCCACATTAAATATGGGATCATGCATAGCAGGGATCACACCTGTCTGAGTTGGCAACAACATAGCACGAGCATTGAACAGTTCCAATTCCCTACTATGTCTTGCAATTTCTCTTGCGTCTTTTCTCTCTCATTCTTCCCGTCTTACAATTTCTCTTGTCTCTTCTCTCTCTTTTTCTTCCATTTCCCTAGCGTGTCTTGCTTCTTCTCTCTCATGTCTTGTAATTCCTCTTGCATCTTCTCTCTCTCTTTCTCCTCATCTTACAATTTCTCTTGCCTCTCCTCTCTCTCTCTCTCTCTTTCTCCTCATCTTACAATCTCTCTTGCCTCTCCTCTCTCTCTCTCTTTCTTCCTGTTCTGCCATCATCTTCAACTTAATCAAATTCTCTTCCGCTGCAATTTGTCTAATCTGAGCCTCTACGTTCGTTTGTGCTTTCGTTCCTGCAGTTTGTGAGTCATTTGATAATTTCTTCTCTATGAATTCTGGTTTTGCCTTCTCCAAAAGATCGCGAGCTGCGGCAGTATCTTCTTATGGCAACTTTCCTGAATTTATCAATGCTGCTATGGCTAGACACTAGATTTGGGGTTTAATCATTCCACCAGTTGCATGGCCACCACATGCCATTAAAATACCAAGCCACTGAACTTTAGTTAAATTAGCTTCCGACAATTCCTGAACAATTGGGTTTTCCAAACACTTTTGTACATTTAATTGAGGCATTTTGTACTTAACAAAAAATTATACCTCTCCAAAAAATATATCTTATCAATACACAGAATCCTATCAACACTAAACTAGTCAAAATTTTAATCAAAACACAGCCCTGTTATCACCAATATTTAAAACAGATTTGCTCGTTCCCAGGGTCTAGGCACCAAAAAATATATATTACGACATTGAATTACGTAAATTCCCGAGCTCCAAAACTCACCTGCTTTATATTACATAATTTGATAAAAAATAGAAAAACCTACGAGCTCTGCGAATGATACGCATCTCCCAGATGATAATATATATATGAACATTGAATATCTAAAAGGTCTCTTTATGTTACTCTCAAAACAAAAGTAGGTGATTACTTTACTTTTAACAGCAACTATTCTTAAATCAACCTCTTAATTCGGCTCTTAGTCTGTGGATAGGAGCAAATCACTGAGAAAAGTAATGGTGATCGAAATAATACACACTTTACAAAAATAAATACATTCAATAAAAATTAACGATTCAAAATTAACACCAAAATTAAATCACTGAATATTTAATATTTAAGAGACTAGACAAAAAGAAAGACACTTCAAAAAAATTATACAATGACTTGTTTCACGAAAAATTAATTTACAAAAATATTTAGTTTTGATAATTAAAGAACAAATGGCACTTGAACACTCATAGAAAATAAATCAAAATTACACTTATGTATACTCAACTGCTACTCTTGTGTCCTTACGCTCACACAAGGTTACCGAACTTTTAAGCAAAATAATTACACTTCACTGTTTAACCTAACTACTCATGTTCAGTTACAAAATCTTTACAATATAAATTCACTTACATCAACACACTTCACTTTAATTAACACGATAATATCACCAACGTTTGAACAACACTATACACGGTATACATTGGAGAGAAATCACTATTCACGTTTGAGAGGATGGCTTTAGTGGCATAAGGTTGCCAACTTAGCAATTTGAATCTTGCTTGCGAGCCAACTCTCTCTCATCTAATTCAGCCTACCTCCTCCTGTAACACTAACAAAAAATTAAACTTAAACTAGAATTTTCATGCATTTTCCAACCACATGGAAACATAATGCAATCCCTAATGTGTGTGTCATACAGCATACTTTTCAACAAGTTACATAAGACTTCATAACAAAACTAGGGTTGTGGCGTCCTTGCCTGGTGATTGCCAGACTGGGGTTCGATCCCGCTTAAACTCGTTAGTTCCTTTGGACACTGCAACCTCACCATCCTTGTGAGCTAAGAATAAGGGTTTTGTGGGTGCCTATAGGTCTATCTGCTAAGTCAACAGCAGCCATTGTCTGGGCCTCCGTGGTCCTAGCTTGAGTGGAGAGGGGGCTTGTGCACTGATCATATGAATATATTGTCAGTCTCTAGGGCATTGTCCTGCTTGATAGGGCATTGTCACTATCCCTTGCCTCTGCTATTATGAGCGACCTTCTACCATTTAAACCTTTAAATGAAAATTTAATTCTTTTAAAATAATGTAAATTTACATATACAGAACTGAATGAAAATACAATTAAAGGACTGATGACAGTCTTATGTAAATTAAATACATTACTTGATCCTACGTGAGTGGAGCTCACCTTACGAGCTGCATATACATCTCTTAAATATACAAATGAAATACGTGAATAAAATATTCTACTTTCATGAAGACCAATTTTGTAAGGATATATATACATACATACATATATATATATATATATATATATATATATATATATATATATATATATATATATATATATATATATGTATATATATATATATATATATATATATATATATATATATATATATATTTAGATAGATAGATAGATAGATAGATAAGTTTCTATTTCTTTCTCCGTGCAGAATATTGTTGATGCATACCTTTAAATGAACTTCACTTAGTACTTATTAATGAGTTTGATAAGTAATCCTGCAATTCTATCAATAGTGCCAAAAAAAATTCTATATTACTTGCAAGCTTTTCGATATTAACAGTATATATATATATATATATATATATATATATATATATATATATATATATATATATATATATATATATATATATATATGTATGTATATATATATATATATATATATATAAATATATATATATATATATATATATATATATATATATATATATATATATATATATATATATATATAAAATATGTATATATATACATATATATATATTTATATATATATTTATATTTGTATATGTATATATATATATACATATATATTTATATATGAATATTTGTATATATATATATATATATATATATATATATATATATATATATATATATATATATATATATATATATATATATATATATATATATATATATATATATATATATATATATATATATATATATATATATATATATATACATATGTATATATAAATATTTATATATATATGATTATTTGTATATATATATATATATATATATATATATATATATATATATATATATATATATATATATATATATATATATATATATATATATATATATATAGATAAGTCTATCTACTCACTTGTGTTCCGGTGTCATATTCTCTTTTCAACAGCCATTCCAACACCTTCTAAACACATAACAGACACCTCACACGTCTCGAACTGTCGCCCTAACCACGCCATGATTCTTCGTTGCTGGGAGGAGTGGCGATGGTGGCTGGTACAACACAAACATACGCTACCGAGGTCTAGCGACGGCGGGCAGGGCAGCCGGTCGGGACTACGGTCCCCCCCCAAAGCCAAAGCTTAGTCTTTCAAAAAGATGGCAACCGTGATACCCCATACAAATGGGAAAAAGGCACGCTAAGAGATGATGATGAATGTGCACTCTGTAATGAGCGCTACACTGGACAGCTTCAGTGCAGGATTTCGGAGTGCTTGAGGAGATCGGTACAAATTTAAATGTGGTCATGCCATTTCTAAGGAAAATTTCAAAATTACAGACAGACAGTGGTGTCAGCCAACTTAAAATTTTGGAGTCTTTACACATTTTTAAGACAAATCCCATCTGGACTGAGGGCTTACCTGTTCAGTTGCCCGTGACCCATTGATCCGTTTCCTGGTCTGTGGGTTGCTGCTCTAGATGGGTGGTCATAGTTTCCTGCGGGTGACTAGGTATATTGTTATTGAGTCTTTTATAGTAGATAGGTAGTAGGTTGGCCGGGGCACCAGCCGCCCGTTGAGATACTGCCACTAGAGAGGTATTGGATCCTTTGACTCTCCAGACAGTAATGCATTGGATCCCTCTCTCTGGTTACGGCTTATTTTTTCTTTGCCTACACTTAAACAGAATAGTCTGGCCTATTCTTTACATATTCTCGTCTTTCCTGATACACCTGACAACAAAGAGATACTAAACACTTCTTCACCCAAGGGGTTAATTACTGTACTGCAATTTGTTCAGTGTACTTTCCTCTTGGTAAGGGTAGAAGAGACTCTTTCGCTATGGTAAGCAGCTCTTCTAGGAGAAGGACACTCCAAAATTAAACCATTGTTCTCTAGTCTTGGGTAGTGCCATAGCCTCTGTACCATGGTCTTCCACTGTCTTGGGTTAGAGTTCTGTCTTATTTTTTTTTTGTTCCTCTTGTTTTTATGAAATGGTGTGTTGGGTAGGCTTAATAGAAGGGCCATGGATGCCTGGTGGTTTATCAAGAGGTTGTCTTTTCCTTTTCTGATCCTTTTTCTTCTCAAAACCATCCTTACTGCCCTCCCTTCAGTTGAAGTGGCTATCCTGGAGGGTATTTAGCCTTGCATGGTGTATCAGCTCCTCCATGTTGACCAGTTTTTCCAACTTTTTACTATAGTCTATGGGTTTCATCAATCACTTTATTTATAATTCTGTACATATTGTTTTTGTTACAATTCTTGTTAATCTAGTTTTTAAGTATGATGTCTCTTTTTTATTTCTAACAATTCTTATGTTGTCTGGAGACATTGAGCAAAACCCGGGACCAGTACATCCTAGATTTCGTCAATGTCGTCTTCTGTAATGCAATATTCGTGGTCTTCATGCAAATATCCAGGACCTTACAGTTGCGTCCAGACAGTATGATATTCTGTTGTGCTCAGAAGCTTTGGTTTCTAATATAAGGCACTCATCTGAGCTCCTTATAACTGGTTTTGAGAAGCCAATAATGTTGAAACGTGATGCCATCCCTAGGGCCAGGGGAATGGCGGTGTATATTAGGATCGAGTACCCTGCTTCTCATAAGTTCTGCTATCAAATTGGATGTCATTAGATTCAGGTAATAAAAGTTTGTGGCAGGCATAACAACTTTTATTTGTGTTCGATCAACTGGAATCCAGACATGGATTATTCTATCTTCGATTGTCTTCTTACCATTATGGCTAAGATACAAGAAGATGATAGAAAGGCTTCTTTTTTCTTTGTTGGTGATTTTAATGCTCACCATAGGGAGTGGTTAAGTTCTATCTCTCCTACCGATTGCCATGGCTTAAGAGCTTTAGACTTTGCCTCTGAATCAGGCTGTGAGCAAATTATAAATGACGCTACTCACAGGTCTGGTAATTGCTTGGACCTCGTATACACTGACTCCCCTGGCGTTATAACTAATAAGGTTGGTTCTCCGGTCGGGACATCTGATCATGCCTTGAGTTCATTAGTAGTGAAGACTGAGCAGCCTGTCCCTGATATATCATACTCTTGTAAAATTTATATGAAATCCCAAGCAGACTAGAATGGGATTTTGCATGATCTTTTGTGCTTGAATTGGGCACAATTATATAGTAGTGTAAATCCTTTTGTTCCTTTGAATGAGAATCTAGTCAACATAATTGATAGGCGTATCCCTTCTCGTGTGCTAAGGTACCGAGTGAAGGAAAAACCGTGGTTCAATGATGATTGTAGACGTGCTTATTTGGAGAAGCAGGAGGCGTATCATCTTTGGAAGGGTAACAGATTGGATTTGACCTGGAACAACTATACTCAGCTTCGAGCTTTTGCTCAGAGAGTTTATGCCTCAACTGAAAAGGAGTGCAATTTAACCATAAAAGAAACACTTTTTGGTACAACTCAGGAACATAAATGGTGGTCTACCATTAAATCTGCATTCTTTGGTGTAGATGCAACAGTTCCTCCTTTACTTAAACAAGATGGCTCAGTCACTCACTGTCCAAAGGAAAAGGCAACCCTTTTGGCTGATGATTTTGACAGTAAACAGAGTAATGAAAAACTTGAACTTCCTCATTCCTGTTTTCCTGAGGCTAAACTAACTAGTTTAACTTTTTGATCTCGTGAAATTAAAGCTCTCTTGATGGACCTTGATGCTTATGGAGGGGTAGACCCAAATGGTATTTTTCCTTTGTTTTTTATAAAGACAGCAGAATTCTTGGCTCCAAAGTTATCTGTCATTTTGCGCAAGTTAGCATGAAGAGGAGCTTTTAGCACTTGTTGGAGAATTGGTAATGTTACTCCTCTATGTAAATTTGTTTGTGGTAGCTCAAGTCTCACTGATTTTCCATAACTCCCACACTATCTAAAATTTTTGAACGTCTTCTGGCAAAACGTCTTAATAGGTTTGCTGAAGGTAATCATCTATTCCCTAGTTTGCAATTTGGTTTTCGTAAAGGCCTTGGAGCATGTGATGCCCTTCTTACAATCTCCAATGCTCTACAGACATCTCTTGATTGGGGTCAGGAAGCTCGTATGATTGGCCTTGATTTTGGTGCTGCCTTTGACCGTGTTAATCATGAGGCCCTTGTTTTCAAACTGAAACAGTTGGGAGTGGGTGGGTCGTTTCTTAGCATTATTATTGATTTATTAAGTAACTGTTCTTGAAATATTATATTTTCATTGTTTGTTATTTCTCTTGTAGTTTGTTTACTTCCTTGATTTTTTTGTTTGTTTTTTTTCTCACTTGGGCTTATAGCATCTTGCTTTTCCGACTAGGGTTATAGCTTAGCTTTTAAAGATATATATATGTATATATATATATATATATATATATATATATATATATATGTGTGTGTGTGTGTGTGTGTGTGTGTGTATTATACTATGGCTCGCGTCTAGGAACTAAAGATTTGATATTATATATATATATATATATATATATATATATATATATATATATATATATATATATATATATATATATATATATATATGTAATATATATATATATATATATATATATATATATATATATATATATATATATATATATATATATATATATATATATATATACATATATATATATATATATATATATATATATATATATATATATGTGTGTGTGTGTATATATATATATATATATATATATATATATATATATATATATATATATATATATATATATATATATATATATACAGTGGTACCTCTACATACAAATTTAATCCGTTCCACAATCGATTTCGGGTGTAGAAAATGTTCGGTCGTAAAAACGAATTTTCTCATAAGAACACATTGAAATAGGATCAATCCGTGGTTGAGCCCAAAAACCTATGATAACTCCTTAATAAATTACTACACATAATTACACATGACAATAATGCACACTAAATTAGATAATAGACATGTAAAAAAGAATAATTATAAAGAAATAATAAATAAGAAACGGGTTTTTAGCGTCACTTTACCTTAGAAAGTCCAGCACAGGTGTCGGTCTTGCTACGCAGAGAGGAGACAGACGGGCGGCGAGGAGGTAGAGAGGGTGACTACGATAAACGTACACCACCGTAACTTATTCTAACTTACACTAAGTGAACTTTAACCTAACTTAGCTTATTCATTTCTTTTATTTTTTTATTTTATAATTTTTTTACATTTTCTTTTTTTCTTTTTGATGATTAATTTTAATATCTTTCACTCTACACTTAAAATTGATTGAATTTTTTTCTCTTCAATGTTTGCCGTTTTCTTTGTTTCACTTTCTTTCGCTTCACTTTTTGCCGTTTTCTTTGAACCACTTCCTTGCCCTTCATCACGAGTTCGCTTCGTAGTTTTTTTAAAGAAGCTATCGATAGAAAGATGCTTGGTACAGCTTTTCAGAATGTTTCGGAAATAAGTTAGGGAAACATCATCGAACTGCGCAATTACACGACAAACCTGCAATTTTTTTGGATGGTATTTGTCGATGAAGTCAACCACGTCTTGATATTTTCCTAACACCTCTTTCATTTGCGCCGAACCTAACACATGTTCTACCTCCTCGATCCCTTCCTCGTCATCTCTCATGTGCTCAGACATAGCATGGAGTTTCTTGAGCTCCTCTGTAGTAAGTTCGTCGTGATGTTCTTTTGCAAGTTCACTCACACGAACGCCACGCTCATGCTTTTTAATAATACCTTACTTTACTTCTAAAGAAAGCATTTCCTTATTCCTTTTCTCAGCACTACCAATACCACTTGCAAAACTAAGCCTTTTAGGACCCATGATTTACGTAAAATACCGTAAAAGGATGAACGTAAAAAATCACGATTAAAACACAGTTAATAGCAGAACACACAGGGCACAACCACACGAAGCCGACGAGAACAGAGGAATGTCCCAAGCCACACTAATTGAGGGTCTCTCCAAGGTAGAAATGCTGCCTTCTATCGGCGGAAATAAAAAATACATCCGGCGCTATGAGTACCATCTACGTGTACAGGTATTGTTTACTTTAGGTGTCGAAAAAAAATTCAGGTGTAGAGTAGGAACGTGTTCGAATTGTACTTCGCGTGTTGAAAAATTCGGATACAACCGGTACGACGAAAATTGCTTACTTCGTGTGTCGAAATAAAATTTGGGTGTAGAATCGAAAAATTGCTCGAATTTTACTTCGGGTGTTGGAAAATTCGGATGTAGATACATTCGTGTGTAGAGGTTCCACTGTGTATATATATATATATATATATATATATATATATATATATATATATATATATATATATATATATATATATATATATATATATATATATATATATATATATATATATATATTTATATATATACATATATATATATATATATATATATATATATATATATATATATATATATATATGTATATATATATATATATGTATATATATATATATATATATATATATATATATATATATATATATATATATATATATATATATATATAATATATATATAGATTACGGCTTGCAAGCTAAACAATCTCTCGATTCCTAAACTCACCCATTTGCTCTTACACTTGACAATATTAATACAAAAACTCTGAGACAGTTAAATAACTCCCAGATAGCTATATCCAAAGGGGTCTTAAGTACACTCAAAACTAAACTGGGTAATTATTATTGAGTATCTAAAAACAATGACATACTACGATTCTTTACAGGATACGAACAAGGTTGTAATAAACACTGATGAATGAAATAATACGCTCTTTAAAGAAATAAAAATATTGTATATAAATTACAGCACTGAAATAATTTACCCCAAACAAATAAATCACTCAAAATATTAAGTCTGAACAAAACTTAGATTAAGACAAAATGTTAGGATCTGAAAATTATATAATAACTTAACATGGAATATTATATCTGAATAAACCTTAGACTAAAAGAAAAGAAATACTTATGAAAATTATATAATTACTTGTTTTACTTGAAATTAAATCTGTATACAATATGTAAGTTTGATACTTAATGAAAATAGATAACCAGATCACAATAGAAGTACCTATTACCTTCCTACAGGGCCATTTACAAAAAGTACGTTTACAAAAACCAGTCAGACCAAAGCTTCGATATTTCACTGAACACTTTTAAAACAATACTCTAAGCTGCATATGAGAGAGAGGTGGGGAGATGACTATATCTTAAGGCTGGAATTTTCTATTTATCTATGCAACCCTGAGGGTCGCCTTATATATGAAACTTAACTACTTCCAGAAGCTTCCAGGACCGAGATCTGGTAGCGGGGGAGGGGGGTTGGCTTAAGGCGTCAGAGTATACTACCAAGTATTGCTCTCTTGAACATGTACTCAAGCAACGGAGACGAACTCTTTCAGTTACCTAGCTCCACCCACCCTTTGTCCCCGAGATAAATAAAACGATAAGATCTATCGCTAGGTTTTTCGGAAAATTTCCTAAGCACATGGCATAATATGAGCGCTGCGTATTTTCTCTCAAACATGACGCAATACCTCATGAAAATATAAAAAATTATTTACATAAGCCCTTGTTCATATCTTGTATGGCCACATAACACTCTCAAACAGTTAAATAAGACTTCATAACATAAATATTTGAAATATAAAAGTTAATTCTTAGAAATAATGCAAATTTGCATATACTGACTTGAATGGAGAATACAATGAAATTAACGACGAAATGCTTACGTAATTTACAAAACACACTTAAACCTACGAGAGGAACTCATCTTACAAGCTGGCTATTCATATCTTTAATGCACAAATGAAATATATAAACAGATCATGAATAAACTATTCTATTTACTCTTCACTAGACCAGCTTCATAAGATAGCTCCCCCCCCAAAAACAATTATTTATTCCGGGCTTGCATCCATCAATTCTGCCTGAGATGAATAATCTGCAACCATGTTATCTGTACCTGATATATGCTTTACATTAATACAATACGCTTGCAAACATAATAACCACCAAGTTATTCTTTGATTATTATATTTCATCTTATTCACAAAAGTTGAAGGATTATGATCCCAGTACAATGTAACTAATCTTATCCTGTAGTCGATATATGCATATTCCAGCCTTTCTTATCACGTCGACTAAAGCTAACAGTTCCTTTTCAACAGCCAAGTAGGCTCGTTGCTGTTTCTTCAGCTTCCACGTCATAAAACTCACAGGGTGAAGAATTCATTCCTTATGTTATGGGTTCTGATTGATAAGCTGAGGGTAATTAACCTTAGTTTATTATACAAGTTAAACAGCAAGTTAAACAGCATTGACGAGCCAATATGTGGAGAGCGGGGAAAATGCGGAAGACGCTGTGATCACGTGACTTACCCAAACATAAACAACAGATATCATTTACAAACTTAGACAGCGTACCAACAATATTCATACACTGATTACATACGAAATCCTGACCACAACATTCACATATTGCTACATCTCCCTTCTTTTATATTTTCTCAACAAAATCTTGGAAGAACTTTTCTTCTACATAAATGGTCCCTGCAACATACATTTAATCCTACATACCTAATTGGCTTTTTAAATTTATCACAAATAATCCTCAAGATATTGAGGTTTCCTTACAACACGACCACTTCTGGTTCTTTGTGATTCTAAGTTATCAGCTTCAAGAATTATAAAAGATTTATTTGCAACATCATTCGTATTTACATCAGTTTCAATTTCAATATCAGAATTGATATAATTATCAGTTACTGTCTCTGATGTCTTTCTAAAAAATTTACGATTTCTAAAATATACTTTGCCTTCTACTTCTATATTGTATTTCCTTTTTGCAACCTCTTTTATTACCTTACCTTTCTTCCATTCCTTTTTTCCTGGAACTGGTTGTACACGGATGACATCACCTGGTTTTAATGAGACTAAATTCTTACATGATCTGTTATAATATTTAGCTTGCCTAACCAATTTTTTAGTTTGAACTTCTGGTACCCCATCAACAATCTTGGGTTTAAGTAAATTTTCTGTTATAGGTAATTGACTTTTAGTTCTTCTACCAAAAAATCTTTGAGCAGGTGAAGAGTTAAATCCCTCAGTTGGAGTATTTCTCCATTCAAGAAGTGCTAATGAAGGATCATGGCCATCCTCCTTTGATTTTGTGAACAACTGTTTCATTATTTTTACTGCATTTTCAGCTTTGCCATTTGACTGGTGGTGGTAAGGGGATGATTTTACATGTTTAAATGACCATTTCTTTACAAAATTTTGAAATTCACTTGATGTAAATTGTGAGCCAAAGTCACTTACTACAATGTCTGGTATACCATAGCATGAAAAATGACTCCTTAACTTGCTTACAACATTTGACGCTAACATATTTTCCAATGAATTTATCTCAAAATATGATGAATAATAATCTACCAAAATCAAATAGTTACAATTGCCAACACTAGAAATATCCATTCCAATTTTAGACCAAGGCCTAGAAGGAAAATCATGTGAATTTAAGGATTCCTTGGTTTGTTTACTACTATACCTATTACACACCACACAAGAAGAAACATAATTCTCTATATCTGCACTCATGCCAGGCCAGAACAATATATCTCTACCATATCTAACAGTAGCTTCAATCCCATTGTGAGCATAATGAATTTGTTTCAGCATGTAAGACCTTAAACATGATGGGACTACAATGCAATTACCTCTAAATATTATATCATTATCAATGGTAAGTTCATCCCTAAATTTAAAAAAAGATCTTATGGTTTCAGGAACCTCTATACAATGAGTTGGCCAACCTTTTAGAATTGTTTCTTTTAATGTTTGCAATGCAATATCACTTATGGTCTTTTGTCTAATATCCTCAAGTCTTTCATTTGTCACAGCAACATGTTCTGTCATATTTACATTACCAACCTTTTCAAATAATGCAATTACATCAGATTTATCAGCACCTGAAAATGTATTCGACAAGAAATCTCTACTCAATGTATCTGCTATATACATTTTACTACATGGTTTATACTTAACACTCAAATTAAACTTCTGCAATTGCAATAACATACTTTGTAACCTCTTGGGACATTTCATTAATGGTTTCTTAAAAATACTTTCCAAAGGTTTGTGATCAGTTTCTACAATAACATCTTTGCCATAAAGGTATAGATCAAAACGTAACGCTGCAAAAACAATCGCTAACATCTCTTTTTCTATTTGAGCATATTGCTGTTCTGTTTCAGTTAACGATTTAGAAGCATAAGCCACTGGGTGACCGTTTTGCATTAGTACAGCACCTAATCCTGACATTGAAGCATCACACTGTAAAGACACATTACAATTACTGTCAAAATATTTCAAGCAAGGAGCTTCAACAATTAGTTTCTTAATCTTGGAGAATGCTTCATCAAGAGAAGAGTTCCACTGCCATTCAATATTTTTCTTTTCCAG
The DNA here is from genome assembly GCF_036898095.1 of Palaemon carinicauda. NCBI lineage: Eukaryota > Metazoa > Arthropoda > Malacostraca > Decapoda > Palaemonidae > Palaemon > Palaemon carinicauda. Next base: position 63,854,337 of record NC_090732.1, read on the forward strand.
ATTTCTTAATGGTTGAGTTACTTCTGACAACCTTGGTAAAAACTTTGAAAGATAATTAACCATCCCAAGAAATCTTTTCAATGATTTAACATCACTTGGCACTTTTAGACAATTGATAGCATCAATTTTCTTTGGATATGGACAAACACCATCCTTTGTTAGCAAATGTCCAATGTACTTAACTTCAGTCACATGTAATTTCATCTTCTCTTGATTTAACTTGATGTTTTCTTTTCGGCATCTTTGTAGTAACGCTAATAGGTTCTTAGAATGGTTTTCCAAAGCTTCCTGATCAGTATTTCCTTTGCCATAAACTAGGATATCGTCTGCTATTACTTCTATGCCATCTAAATTATGTAAGGCATCATGCATTCGTCTCTGGTACTCTTCTGGTGTCGATGATATACCAAAAGGCATTCTCTTCCATCTATACCTACCAAAAGGCGTATTAAATGTAGTCAAATAACTTGACTCTTTGTCAAGTTGCACTTGCCAAAATCCGTTCTTTGCATCAAGTACTGAAAATATTTTAGCTTTACCCAATCTTGGAAAAATTTCCTTAATTGTTGGAAGTGGATAATGGGGTCTCCTGATAGATTTGTTCAGATCTGTGGGATCTAAACAAATCCTTAAATCTGAATTAGGTTTTGTTACTAAAACCATGCTAGAAACCCAATTTTTAGGTTCCGAGACCTTTTCAATAATGGTACCTTCCATACTACTTAACTGCTGCTTCAATTTTCTCTTAAGGGCAAAAGGAACTTTTCTTGGAGCATGGATCACTGGTGACACTGTATCATCAATATTTATCTTACATGGAGGTCCTAATTCCCCCAATCCTTCGAATAAATCAGGAAAATCAGAAATAATCTTGTTTTTATCTAACACTTTCGGAGAAACCTCATTTATTTCTTGCTTAGCACTTGGGTTATCATTCACAAGAATTTTTATCAATTTCAGTCTCTGTCCATCCTCATAACCTATTACAGAAGAAACATTTTCCTTCACTACATCATAGAAATTAAGTTTATACTGCTTTCCTTTCCTTTCACACATTAGAGTTTTAATTCCAATAGTCTTGATTGTTTTATTATTAAACACTTTCAGTTTGATGCTATCACCAATATCTAACTTATCATTTCCAATCAAACGCTTCAATTCTCTAACACTCAAAACATTGCACGTAGCACCGGAATCAAACTGAAAATTTATTTCTTGCTGATTTATAGTCATGGTTACATACTGCTTTCTCTCATGAGACATAGAAATGTTTCTTATCGATTCATTTATTGTGCTAATTTGCTGAAGGTCACTATCACTGTCCTCATTCTCTTCACAAGTTTTCACTTTTTCAGAGTTCCAATTAGTATTACACTGTTTAGCATAATGATTCTTGCTCTTACATTTGGCACACACTTGACCATATGCTGGGCACATCCTAATTTTATGAGTCCTGCCACAATACCTGCAATCTTTTATTTCCTTGGCACAATTGTACTTAAGCTTAATTTGAGGATTTGTGTACTTATTTTTCTTCTTCCACACGACATTAACTTCCTCTTCTTTAGTATTGCTACTAGTCATCTGCTGCTTTTGCTGAATTCGCATTTCATAATTTTTTACAAAATTCACAGCCCTTTCCAAGGTCATTGATTTTATATCCATCTGCACATGATCCAGTAATTTCTCCCTAGCCTTATCGTCATGTAAATTGAGGATGAATTGATCCCTGATCATTTCTTCTTCATTATCATAATTGAAAGTTTTGCATAGAATTCTTAACTGAGTTATGAATTGGTCACAACTTTCATTAGATTCTTGTTTCCGCTTGAGAAATTTGTATCTTTCCATGATTATATTTGATCTGGGACTGCATTCTGCATCAAATTTCCTTAATACTATATCTATCTTATATTTATCTCCATCTGCATCCCAAGACAATTATTATATTTCTCAACCCCTAATTCTCCTATAACATGCAAGAATGTTGCTACCCTTCGTCTGTCAGCTTCATTATCTAAGCCTATGGCAATTTCATAGTTAATAAAAGCTTCTTTAAATTTCTTCCATTTGAGGGCTACATTAGTACTTGCACTAAAGTCCATAGGACTCGGTGGAGTTAGCTGTACATTCATCTTTATGGTACAAAACTACCTTAATTATGATGAGAAAAAACTTATCCCACTGGGAAAAATTATGCACGTCGGCAAAAGGCGTAGCCTAGGACATCAACAAACTGGTCCGTAACTTGTAAGTTGTCACTTACCCTCATTTCTTCTTTAATCCAGCTTATATGTAGATAAGAACCACTCCTGGCACCATGTTATGGGTTCTGATTGATAAGCTGAGGGTAATTAACCTTAGTTTATTATACAAGTTAAACAGCAAGTTATACAGCATTGCCGAGCCAACATGTGGAGAGCGGGGAGAATGCGGAAGACGCTGTGGTCACGTGACTTACCCAAACATAAACAACAGAACAAACTTAGACAGCGTACCAACAATATTCATACACTGATTACATACGAAATCCTGACCACAACATTCACATATTGTTACACCTTATCTCCTTGCAATGAAACAGCTCCAATCCCGTTATCCATTGCATCCAATTGGATAAGGAATTTCTCTTCGAAATCCAGGGCTCGAAGTATCGGTTTCGAAGTTGATATGGCCTTCCTCCTATTTTCCACTTTCCTGGTATCTCGATAACGGAGGCCCAGTCACTGTTCTCCAAAATCTTGAATGGTCCTTGAAACTTGTTGGTGAGTGAGAATCTCATAGGCAGGAAAACTAATACCTGTTGTCCTATCAAAAACTGTCTGTCCTTACTTTTCATATCGAACCTTTTCTTCATTTTTACTTGACTCGTCCCAAGGTTTTCTTGGGAAGATTTTTTTATCTCGCAGATCCTTTTTCTCAAATTCTTGACATATTCTTCATCCATTTCCTCTTTGTCCTTCTATTTTTCTACCAACATTTTAATTGGTCCTCGTAATTCTCGTCCAAATACCATTTCATTCAGGCTACATCCCATGCTTTTTTGATAAGCATTACGTACCCCGAATAACATCAACAGTAGTCCGATGTCCCATTCATTCCCTGTTTCGTTGCAGAACTTCAGCAACATATTTTTCAATGTTTGATGAAACCTCTCTATTACACCTTGTGTCTCCGGATGATAAGCAGTTGATAGTTGTTGCTTCACATTCAAGTTTCATTATGTCCTGAAATAATTTTTACGTGAAATTTGTTCCTCGGTCACTTTGAATAATTTCCAGTAACTCAGTAAAAAAGTCTAGTGAATTCTCAGCGATTATTTTGGCACTGATGTTCTTGACGGGTACGGCTTCTGGGTATCTCATTACTGGACACAACAAGGTTAACATATATTTGTGCCACTTTTTCGTCCTTGATAAGGATCCCACAATGTCGATCATAACCTTGCTGAAGGGGTCTCCTTGCACTTCTATCGGGTGTAAGGGAGCTTTCTCAATGTACTCGTTCGGCTTTCCAGCCATCTGACATACGTGACATGCATGGCAAAACTGGTTCACGTCCTTATCCTTGCCAGGCCAGAAAAAGTGTTTCATAATCTTCTCCGTCGTCTTCCTTATCCCAATATGCCCTTTCTCGTGCGCTACAGCGATCACCTGTCTTCTCAACAGTGCAGGAATTAATATCTGACGATATATCCCCCGTTCAGCATTCCCTGGGATATCGGCAGGTCTATGCTTCCTCATGAGTAACCCATCCTTAAGATAACAACAGGTCGGAGACTGATGTGCCTCCGTCTTGTCCACCTCATGGTAAAATAACTCTGATAATGTTGCATCCTTACGTTGCAATCCTATCAGCCTTTTCCTACTCACATGTTCTACTTCTAACGCTGAGTTTTCTATTTCTTTCAGGTTCATTTCTTCTTGTCCACTCGTCTGTCGCTCCTCTTTGCTCGGGCCTACTCGAAAGTTCTCCTCTTGCGTACCATCAAGGGAATCCTCTTCCTCGGAAAACAAATCCTCCAAGTTCATCGCTCCTTAAATTTATTTTTCTTCTTCAGCAGCTACTTTCTTCGTCATACTCCTAGTCGTCACACAACTAGGAAACAGATACGGGTAATCCTTCTCGACTTCAGTCGTAGGACTATACTTCAATGGTTTCTCCATTACAATGGGACAAGGCACAAACAGCGCTCCACCAACCTGATTACCCAGCAGGATGTCTACTCCTTTGACATCCAATGAATCCTTTACCGCAAAGTCAAAATTACCTGTCACCAATTCGCATGACAGTTTCAAACAGCATATAGGGGTAACCTCCTCACCTCCTATGCCCTTCAAAATAACCGAGTCCCCTGTGATAGACTGTTCCAACAATGGTTGTATTCCTCATACCATCACACGATGGTTACAACCTGTGTCGCGTAATATCCTGACCGGGGTTCGCTCACTCCTGGCTATTGGTGCTAACATACCTTCATAAATATATGATTTAAAGGTATCCACGCTGTTTGGGTTTGTCCTGTTTGTTGTGTAAACACTGGCTAGTTTATTTTCCTCTTCGACCTTTCTCGATTGTTTCTTCGTCTTCGAATTCTGTGAAGTCGTATTATCCTTAACCACTTAGGTGACTGCTTTTGGTTGGTTTGACCAACATTCCTTACTGATATGGCTTCACTTGCACTCTTGAAACATACAATATCAACCTTCTGCACGTCTTTCAGGATACTTAAAGGAGGACAATTCGACAATAGTTACTGTGGTACTATTGTATTCTGCTTAGGGACAGTACCAATGCAACTTCCGCTGTAACTGTTGAATTTTTTCATGTAGTTATTACTCAACTGGTTTCCATGGTTCGGCGAATACTTGACACTTGGTTGGAACCATAGTTGAAACTTCATGGCCTAGGAGGGTTTACCACTGATAATATAATAATCTTCACTCGGCGAAGTGGCTTTATCAAGTTTCTTCACCTCTCTCTCTCTCTCTCTCTCTCTCTCTCTCTCTCTCTCTCTCATGTATGTTTAAATATATTCAGGAATTCCTCGTAGATACTGTTCTAGTATTATCAATTCTTCTAAATCAGCCATCTCCCTCACATTAGCAGCCTTTATCCATCTTTTAAAGCATCGTCGTACCTGATAAGCTCAATCCAGGAAAGTCCTTTCCTCGTCCTTCCACAAACTTGGAAATTTTCCTTATAATATTCAGGGGTTATCCGGTACCCTTGCTGCATGCTCCTCTTATCTTCTTGATACTTCTTTCTCTGGTCATGAGATAAGGAAAGGTATGCACTGCGGCCCTTCCCAATCAATATACTCTGCAATAACAGAGACCATTTATCTTCCGGCCATTTCATCGTCGATGCGACCTTTTCAAAATGATCGAAGAAATCATCTGGAACCTCTTCCGTGAACCATGGAATTAATCTTGGCATCGAACACAGTAAACACGGGTTCGTGTTTAGTAGGGGTCGTCTCTGTCTATGTTGTCGACTGTGCATGGGCGTTCAACAGCTTCAACTCCCGCGCATGCCTCACTCTTCAGCCTCTTTTCTTCTTGTCTTCTCTCTTTATTTTCCTGTCTTCTCTCTTTTTTTTCTCGTCTTGCCGTTTCCCATGCTTCCATCTCCCTCGCATGTCGTACAATCTCTTGGGCTTCTTCCCGTCTTGCTTCCCTTTCCTTTTCTCTTTCTTCCTGTCTTGCTACCATTTCTTTCTCTTTTTCTTCCAGTCTTGCTTCCATTTCCTCCCGTCTTCTCTCTCTTTCTTCTCGTTCTGCCATCATCAACTTATGCAAATTCTCCTCCGCTACAATTCGTCAAGTCTCAGCCTCAATATCCCTATCTGCTTTCATGCCTTCAGTTTGAGGGTCAACCGGTGCTTGCTTCGCTAAAAATTATTCCTCAGCTTCCTCCAACAGTTCACAAGCTGCACAGTATTTTCTTCCGACAACTTTCCCGAATTCATCAATGCTACTAAGGCTAGACACTTGATGTGGGCCTTCATCATCCCACTTGTAACATGGCCACCACATGACATTAAGATAGAGAGCAACTGAGCTTTTGTTATGTTCTGACAATTCCTAAACATTTGGGTTATTCTATAACTCTTGGTTATTAAACAGTGCCATCTTGTTCTTAAACAGATAATTTTATACCTTCCAAAAAAATATATCCTAACAGTATACAAAATCCTATCAGCACTGTATTGTTCAAAAACCTGAAATCAAAACACGGCCCTGTTATCGCCAATATTTAAACAGACTCGCTCGATCCCAAGAGTCTGGGCACCAAAATATATAATAAAAGATGATGGCCCCCGGGTCTGTGCCCTAAGAATATATTATTACAATGGCTCGTGTCTGGGAACCAAACATATACAGTGGAACCTCTACACACGAACGTATCTACATCCGAATTTTCCAACACCCGAAGTAAAATTCGAGCAATTTTTCTACTCTACACCCGAATTTTATTTCGACAAACGAAGTAAGCAATTTTCGTCGTACCGGTTGTATCCGAATTTTTCGACACGCGAAGTACAATTCGAACACATTCCTACTCTACACCCAAATTTTTTTTCGACACCCGAAGTAAACAATACACGTACGCGTAGATGGTACTCATAGCACCGGATGTATTTTTTATTTCCGCCGATAGAAGGCAGCACTTCGACCTCGGAGGGACCCTCAATTAGCTTGGCTTGGGTCATTCCTCTGTTCTCGTCGGCTTCGTGTGGTTGTGCCCTGTGCGTTCTGCTATTAACTGTATTTTAACCCTGGATAGGTACGCTCCTCGGACACCCCTTTAAGGGTATACTCGGACGCGCGCGACCCCGACACCAAAAACAATTCTTGATAAAACAGGTTTTGCAGTAACCTTCTTTTTTCTTTTGCCAAAAATAACTTCAATGAATGCTTAAAACAACTGTAAAGATAAATACTACTCATCTGCAGAAAAACTATTTATCATAAATATTTTAAAAAATTAAGTAGAAAAAAAAGACCTTACATAAAAATTCATAAAAAAAAGTGTATACATATATACACAAATCCTTTTAGGAATTGATTTTTGAATGTTTAGGACACATCTTGATGTATTTTGGATGAAGTCAGACCCATGGAGGTGAAGATCTGAAATGAGAAAAAAAGGGTAACTTTTTTTGGCCAAAAAAAATTGTCCAAATTTCATGAATTTTTTTGGGTACCCAAATGAAATAGGAAGTGGCTAATTTTTTTAGGGAATAAACATATGTTATCCTAAAATAAAAATATGTAAAAAAATCTTCATTATTTTGTAAATTACATTTATATCAGGGGCCATATCTAAAGGTAATTTTTTGAGTACTTAGAAATTTCGTAAAGAAATACATATATTTAATATATAATATGATATTTATGCAGGTAAAAATATACCAAAATATCACAAATTCTATAGGGAACAAGAATATATATAGATAGGGCAACTTACGCTTCGGATATGTCCACAAAATGGCCGCCAACCACACTGACTCAGACTCCCTAATCTGCCACTTGAAATGTAGGAAGGGTATGTCAATTTCAAGGTGTTATTTACTAATCTAATTATTCTTGGATATGCATAAAAATTGTATGGTGGATTGCTGGATAATTGTCGATTATTTTACGACTATAAAATTAAAATTCTGACCCAAAAAAAAATTTTTGAAGGGAAATAAAATCGAAAAAAAAAAATGTAAAACAATATAATATTTTAGCTAAAAAAATTTGATGATATTCAATCAAAAAAGAAGTAAACAAAATTTTCCGACAAATAAACATCTAGAGGAATCATTACTCTGTGATAGTTCCTTAGTACGTAGTAATTTTGAAAGAAATGGGAAAAAATGAAAAAGTGGCAATCGCAGGAAAATCGAACACATACCTATATATACGCCAAATCTGGCTAAAAATAAAGATAGGCATGGGTAGCCAGATCATCTAGAAACACTTTCCAACACTATGAAAATACAAGTTTTGCGACACTACTTGCCAATTCCTTACGGTAACATGACTAAGCAAAAAAATGCAAAACAAATAAAAAGGG